>NC_136490.1:97106792-97189292 GCF_053919585.1 Euprymna scolopes | reverse complement strand
CTATATCTGGAGATTTCGTTTACAATCTAGCGGGAAATTCTAGAAAATCTGGAGGTATTTGGTACCCACACACCCGCATTAGATTATTAAAAAATAAAGAAAAGGGCTTGAAAATACTTTAAAACATAAAATAAACTAATTCATGTAAGTAAAAAAGTAGCATTTATTGCCTTTGGTAACAATTATTTATTGATTATTTGTTTTGTTTTTCACCTTTTTTTCGACTAACCATTCTTAAATCTCACTATACAATCGATTTTTCCCAGTACATTTAAGGTGGGGGGGGGGGGATTCCAACCTCCGAAGTTTAGTTTTGACAACATTGCATCACTAAAAGAACACTACAGGCTTAATGTAAACAGAATGTGTTTACAATATCGGTAAATTTTCAATGGGTTTAATTACATAATTATTGATAATGTAACCATGTGATTGAACTTTAATTTAAATTAACCACACGTGGTCGCAAAATGAATGCCGATGCTCAAAGTGTATACACATTTTGACTCCTCCCTTTACTTAAAAATTCACAAAAAATCAGGAAATTAACGAATTTTAATGAAAATTGCAGTATTTTTCAAATAATGGTCGCAGAATATAATGAACTAATTATTTTTACTTAACTCTTAGTGAAAATGTTTTATTTTGTTTAAACAAATAATACCTTTACTAAAGTTATGGTTTTCAGTAGTAAATAAAAAGCGCTAGAATTTATTTTTGCTTCTTTTAAAGCATCATAATTTGTAACAATAAAAAATAATTTTTACAGTAACATTCCGAAAAAAGCCCCTAAAGTCCGTAATTCTCGCATACTATTCAGGAAATTAAAGATTCAATTAGATTTCTATTTCAGTCACCTAAATTATTTAGGGTGAAATGAGTTTAGGAATTTATAGCCAAACCTAAATATTTATTTTTGGTAAATATCCAGATACGCTACTACAGAACACCGACTACTCTAATTTGTTTGGGGGGTGGGATGTGATGTTGGGGCGCGCGCGCCCCAACATCACATCCCACCCACCCCCCGCTCGCGCTCCCAATGTACAAAGTAAAATCTTCGGAAAATGTTAAATGGTGTTCTAATTGGTAAATGTCGGTGCGTTACTTACGGAAAATTTGAAAATTCGATGTTCCAGGTAAAAAAAAAAAAAACAGATAAATTACCCCCCTACTCCAACTTGGTGGTATTTCCTTTTCTTATTTTATTTCTTTAGCTAATTTTAAATTTTCCACCCAAAAAGCGCTATAATGTATTTTTGAAAATTAGAAAATTCTATGTTCTGGAAAAAAAATCCCCTCCCCCCAACATAGTTTGCTTGGTGAAGCCGTCGTTTATGCTACAGCGTGCATGCGCATAGCATAAACGGAAGCTGCAAAATGGTGGAAAGAAGTTCGTGGGTTCAGGGGTAAATACCATGCAAACGGTAAATTTGCCCCAAGTTTGACTATCAGATTCGTTGTCAGCGACCTCAATTACCTATAAAAAACAAAGAGTGGTCGGTGTTCTGTAGTAGCGTATCTGGATATTTACCTTTTTTTTTTTCTTGCTTAAAAAAATAGCATTAATACAGTAAGTTAGGTAAACTGACTTTTTCGTTTAAAAATGGAATTATTTCCCTTTCGTTATTAACTTTTTTTTTTAATTTCTTTTTTTTTAATAAATATTTTGTGTTTTATATACATAAAGTACAATTGTTGAATGTTACTGTTTTGATTTTATTCGTTTGTTGGGGAGGCGTAATTAAAAATTTAAGAAAGATTAAAACGAAGCGAAATTTAAGTTTCCGTTCCATTTTTACAAAACCGTAAAACAGTGCATACTCAGCAAGTTTTATTGTAATTTATAAGCATATTGAAACACTAAATCAACATTTTATTTATTTTGTTGCATAATTAATAATAGAAGTATTTTTCTGTTTATTTTCTTAACATCTGTTTAAAAAAATAAATAATTTGTACATTCTCTTGAAAAAAGAATCAAACTTTTCTCTACTTTCACATGTGTTTTATTTTAACAAACTGAGCCACAGCAATGCGTGGCCGGGTACAGCTAGTATCTAATAAAGTCTTAATGATTAACGAACACTTTTAAGAAAATATCAATCTATACTTCTATGAATTTGTTTCTTTTTTTTTTGTGTATTGATATTTATATTAAAACCCCTTTTCTTCTATTTATTTAAAAAGAAAATACAACTTTGTTATATATGGGTAGTGGAATTGCATTTATATGCAAAAGATCTAGCTAATTTGCATATTCTTTTAAACATTTATTTTAATTAATTCCCTATTAGTTTTGCAGTTTTCTGATGGGATGATCATCTTTAGTTAACTATTACATGTAATTATATTCATGCAGATATTCTACATGATTTATACTTGTGTAATATTTGTGTAAAATGTTTATAGTAAACAGAAACCTTTTTCTATATATATTTTTTTGTATGCATATATATATTTGTTTAAAAAAATTTTGCTTCCCAAACTCCTGTGTCAGTTTTTGGTCTACAGACATAAAACTTCATATATAGGGTATTCGAACCCATGCAAAACTTTATATTTGGGTTTTAGCCAGGGAAAATCAGTGCAAAAGTGTGAAAATTAAAAAAATGAAATTTGCCAGGTGAGGGTCGAATGATGGCATTACTAATATGCGTGTGTAACATAATAGTTATTGGTTCATGTTTTAATTTTTAGCCTTCGAGCAAACATGTCTTCATAGCTCAGGCATTAACATTGAAGGAAAAAGTAAATTGTAAGCTAAATGTTTTGATTTCTAGTCTCAGTGGTGGTGCACAAGTTATTTTTTTTTTTTTTTACTTTTTAAATCATTACAGATAGATTCAATATAACAATAATAAATACAAAATCTGCATTAATCAAAATATCATATTTAAGCATATTTTACAACCTGGCAATGGTGTGTGGTTTGCTAGTAATGATAACAATGATGGCAAGTTCTGCCACACAGAAGTAGGGAGTGTAAACCACCTGACATCCATTTGTAAGGTTTGCTGGGGTGCTGTATAATGTGATACAATGAAATGTGTAAATATCTTGATTGACCCATCCATAAAAATTTTAATAGCAAAGCAAGTCCTGGGAATATATACCAGAAAAAAAAAGGTAGAAAATAGGTCATATAGCATCTATTATGACTATGCAATCACTACAGCTACATACCTAGCAAACGAAACTATGAAATCTGACATAGTTATATGGGACATAAAGGAAGGAAAAGCAACCTTAATAGAGATTAGTGTCCCCAATATACCAGTTGAGCATAAAATTATTATTAAAACTAATGGGAAAATAAATACTAGCACAGACTAACGGTTCAGCATATTCAAAACCTGTTGTAGTTGTAACACTACTTTCACTATAAATGTTGAAAACCTTAGCGTAGTCCTTCCTGTGAGTTCTTGTAATTAGTAGGAAAAACCAATGACAACAATAGAATCAAATTACTATTTTCATTTTGAGTATTATTCTCACAACACTCTGCGAGGACTCACAGTGTAAGAAATAAAGTACTAGGTAAAAAAAGTAACAAAGCACTAGGTAAAAAAAGTAACAAAGCACTAGGTAAAAAAAGTAACAAAGTACTAGGTAAAAAAGTAACAAAGTACTAGGTAAAAAAGTAACAAAGTACTAGGTAAAAAAGTAACAAAGTACTAGGTAAAAAAAGTAACAAAGTACTAGGTAAAAAAGTAACAAATAATGTACTAAGTAATATTAAGTTCTAAGTGACACTCTTGAAAGTTCAATCTTTAATGTGGATGATACTAAAAATAAAATTGCAAATTAATTAATAATTCTACCTTGTCATGGTTGATGGAACAAGAACATGCTACCCTTGTTGATTAAATAAAGGGTTTTGTTATAAATTCCATTTTTAGCAAGATACATCTGAAGACCAGGTGTTATCTCGGTTGAAACATTGTGCAAATAACACTCAAGACAAGAACAGTTGTCCAAATAATTCAAATAATAAATGCTAATTCATACTAAGAGAAGACTAAAACAAATTCTTTGAAAGCAAACTGAACTCCTTTAAAAATGAAACAAGATTTTGAAAGCATACTAATTTGAGAATGAAGTATTCCATCGATATAGTAATTCGAAGATTATTTTTTTTAAACATTTTACAGGATGGTGATAAAGTCTGCTGGAAATTAACTTTAAGAACTTATTTTACGTCACATTAAATTTCCGCCTAATAATTAAACAAAAAAAATTCATGTCAATTACTGGTAGTTCATTAGTGTGTGATACTTTTATTTTAAATTTAAATGTGAAAGTAATCCCCCACTCCTTTTTGGTTCCCAGACAAAAGGAGGGTGGACTTCTAAATTCACCCTTGTTCATTCATCTGTCCACACTTTTCTCAATAACTATGCCTTGGAAATTTTTGAAATTTTTCACAAACATTAAACATGATATGAGTAAAAAAGTAACAGAATGGATTTTCTGGGAAAACTCCGGTTGCCCCCCTCCCCCTAGGGGGTGCCTTTCGGGTTAAAATGGCTAAAATTGACACTTTTGTGCTTATTAAAATAATTGATGCCTTGGATTTTTATAAAACTTTCTGAAAAGTTGTAACTAACTGATTTCTATATAATATTGTTTGTCTATACTTCGCGATAACTCTTGGGTGTTTTTTTTTTTTTTTTTTTTTTTTTTTACATAGGCATCACCACATTATCAAGGCCCAGAGGCCACTCAAGGATAAGGGTTAAAGAGTGTACAGTAGAAATTGGACAATATAGTAATCATTAGTAATGAAAATTTGTTAAATTTGGTAACTTATATGGAACGGCTCATCAAGAACTTATTTACTTTAGACTTGAAGACAACCATATTGTAGTCAGCCGGAAAGCAGGAAAACGGAAGACAATTCCACAGGCGTGCAGTTCTAAGAAAGAAGCTTTGTTCATGGAATCTACGTTTAGGTTTAGGCACAGATAAAGAGTGGGGGAAATTATTGATAGTGTTTACAGCTAGACGAGTGTTTCTTGTGAAAGTTTGACGAAGGGGGACCATAGATTGAAGCTCAGTTGAACACTTTCCATGAAAATAACGATACATCAGAGACAAACTCGCAATATCTCTTCTGTGAGATAGAGGTTGCAAGGAGGAGAAAAGGACATCTCCTACGAGGCTACAAAGTCTATTTTGAACTCTATCAAGGCAGGCCAAGTCCTTTCTAGCAGCTCCTGCCCAGATGTGGCAACAGTATTCCATCCTTGGACGTACCTGGCTCTTATATAGATAGAGAATAGCATCAGCAGTGAGATATCTACCGGATCGATAGAAAGATCCCACCATTTTTCCAGCGGCCTTGGCAACAGATTTGATATACGTGTTCCATTTAAGATCAGGAGTAATGGTTAAGCCCAGAAGCTTGTCAAAACTTGAGGCCTCCTGAAGACGAGAGCCATTCATTTCAATTGATGCCAGATGTGGATTAGAATGTTGATGATGTAAAGAGAGAAGCTTGGTTTTAGATGCATTAAAAGTAACCAGCCACTCCTTTCCCCATTGTACTACGTGCTCAAGATCAGAGGAGAGAGAATTGGAGAGAACTTGGTCGTTTACTGTCTTAGATGTGGTACCATAAATGGTAGTGTCGTCAGCATAAATGTCTACAAATGATGTAAGGATATGATTTGGAAGATCATTAATGTAGATGAGGAAAAGAGTTGGGCCCAGGATGGATCCCTGAGGGACACCGGCATTAATACTGTGAGCTTCTGATTTTTGCCCCTCAACTACTACTCTTATGAACCTATCAGAAAGAAATGATTTAATAATTGAGAAGACTTTTCCAGCTATACCATAGCTAGCGATCTCATGAAGTAAACCTTTATGCCATACCCTATCAAAGGCTTTAGATATGTCAAGAGCAATTGCCCTAGAAAGATTGCCACCGTCGAGAGATTTGCTAATCCTATGCGATATAACTGTAAGCACATCTGCTGTAGATCTAGCAGAACGGAAACCATATTGAGTGTCACTAAGAAGGTTATTTTTGTTGAGATGGTTGATTACTTCTGTATTTAACACAGATTCTAGCAACTTACTCATGACGCACAGGAGACTTATTGGCCTGTACTGAGAGGGGGATGAGCGATCACCTGAATTCTTAAATACAGGGCATACTGATGAGATTTTCCAGGGAGATGGGAAACTATTCTCCTTAAGACAACGTTTAAACAGTTTTGTAAGTATGGGCGCTAGTTCAGGTTGAAGTTTTTTGAGTACTATAATTGGAATACCGTCAGGGCCAGTTGCTTTACTCGAATCAAGGTTTTTGATTAGCTTCGCAACATCACGTACAGATATACGTATATCACATAGCGTGTTTTCTGATACAGGAGGAAATATTGGGGGTTGGCGGTCTTGGTCGCAAAGGGTAGAATTAGCTGCAAAGTTCTTGACAAAGAGTTTGGCTTTGTCTGATGCTGACGAGATTACCTCAGGTCCATTGATAATAGTTGCAATGGAGCACACGCTTCTGTTCAGGATTCTGTTCGCTATTTGCCAAAACTGGTGGGAACCAAGCCGCTGCTCAGCTACTTTGGACTTAACAGATTGAGCATACAACTCTCTTGCTTTCCTTATTACTTTCTTACAATGGTTGCTGGCAGTCCTGAAAATGGCTTTAGTTTCCATGCATCTATTACGTTTGAAGCAGTGGAAAAAGTGATTTCTGTGCGCAATGGCAGCAGCACATTCTGGAGAGAACCATGGCTGGCTGTTAGGTTTTTGCTGAAACTTTTTAGAGGGTATGAAATGGTCAATACCTACAATTAACCATTCAGTCAAGTCTAATACTATAGAGGACACATCCTTTTTAAACATGGAATGCAGAGGTAGATCAGATATAAATGTACGGAAGCTATCCCAGTCAGCCTTAGTGTATCGATATACTGTACGATGAAGAGGTACGTCTGGGGACTTATTACATTTCATTTTTATCTTAATTGATACAACAGAGTGGTCGGAAGATCCAAGAGGCGACAGAACAGAAACTGAACATAGTTCAGGGCAAGTTGTGAGAAAAAGGTCTAGTAGGCTCGCATACTGGCCGTCATTATCGGGCACACGGGTAGGTTCCTGAACAATCTGAGTGAGGTCATAGGCAATGGAGAAATCATGACAGAACCTCCCCTCATCATCGGTCTTGTTTGAGTGGGTCAACCATTCGACGTTGTGAACATTGAAGTCTCCACATACGTGAATGTTAGCTGAAGGATAAGTAGAAAGGACTTGGTCAATTTTCTCAGATATGCTTTGAAAGATAGTAACTCCGCTGTTGTGGGGGCGATAGAGAGTAAATATAAATGCAGTAGTGTGAGCTAAAGCAACCCGGAAGCACATATAGGGTAAGTTAGGATCTTCCCTGGAGATGTCCCTCCCACATGGAAAGCTATCTTTAATATAGGCACATATTCCATGCCCATGGCGATCTTGGGGGTCAGATTTAGAAGTTAAGTTAGAGTATCCTGTAATTGCAAACTCATCTAGGGAAATAGCCTGTCCAATGCCAGTTTCACTTAAAAATAAAAGGTCTGGTTTAGTCTCCTGTAATTGGGTTTCAACCTCTGGAAGGTTAGAACGAAGACCCCTGATGTTGGAGAAGGAGACATGGTAGTAGGGGTCTACGTTGGAAGTTGTAGAACCGGGTTTAATCGTGTATTTTTTCTTGAGACTTGTCATGATGAAATTTTGGAATTTGTGGACTAGGTCGTCAGATTTACTTAGAGCAGGACAGAGAGGGGAAACTAAGAGAGAAAAAGAAACGAAGAATTTTTTTTTTTTTTTTTTGTAGCACATGATAAGGTAAAGCCGTAACAATTACCCACTAGTATGGCATCGAGAGGCCCCACCAGAAGCTACTGCATGGTCCAGATTCCATTCACCAAATGGCAATACAGCAGCCCCAGTACTTTGCACCTGCTGATAGGACAGCCTCCTTAGTGGTTAATCCAAGGTTCGGGTCCCTGACTATCAGGCGGATAACGTCAGCCCAGACAAAACGTTTACCTCCAGCACCCTTACTAGTGACATGGCTGCAAGGATAGACATAGAAACAGAAAATTTCCACCAACTCTGCCAACTGTTCGCGCAAAATACTGCCAACCTAGAAAACAGCTTTTTCTTCTCCCTTTGTCAGAAAAATCACTCATTAAAAAATGAGGACTGAGGGACAAATAAGAAGAAGCGAGAGTAACAGGAGCTGCCGATAACGCATCCACAATGCGTTTTCTACTCTCCATTTAAAAAAAAAAAAACAAACAAAAAAAAAACTATTAAGTATTGTACTTAATAAAAGTCCAACGGACGTGTTTAAGGGAAAGTATGGTGATAGATTCCCCTCTCACGAACTAAAAATGAGTACAATTAGGTAATCTATTTTTGCTATCAACTCGGTAGATAAATAAACATTTATGGACGAGAAAAAAAGCTAGCATTTAATACAACAGAAATACATAAATTAAATACTGAAATAAAATGTAGTTATTAATATTTGAATCTAAAAATAAAAAGTGCGAATTAGTAGAGAAAATCACTTATCACAACAACGCTTCCGTCTCCAAACTGCAAACAAGTGAAGAATTTAACTTTTAATAGCGTTCAGAAGATTTTTTTTTTTTTTTAAATTAACCGTTAAGAGAAAGCGTGATTTTATTCTGAACTTTAACTAATCACGTTTTAAGCAACTTATGATATAAAACAAAATCGGAGGGGGGGGGTTCTTCCGAAGTTAGTTGGTGACGTTATAAGTAATTGCGAGATAAGATGGGAGCCAGAAATTAGGGGTGGGGGACTGAAAATGATAATATAATGGATTGATTATACAATATTTAAGATCAACTTGGTAGATAAACATTTATGGACGAGAAAAAAAAAAAAAAAAAAAGCTAGCATTTAATATAACAGAAATACATAAATTAAATACTGAAATAAAATGTAGTTATTAATATTTGAATCTAAAAATAAAAAGTGCGAATTAGTAGAGAAAATCACTTATCACAACAACGCTTCCGTCTCCAAACTGCAAACTAGTGTACTCCAGGGGCTCTTTTAGGGCTAATAAAAACACTCCATTTTTGTGATTATTTTACCATATTTGTCCAAAAATTTTTGTGTATGTCTAGTTAGCAGTTTTGCATGGTGCTGAACTCAAATTTGAATATGTTAAGGCCTTGGTGACTTTGGGGGCTAAATGGGGGAGGGGCGTGGTAAATGATGAACTTAGTCATTTCTTTTTTTGCATGGTACAGAACTCAAATTTATATATGTTAAGGTCTAAAACTGCACCATTTGTTCATTTTCACCAGGATTTGACATCACCTGGGGACTTTTGGGACTAAATGGGAGGGGGGGAATGCTGTACTTGGTCATTTTTTTTTATGCCTCGTTCGCTGTGCACTCACAGGGGACCATGCATGCTTCACTTGTTTTATTTTTATTGTTAGCTTTTTCAGGCTGTTTACATGTAATTGCTTGAAAGAAGTAGAATAGTATTTTTCCAGAGAGCATGAGGGTAAATTAAAATAGGATGATGGGCTTCAATAATGCTGGTTTAGTGTTTGAATTTAAATTCTATTTAAAATTAAAACGTTATTTTTAAAATAGTTTTTAATTTTCCATAAAATGCCAGCATCGTGGAAAGAGAAATAGTGATAGTTATTGTGGCACTTATAAAATGTATTATTTAAACATATACTTTTCATTGACCTCAACACTAACCCTGAGTCTAGGTTGAAGTTCAGAATTATTCAGATGAGGTTCAGAATTATAGTCAAGATGCTAAATTTTTCATGCGCAGTTAAAAGTTGCCAAGAAATGTGGAAAATTATACAAATGTTTAACATGTCATTCACTAACAGTAAAATTAGAAAAACATTGAAAACCTGTAATATGTTCAAAGTTTTAAAAATTAGTTATAGCGGAATATATGTTGATGGAAAAAAGAAACCATCTACCTTTATAGGATAAAGTAAAAATTATAGATGGAAAAGAACATTGAAGGCCAAACTGGCTTTAGAAAAACAGCGCATACATATAATATGGAGTGATAAATAGTAGTAAAATTCAATTGTAAGTAACATACTCTTGAACGTTGAAGTTTCAATCCTCAGTGAGATTGAAAATATAATTTTAAATTATGTACAACTTTTAATCAGTCATCGCTAACAACACACAGCATGCTACTCTCATGTACTACTGCTTATAAATTTCTCTTGCTTTTTCATAAAACAAAATAATCAGTAAAACATGTTTGCGTTCTTACTTGATGTCTTATTTTCACAACATTTCATTCGATGTAACCTCCGACCTTCTTCAGGTGTCCTCAAGGATTCATGGCGCAGTAGTTAGAGTACTCAAAAAAATCAATTGTAAAGTTAAAGTTCTCCTGAAAGTTGAAGGCTCAATTCTCAGAATGGGTGACCGAAAAATACAATTGCAAATTACTTAGGACCTCTATCCAGTCATGGCTGACGGAACAAGAACATATTACCCCCATAAAGTAAATAATGAGTTCCATTCAAAATTCTGTTCAAATTCCTGAGTTCGACACGATACACCTGAAGAAGGTCAGAGGTTACATCAATGAAATGTTGTGCGAATGACACTGAAGATGAGAGCAGAAGTTCGATGAATCGAAATAATACAAATAACCAATTCTCATCTAAAAAATTCAGAAACGTAAAAATTAATGTCACGAGTTTATTTCCTTAGATTACTATTTCATTTTCAATTTCATCTCATTTTTTTTTTTTTTGTGAGTATGTTGAAGTTTTTCTTTTAATTTTCTAAGTCAAATAATTATTTTGATCTTGCATAGAAATGACTTATATATCGTGTCAATTTAAATTTTACCATCGATCAATATTTAATTATAAAAGTGAAATGATGTTTCATCTTCTAATTCATTATTTAAAAAAAAATCATGTTTCTTCAATTAAATTTATAAAATGAGTTCTTTCATTATAAAAGTAAAAAAAAAAAAAAAAAAAGAATATTCTCACTAGTGTTGCTTATGATTGTTTTGTTTAACATATACTCGACATCCGCAGGTATAATTTCTTGGCACTCCATGCAGGAATGGCACCATGCGCACATGCATTTTGTGTTTAATGAACGATCCCTGCAAGGGCTACGCACACACATGGTTTATTTAATCACAAAACCCTTTCTTTTTTTTATATACTAGCATGGGTGTGTGGTGTTGCCCGGGTGTTTTGAGGTGTGTGTTGAGCAAAAAAAAAAAAAAATGGTAGTGAGAAGGCAGGCTCGAACCTGTACCGTAAAGGAGGAAAGGAACGGGGGAAAAAATGTGATGCCTTTGCTGTTACGACCACCGTCAAACTGGAAGTGACGTAGGTTTAAATTAAGGCTAGACAATCGAAAAGAGGGGATGAATTTCAAAAATATTGGCGAAAAAAGCGACCTCTCCCTGTAGAAAAGTGCCCAGTTGAGGGTGAAGAAATTAATGTTTTTAGCCAATTTTTTATATTTGTCGTCTGAAGGGTTGAGCTTCAAAACAATATTGATCTTGTGAAAATTTGTCGCCTTTGTCGAAAGTTTGAGGCCCACATGCAAACATACAAACATACATTTATATATTGGTAGCTCCAATTTTCAACCCAAACCGATTAAAAAGCTTGCCCTATCTCAAAATAGCCTTTATGTAAAATTTCAAATGTTTAGACCAGAAATTGTCTGAGTAATTTGGTAGAGACTGCAGAGGTCAAATTTTTCTTAACTTTGACCCCTATTATGACCCCTTAACATTTGTTTTGGACTTAAATCAAGTTATTAAGTTAGATCCATGTCCAAGGAACCTATATCTAGCATTTCAATTGTTTATACCCAAAATTGGCAGAAAAGTTTGTAGAGTTCTCAAAGGTCAAATCGTTGAACTTTGACCCCTTAACAGCCAAATTTCTGTCCGAAAATGGATTACAGAGATTTTCCCAAATCTCAGTACACTGTATATCAAATTTCGGGTCTGTAGACTGAAAATTGACAGAGGTATTGTGTAGGGAAATGTACACAGACAGACACTTTCACTTTTATAGATATATAGATTTTAATGCACCATTCTACATTTTTAATTTATTTACTTACCTTGGTTTATTTAATCACAAAAATCTTTTTTTGCGTGTTTAGTTGGTCCTAACTGAAATTGTTTTTTTTTTTAAAATTATTGGGATAAACACACGCATGGAAAAAAGTGTGATCAATTATCCTCAAAGAAAATGAAAGAAATTTAGTTGAATAAATGAACCAATGAAAATCATTGTGTATGCAAGGTCTTTGCAGAGACCGTTTATTAGACAAAAATGTGTGTGTGTGCGTGGTCCCATTTCTGCTGCAAGTATCGATTTCTTTAATACGTTAATGTAGTTTGCTTGAAGCATTGTTTAATGTGTTTATAAGAAGAAATTCAATTTTATAGAAGGCAGAACAATGCAAAGGTATGATGGATAGATTCAAACCGATGCAATTAAAATATAATGATTGAACCAGCTATGCAATTTCACTTTTATTGATCCAATTCACGTGTATATGTCCACAAAAGGCTTCTTATCTTTTTTGTAGCGCAAAATCAACCACTTAATTATTATATCATCAGAACTTTGGAATATAGTCTTTTGTCATTTATTCACTATATTGTTCTGTAATTACATTGAGCTTCTTAAATAAGGGTTGGTATATATTATAAGAAAATATATTTCAACAGAAATATACATATATACATATATTACATGTAGGATGTTTTTATTTGCATTAATTTCTTTGATTTTTAACTAATGAGTCATCACTTATCAAGTTTTAAAAGTGACTTAAGGATACGAGTTAATAAAATAGATAAATTATGAATAAACTCTGAGGTTTGAAAATAATGAATAGAATGAATGAAATTTGATGACTTATGAGGACAGTTTATAAGTATGTATTGAAACTGGATTTGAAGATGACTATGGTGCAGTCTGTAGGGAAGTAATTCCATATCAGCATTTTCTACAGATGGCAGGTTCTTGGAAAGGAACTTTCCTCATTTGAATAATGTTTGATGTTAAGTAAAAGAAGGAAGAAATGAATGTTCTTTGCAGCTGTGGAAGCAAGCCGACTTTTTTGCTGTGAAAGTTTTACAAGGAGGAACCAGAGATATGAAACTCCGTCTAGCATATTCTTTAGAGATAACAATAGGGACTAGAAATTCTAAGGAACAAAAGAGGTCACACATTCAGTAGATTGCAAAGTTGATTTTGAATTGCTGTCAAGGTAATAGAAATGAGTGCTCTCAACAATATGTACCTGATGCTATGGGAGTATTCCATCTAAGCACGTACCTGACTCCTGTGAATGCACATAATGGTTACTGCTGCAGACTATAGAATCAGCAAGACTAATTTAAATCCAAATAAATTTATATTGTTGCATTAATTTATCTACTATTCCTTGCTTTCTTTATTCCAGCTTGATTAACTTGTTAGTCTAGTGGTCTCCATAAATTTTCAGTTTTGATACCTCATTCTAATACAGCTTCCTATTCAAGTAGTTTCTCTTCAAAGACTGCAGACTTGTAGAACTCTCTTCCCGCTGACTTTTTCCCTCCTGCCTATAGCTCTTTACATCAGGTGGCTTCATGTCTTGTTTGAAGTGGTTTCCATTAAAAAAAAAAAATTCTTATGCTATTGGGAAAGGAATAAACCCACAATTCACTGTCCTTAAGCTTTATTTGAAGCTTAGGTTTCAGTTTCTGAGCTTTGAGGAGTGTTTACTCATTTCATTAGTTGCTATTACTCTTGGGTCACCTCTGACACTAAGTATTAGTGTGCTTAGTTCTGTTCCTGTTAATAACGGGACACTACATCCAGTGATATGCTCATGCATTAATATCATAACTAGCTGAAGTAAACATAACATAAATGCACAGACTTGCTAAGTTAAGTCTCCTCCTGCACTTTGCTAATATCTTTCAATTAATCAATCCAGAGATAGTTCACCATTTTGAAAATGCTGAACTTCTTTCCAATGAGCATTTACAAATTTAGGCAATACTATTCTACTGCTGATATCCTAATGGTCATCTCTGAATGAATATTTCATACATTGGATAAGGCAGCTAAAGCGAGAATGATAGAATGATCATTTGTGCAGTCTTACTGGACAACTATCAAATCCTTCTTAGCTAAAAGATGAAGTCTGGTTATCCTTTATGGCTGTACATCTAAACAACACCAAATTTATGTGGGTGTGTTCTATGGATTGATTCTTGAACTTTTATTATTCCAGGTAATTGCATTTAAGAGGGGTCTGTTTGCTGATAATACCACACTCTATTCCATATATGAAGGCAAATCAAACATACACATACACACAGTGGCTTAATACTTAGAAAATGATCTCCAGCCTGTAGTGCAAGGGATGGTTACATTTAATGCTACTAAGATAAAACTCCTTTCCTTTAATGATTATAAACTCACTGATTACCATGGCTAATAACACTCATCACTAGACTCCAACAATTTGAACCATTTAAAAACAGATATAAATGCAATTAGATAACAAAGAAAAAAAAATTTCATTCATTTTTAACTTTTCTTAAAATCCATCATATTGACAAATGGTCTCTTTTCTTTTTGAGACAAACTATCATTTGCATTTAATTTATAAACACTAACATTAAAAATAATCCGAGATAATCTTGTTGCATACACCTTTTGGACTATTTTGTAGACCAGCAGGAGCACTTTACCAGATCTTTTTGATACCATTGATGCATCATGCGATTAATACCATTGGAGCCGGGTCAACCCACCCTGGGTGAATGCAGTTATAAACTCACTATATTTGAAAAAAAAAACAAAACAAAAAAAAAAAAAACCTAAATATGTTTGAAAAAATATATTAACAAAAAATTTATAAAAATATATAAAAATACATAAACTTTTTTATCAATTGTTTTAAAAAAATTTTTTAATTGCATATCTTTTTGAATAACTATGTTTAATTAAGTTAATATGTTATATATATATATATATATATATATATAGAGAGAGAGAGAGAGGGAGAGATATGCGATTAAGTAATAAAAAAAATAATTAATAAAAAGTTTACGTATTTCTATATATTTTTATTATAAGGTGGTGAAAAAAAATAGACATAAAATATATTTGAAAATTGTATTGATTCTGTGCTTCCATACTTAAATTGAGAGATGTGGGTACCAACTTTCGGTTTGTTTGAAAGTTTGCATCTCCCTTTATGCACCATTACCTTATTTTCTTTCTTACATTTGTCACCAGGTGGTCACTTTTATTCAGGAGTTTTGAAGAGTATATAGTCACTCCTACTTATAGTTACCATTACTCCCGTGTTGGTTATGATCTTTCATGATAATACCTGTTAGCGTCGAATGTATTTATTTATAAAATAGATGCCTACAAAACCAATCAGTTTATAAACCATTTGTATTTTTTTTTATGAGGGAGTCACTGCTTATCAAGATCTGAAAACCATTCAAAAATAAGGGTCAATGAGTGTCAGGTAGTCGGTGAAACAACAATGATTGGTAGTGGTTGAACTTGAGTAGAATTGGATTATTTAACTCATGAGAATGGCTCAACAAGAACTTGTTTACATAAGACTTGAAATTGTTGTAGTCAGCTGGGAAGCAACTCCGCAGTTCCACAGGTGGGCATGTTTGTTTATGGAATTTGCATTTAGTTTTAGGCACAGATAGAGAGTAGCAGAAATTGTTTACAGTGGTTATAGCTAAATGAGCGTTTGTTGCAGTTGTTGGACAGGGGAACCATATATTGAAGCTCAGTCGAGCACTTGCCATGAAAATAATGATAGAGTAGTGATAAACTCACAACAGTGTGAGAAAGAGATTTTAAAGCGGAGAAAAAGACATCAGCAACTTGATTACTAGAGGACAACAGCTTTCTGCTACTACCGAGATATACACAGCGCAGGTGGTGGGTCTGAGGTCAGTACAATCACAAGGGTGAAGGCAGCATGGACAAACATTTGTGAGCTGTTGACTCTAATCATATCACAAGTTTTTCCTCTTTACGTTCAGTGTAAGTTCTATAATAGCCCTGCTGGGAACATCATGTTATACGGCAGTGAATGCTGAGCGCTCACCCAATCCTTTCTCACCTGACTGCACGACAATGACAGATCCTGGATCTGCAATATGAAATCTAACAAAACTCAACATTCAGTAGATTGACAGAAGCCGCACTACTAAGGAAGAATTTCTATGCTTTAATACTACACAAACTGGGTTGAACTGGCTTTTTCTGAAAGAGGAAGTTTCAAATTTATGAACATTCGCCAGTTGCGTGTATATCTCCGTTAGGAGAGATAACAACATTAGGTTTTGCAGTTCTTGCAAGGAGGTGTCGACGTCCCAAATAGTCACCGATCTGGTACTGACCAGGCTCAATGTGATCATTCGGGCTATGACAACAGCATATTCTTTTCATTGTTTTGACTCTCGAGTATATATCTGACACAGACACACTTAATCAACTTAGAACCACATCACTCTACATAAAAACATATAGGATATCAATGGATACACACTCGAGAGTCAAAACAACAAAAAGAATAGGCTGTTGTCATAATCCTAGTGATTATGTCATATATGCTATGCTGGTATGGTCACGTGGAGTACTCATCATTTTAGATAAACTGTTGAAGAAGCTTGCAAATCTTGAAGTGAGGCAAGTGTTTAGACAAGGCTGTACAGAGGGGAATTTGGAAACAGTTGACCCGCTGAACTGTAAGGACTGGAAAATGAGCTTGCGAAATATCAAAAGAACATCTGGGCACTGGACAGGAAAAAAGAGACGTTAATAGAGAGAGAGAGAAATAATTGTAATGTTTTAGTTTCCTAGATGTAAATCCACTGAAACCCCTATGTTTATTAAAGATTGCTTGATGAATCAACAGAGCGTGTTTATAATATGTTTATTTATACAAACATCATTAGCTACATATGTGCATACATGTTTCTGTAGCAAACTCTTTTTAAAGATCCGACATCATCAGGCTACAAAGAAAATATCATTTCATAGAGCTCGGACCACGAACATTCTTTTTATACAGGGTAGAGCAATAAAATTATCACTCTAGAAAAGACAACATGATTCCATTTCAGTTTTCTTTTTGTTACAGAACCTTTACTAGGTGGTCAGTTGCGTACAAATCCCAAGAATGATAAGAGCCTTCAGCGATTGAGATCGGAGATGCACTGCTGTACAGCTCATACTCTCTATCGATCCAAGTTATGACAATAGGACCATTGCCAACACCTTCAAAATGCATCGCTGGATTGTCATGAATAACAGGAACGTTCCCAGGGTGATGAAAACAAAGTTTCCAGCCACGGTTATGGTCTTTGCTGTGGTTTCAAGTGAGAACCACGTCATGCCACTTACATCTTCAAAGTCTGCTTGAAAATGAGCACCAAACTGTACCTGGATGTGCTGAAGAGTGTGGTGATCCCTTGGTGCAATCAGGTAGCCACTGGCAGAGCCTGGGTGTAGCAGTAGGACTATACGCCGGCCTACAAGTCCAAAGAGACCCAATCTTGGCTTCAAAAGGTGTGCTACGATATTCTACCCTTCTCTCACTGGACCCCCCTCCTCCTCTGACCTGAACCCGCTGGACTATTTCGTTTGGTATGTCGAGAACATCACCAACAGTACTTCCCACAGCACTAAAGCCAGCCTGATCACCACCATCCGCCAAGTATTCACTGAGATCTCACCGGTTCTCATAGAAAAGGCATACTCCCAGTTCTGGACCCGTATCGAGGCGGTGATTGAGGCTGAAGGTGGCTACATTGAGTAGATGTCAGCTCTACTACATAGTCAAGTTACCTGAATTAATTTTTTCAATAAACGTTTTAAAATAAAGTTGTAGTGTTGTTTTCTTTAGGATGACAAATTTATCATTCCACCCTGTATATATATTTAAAAAAAAAAAAAGAGAAATAAAACGTGCAGTTTTAGTATAAAACAACCTATCAAAGATTAAGATGCTGTAGGAGTTGGGCTTCTTAAAATTTCAGGAATTTGTACTTGAAGTAAGTGTTGATGATATCAACTCCATACCGCTGCTTTTTTTCATCATGTATCACTTTTTAAACCGTCCCTATAAGTATTCCAACTGTGGATTCAATAAAATGTTCCATTCAAAATTCTATTCAGATTCGTGAGTTCAACCAAGAAGTGTAAAGGTTATATCAGCCGAAAAAGTGTGAGGATAACATTGATGATGAGAATAGTAGTCAAATACGAAAAGGACCGTGTGTGAAAATAATACTAAGTTTTACTGTAGAAAAGATGATGTACAGTTTAATGAAAAAGTATTTATTATATTATATCACTTATTAAAATAATATATTATTTTCATTGGTTTGTTTTGTTTTGGATCAAATGAAGGAGAAACCTAAAAACAAAAACATGTTCTGTTCTGTATCCAGACGAAAGAGGATGATCCTTATTTTTTCTGTTCATTTTCTTTGCAGATGCTTCCATATCATCACTTGCTTTATCATTATTTTCATGGCGTTCTCAGCTGAGCTTCAACATAGCCTCCCCCCCTCCCTGTAAAACATTCACAGCAAAAACTCGTCTGGTACAACAACCGTCAGTAATTTCTTTTTCCACTCTCCATTCCTAAAACTAAACAAGCTTTCCATGAACAATGTTTCTGTCCTAATACTACCCATCTGTGGATCAAAATACCATGGGGATGCTTCTCAGCTGACTACAACATTATCGTTTTCAAGTCCAATATGAACAAATTTTGTGAGCCGTCCTCTTAAATAATAATCGTATTCTGCATAACTTCCACCATCGTTAAAATCGTCACATTGTTGTCTTGTCTCAGTGTCCGCCTGACACTTATTTAACCCTGATCCTTGAGTGGCCTTTGGGCCTTCATAAGTAAAACAAACAAAAATATTGTGCAATGTTTAAAGCCAAAGGTCAATTTCATGTAGTTTTTTTGTTTATGTACTTAATGTTTACACCTTTCATACGCTGCCAACTTGCAATATTCACCTCTATACATCCGTTAGATAACATGATGAATTGAAAGATATGATTTAATTTTAGCAAAAAAAAGACCTTTTTATGATTATATAAGTGACAGATTTCTTTTTTAATCTTTATGATCAAAATCTTTGTATTAAAACTTTTTTCTTTTTATCTTTCAGATTCATCAAAGGTGAGTATTGTTTGGTATCCGTATTGGTCTGCTGTCATCTTCACACAGTAATGATGTTCACCTTATGATGTTATGACAGAAATCCTCATTGTGACATCATATGTAAACCTACAATTTGGTGCAAGTATTTCGAATTTTATTTCTATGCAAGTAATCTAAATATTCTATTGTGGGTGGTAATGAAACATTTTTATTTTGCTTTAAATGGCATGCATTGTTTATTAAATTCACCAGTTCTACTCTAGGATGAAATTTTGTAGTTGATAAATAGAGTTTTCAGATAAAAAAAAAAAACAATGGTTTCTACTGATTTTTGTTTGTCAATTCTAATAAATTACGATGCTAGCTTCCAAATTATGCAGTCAAAATTATATGAATATTACTAAATCACTAAAAAATAAAACAAAAAAAAATTTCATCCATCTTGTTTAAATCGAAATGGAAAATTACCCCCCCTTTTCTGTGTCTTACAATTATTTTCATCAAATTCTATTTTTTATTTTCTTTAATAAATAATTTTCTACCTTAGCGATTTTCATAATTTTTGGATATAATCTTCTTAAAAATACCAGGAATACGTAGATACCATTGTTTTCATGTGAAATTCAGTTTTACGATTTCCGAAATTTCATCCTAATAGTGTAGAAGTGACTCAAATTCTTTTCTTTTTTCCATTTCACTTGAGTTAGATCTTTAAAATCAAGGGGTCACTTCATGTTGTTAAAATGATTTCTATGTATTTTTCATGGGTTCAATTAAAGTTATATTGAGTAAGTAAACCAGTGAAGAACATTAATTTTCCTATCCTCACTTGAACACTAAAATGTTATTTTGGATATTTGGTTATGTTATTTTGGATATTTGGTTATGTTATTTTGGATATTTGATTATGTTATTTTGGATATTTGATTATGTTATTTTGGATATTTGATTATGTTATTTTGGATATTTGGTTATGTTATTTTGGATATTTGATTATGTTATTTTGGATATTTGATTATGTTATTTTGGATATTTGGTTATGTTATTTTGGATATTTGGTTATGTTATTTTGGATATTTGATTATGTTATTTTGGATATTTGATTATGTTATTTTGGATATTTGGTTATGTTTTTTTGGATATTTGATTATGTTATTTTGGATTATTTGGTTATGTTATTTTGGATATTTGTTTATGTTATTTTGGATATTTGATTATGTTATTTTGGATTATTTGGTTATGTTATTTTGAATATTTGGTTATAGTTTACTTGTAGAGAACAGTATCCTCAGGCCAGGGCTTCCTTACAAACCCTTGAACAGAGAGACCAAAGGCATTCGAGGATAGTGTCTCATAGGATTCGGAGCATGCCCTGCTATTTATGTTGAAAATTTCATGTATAACCAAATAGTGCATTTGCAATAAAACCACATGCTACCCCACTCAATAACATCGCTGACCCCAGCATTGTGTGTCATGGATTTTTTCTTCATCTCTTTTGGCTGTGTTGTCGTCTCTCAAATTGACAGCGATATAGGAGTGCACATTTGTTCACAAGTATAAAACATGAAAAATATGAAAGAAAGCATAGATTCTGATATATTTCGTAGATGTTAGTTGGACTCTGAGTACCATCGACCGTCAGAACGCAAAAGTCTGCATCTTGATCATCTGCTGAGGCTGAATTCATTACTTGCCATCTGCTCATTTTGGTCTGTTCCAAGCTACAACTTGCGTTTGAATGCATCCAACTCCAATGGTCGTAAAACTCACCACCACACCAAAAACAAACTCTAAAATATTGACAGATCTATTGTTCAGTCTATGTTTCCGTTTCCTTCTATCATTTTATTAATCGTTAAATTTTAATTTTCTTTTTTGTCCCTTTGTGAACAATGTTCTTATCTATTGTTCTGTTGATAAACTTATTTTACTCTTTTTTTGTGATATTTTTTCCTTTTTTTTTTTTTTTTTTTTTTTTTCTTTGTTACTTCCTAGCACTTGGGCTTGAGGACGTCGGTAGTTTCAAATGTCTACCAAAATTTTGTACAATCGACCTTCCTCTGCAGTTGGGAAGTGGTTGAAGGATGTATACAAGTTGTGCATATTTGATCATTAATTTGTTGGATCAGACACATCTGAGGAACAGATCTGCTCACCAACTACAATGTTCTTCAGCTGATTCTGGTTATCATAGATTGAAGTGTTGCCGCCAATGACTTGAATATGCCATATGTGATCTGCGTAGGTAAATTACAGCATTGACCTTATATCATTCACTTTCTCTTGAAATCCACACATTAACCAGATGAAAACTTAGCGAACGACTAGTTTGATCTGGAAAGGATCTTCAAACCAGAAATTTGTCATCAGATGCTGAAAGGAGAAATGACAGTGCTTGTTCAAAATTCTTCATATATTAAAAAACAAAAATAAAGAAACATCTGTATGATGTGTGTACCCATAATAGAAAGAAAATATTGTATTCCAAAAATCACATAAACTGATCAACTAGTTTTGTTTTTAAATAAGAAAATCAAATTTTGTGACCAAATTAACAGTGAAAATATTGTAACACCATTTTGAAAATATTCTCAAGAAAAAAAAGGAGATAACTCAAAATCGAGATTTTAGAAAGCCATTCTTAACATTGGGAGGAGGAGACATTGGAAAAAATCAAATTCACTTAAAATTGATTTTTTTTTATAAAAATAAAACTAGTTGATCAATTTATGTGATTTACAATATTTCCTTTCCGTCACAAGTGCATACATCATACAGAGTTTTCTTTATTTTTGTTTTTAATATGGAGGAATTCTGATTATCCATCCCTGCTCGAATATAATAATAACTGATGCAGCTCAGTTATTGGAAAAAAGGGTTTGAGTGCTAGTATACAAATTAAAAAAATACTGTCTGATCCACATGATAGATTTTAATATGAGCTGTTTAAATACAGTTTGATCTATTGCATTAACTGTAATACAAGGAGACCTTCCAAAAAATGCCACTTAATCAATAAAAAAATTCACAATCCTGTCAGCATCCCACCATATTTGATAAAAATCAACTTTAATTTATACTTTATTTGTCCAAGTTTTAATCATAAATGTCTAACAGTCTTTATTTTATCACTGTTCAGTGATCTGCAGGCACACTTTGATGATCATCTCATCAGTAGAATCTGTGATTCTTAATGATCTTCACAATCACCTGATCTTAAATCTCCAGATGTTTCTAAGTAGGTTTATCTTGATAATATTTATCAAAGTAATCTCTAGACTATTCTTGAATCGAAGAGTGCCATGAAAATAAGTACAGTGCCAAAAGAGGAGTTTGCCAAAGCTATTGATAATTTACACATTGCATCCAGGTGTGCTTATCATTAAACTGCAATAAAAGACTTGGATATTTCTGACTAAAACTTGGTGGACAAGACAATCAGGCCTTAAGTGAAGTTTATTCGTACAAAATATGATCAAATTATATAAAGGATTGTGAATTTTATTAATGATGCCACAGCTGATGTCTATGTACCCCTTCTCTCCTACAATGATGTCCAAAAATTATCACTGTGGATGTTTGGTCCTTTTCAGTTTTTAGTAAGCAATTCTTACAACTTCACATAGTTTAGAAAACTTAGTCAGCAACATCTATCAGTCAAGATCATAATATTCTGGTTATGATAATAATAACAAATACAGATAGCCAAATCTCCCTTTGAGATCAGCTCACCACGGATTTTCCTGACATGATCATTCTCATTGGGAGATGTTTAACACGGTTGAATAAAGTGCTATTACTTTTTATCAGCTAATTTTTCTTTCACAAATCCTCACAACTTGAATCGAATAAGGCCATTCTCTTGATTATCAAATTTATTGCCCAAAAATAACCAAAGGTCTTCCTTAAAAATCAACCTGGAATATTTCTTATCAATCCCTTTTTTTATGACTCCTTACAAGCATTCAACACAGTTCAGACTTTTTCTTTGTTTTTCGTTTTCTCTGCTTTTTCTCTTTATCATTTTCCAGCATCTAAATTCCGATGTTTGTCTCCATAGCATAGCAACCCTTTTAATCCGTCAACATTGTCACATCTTGAAGGAAGGTCAACCTGTAGTATTAGTAATGGTTTGAATCCTCAATAAGAGATTACACTTTGTGTTGATTATTTTAATCACTGAAAATCAAAATAATCCAATTTCAATAGAAAGTTACAAAATTTATTCAATAGATGGTATGTTTTTTAAGGAGTACATATTTTCAACTTTAGTATCATCATGATTTTTAAAGGTGGACATTTGATAAACTGTAAGTTTTAGCCAGATGTACACATTTTTTTTTATCTATGGTGTAACTTTTAAAAGTGATTTTATATAAATTTTCTGATTAGAGCACTGCTGGAACAGCCAAATAAAAATATGCAGATGACCAAGCCGGTTGCACAAAGTGACATCACAACAGAGATAAAAGATGTTCGGATAAGAGGTGTTCAGACCATGACAAGAAAAGCACATGTCCGAGACTCATGGGTTATGTTGTGGTGGCACCCACTCATTTACATATGTGGATAATATTACACATAAATAGCAAGACTCGGTTAGTCTGAGTGTGTGTTAACCAGAAGCCACCGAAGGCCAAGCCGAGAGCAGATATGTTCTCCAGCCAAGACTCTCTTGACAACTATTATATAAATATACTGTAAATATACTTTTCCTAATACACTTCTTATTGATCTACCTTTGTTTGTTGAGTCTTCATTTGTATTGCCTTATACGTTATTTGGTTCAACCTGCAAACATAACAGTTGGCGATAAAGATGAACGTCAAACATAACAGGTGACATCACAGAAGAGACAAAAAGTTACACATGTCTGAAGAAATAGAAATGAAAAATTAAAATTTTTTTTTTTTTTAAAATGCGTTGTTGGAATTACCAGATATAAAGGTTTTTGGTAAAATAAAAAGAAGTGAGTCTGGTTTTTTTATTTTCTTGTTTCCTTGCAAAGGGAATCTACAACATGTTGGATCTGTTAAAATGTAACAACACTGTTAAAAAAACGGTGTACTACAATGTTACATAAGCAGTCATCCGTTATCTCTCCATCAGTCGGAAGTATGTACAACCAGTTCTGTTTTAACAAATAAGTACAGGATGGAATGATAAAATTGTCCCACTAGAAAAGACAATATTATTCCATTTCATTTGATGTAAACCAGTTTTTTTTTTTTTTTTTTTTTTTTTTGTTTTTTGCAGAACATCTATTAGTTGGCCAGAACTATAGAAGCCTTCTATCATCTGAAAGTGACACAATGTTCAATGAGCAAGATCAGAGATGCGCCGCTGTACAACTCATGCTCTCTACCAATCCAAGTTATGACAACAGGACCATTGCCAGCACACTCAAAATGTATCACTGGATTACCACAAATAACAGGGACATGCTCAGGATGATGAAAACAAAGTTTCCGGCCAGTTATGGTCTTTGGTGTTGTTTCAAGTGAGGGTCACATTATGCCGCCTCAAATCTTGGAAATCGGCTTGAAAGTCAACAC
Organism: Euprymna scolopes; assembly: GCF_053919585.1. Lineage (NCBI taxonomy): Eukaryota > Metazoa > Mollusca > Cephalopoda > Sepiida > Sepiolidae > Euprymna > Euprymna scolopes. The sequence continues at coordinate 97,164,474 of NC_136490.1, read as the reverse complement.
CAAAGTGTATCTGGATGTGCTGAAGGGTGTAGTGATCCCCTGGTGCAACCAGGTAGCTGCTGGCAGAGCCTGGGTGTGACAGCAGGACTCGGCGCCAGCCCACAAGTCCAAAGAAGAATCAGGCTTGGCTTCAGAAGGAATGCTACCACTTTGTACCCTTCTCTCACTGTCCTCCCCTCCTCTCCGCCTTTAACCCGCTGGACTATTTCATTTGGTCAGACGTCGAGAACATCACCAACATGACCTTTCACAATACCAAAGTCAGCCTGATCGCCAAGCATTCGCGGAGCTCTCGCCGGCGCTTGTGGAAAAGGCATAATCCCAGTTCTGGACTCGTATCAAGGTGGTGATTAAGGTTGAAGGCAGTTACATTGAACAGATGTCAGCTCTACAACATAATCAAGTTACCTGAATTGATTTTTTTCAATAAAAGTTTTAAAATAAAGCTGTAGTGTTGTTTTCTTTTGGGCGGCAAATTTTATCGTTCCAACCTGTACTAAGTTTCTATTTCCGAAAAGGGTTGACCTGCCATAATATACAACACAAACCTTTGAAGATTTTTCTCTTGTGTAACTTCTCAACAGCGTGAGAAGGATGCGTTGATTGGCATTTGCCAGTGTTATCCTCATTCCTGTTCGTAACAGTTTAATTGGATTACAAATCGGGGACAAAGTTTTAGCAGGATGGAATGACACAGAGACTGTCAGAATCTGAAACTGGGAAGTCCAGAAGGCAGGGAGGGATGGCGCTCTGCTTGCTAGAGCATGAGTTGAATGAGATGGTTTGAAATTAGAAAAAAAATATGTTTTTATTGTTTTTTTTTTTATTTCCCTCTCTCTCTCTTTCTCCTCCCCCCTCTCTCTCTCCATTCTAGCTACTTTGACCCAATATCCAATATTGATCAGAAATACGATCATTTATTATTAATTACATTCTGCTCTTTACAAACTTGTCAGTGTCACCATGTGGGTGCTCAGCCTACACTTGTCCCCCCCCACACGTTTATAACCGAATGATTGATTACGTTCTGTCAAAGTTAGACTGCAGACATCATGTCAAATATCTGGGGTTGATGGGCCTGGCTTCATGGGAGCTTAAGTGTCGTTATATTCACCTGCTCTTTAAAACATATTCTGGCTCGCTGGAGAAATCACTGCTTCTGTTTTTTCAATCGTTTTTGTTTATTTTTATATATTAGCTTATCTCTTTTATAACTGCTTATTCTTTTGGAATCACTTTGATGTTGGTATTTTTTCATTCCTCATCATCATCTTTCATTGCTGTTGGTATTTGATAATTTTAATTCATTTTATGTTTTTTTTTAATGTTTTCATTCAAAATTGCTTTTATTTTTTTTTTTTTGTTATCTGTTTATTTCATAAATCTTGTCCAGTTTGAAATCTTTGGTTAGTTTTTCATTCACATTCACTTTTATTTACTTATGCACTTATTGTATTGTGCTAAAATAATAACCATTATTTAGAAAGCCATTCTTAACATAGGAAGGGGAGGGTGTTTTGTAACTATTCTGTACGTTGACCTAAGAATTTGATAAAAAAAGACATTGTAAAACTTGAATTTAACTTTCTTTCATTTTTTTCTACATTTCTTTTTTTCTTTTTACTTTTTGTTCTTTATTATTGGAATTTGCTGAATTTTATATTTTTCATTGATTTCATCCTCTTTTGGTTTTATTTTCAGTTTATATGTTTATTTTTTAAGATCTCATTCTTTCAACATCTCTTTGTTAATATTTCATTCGCATTCAAATGTCTTTTTTGGGGAGGTGGTGTCTATTCTTTACTTTTTCTGTTGGTGTTGAGTTTTATTTTTATATTTTATATTCATTTTATTTTATCTGCTTTTGGTTAATATTTTTTTTTTCATCTGTTTATTTTGTAGATATTACTCTTTAAATATCACCTTGTTAGTCTTTATTTGTTTTTTGTTTATCAGTTTCAAATACAATTTTTTTTGTCAAATCTAGATTATTGCATGTTAAACTATTAACAAGCACATCAAATTTCAACTGTCAAGATTTTGTATTTCAAAATCTTTTTTTTTATGTCTTTTACGGATTATTTGATGCCATGACCATTTTTGTATAAAAATAATAAAGTTTTTTTTTTTCTGACAAAACAAAGAATAAAACACTTTTACTGCTGCATTTTAAAAATATTAAATAACTGCTGAAGACATATTTTCTGGTGTAAAATCAACCAATTCCGAAAATTTTATATCATGTTTAAATCACAATTACCTATGTGTGAATGTTGATGGTGGTGGTTGTTTATTTTTCCATTTTTGTGAGTGTGAACAGTGTATTAAAGGTTTGTAAGGAGAAAGAAGCTGAAAATGGAAAATCCTTTGAATGGCTGAAGTGAAGGAAATGATGAAGCCAGGTTTAATGATGACAATATTATTTTTTTGTAATGATGTGGTCATTGTGTATAAAAGAGTTGGTTTGTGCTTTGTTTAGAAATGAGAGAGAAGACCTATATATGTGTATACTTTATTCTAATACAGCTTCATGTTACAGTAGCTTCTTTCCCAGAAGTGCAAACTTGTGGAATTCTCTTCCTGTTGAGTGTTTTTTTTTTCTAATATTTTTTTCCCCCAATTCCGAAACACTAAGCAATTCTCTTCTACATTTCCAATTGTGATGCAATTACCAATTCTGATTCTAAAATCACTGAGAAGGAAGTACAGTTCCATTTTTTAAGTTTGGGGTATAGTGGAGCATCCTCATCTACTTTCAAATCTCAATATAATTTCCTTTTATTTTGACAAGCTTCTTAATGTTTTTTTTTAATGTATTCAAGATTTTGATAAACTAATTTTTTTAGTGAGCCAGATTTTCCCTTCATTAAAAACGAGCCTTGCGTCTAAGTCTGTCCTTGTGGGGGGACAAGTAAATGTGAATCTGTGTTTATATCATACAAAAACTATTTCACAAAATTTAAGACATTTTCTGTAGAGCTGTCTTTGATCTTTGCGATTGGCTAAAACATTTAATCCCGTCTTGATGTTTTACTGAAGTACTACTGTAATAAGCAATTATCTGGACAGCAGTTTATCATATAAAAAACTGACACTTTTATAGTTGCATAGTTATAATAGTTGTGATAGAGCATTGATTTTTTCTTCTTTTTTTTGTTTTATTATCAGTGTACCCATCACTTGAATAGAATATTCAGGTTTCTAGGTAAATATACACGATCAGAGTAGCATTACACGCGTATGCTGTATTTTTGTGGACATCGGTAATATTACATACCTAATGTTCTTCAACAAGTCATATCTTTTTTATTTGTTGGTCAATTTTTAAAAGAATTATATTGATGAAAAGAGAATTGAATAAGCATTCCAATGATGTTAATGTATTTTGCTTTTATGCGTTCAATGATTTTATGCTCCAAGTTAAAAATGAAAAAAAAAAACTGTAAAAAATGACAGCAGCAAAAAGGGAAACTGTTTTTTTCAATGTTTACATTTCATACGTTACGTTTGGATACATATACGCAGGGTTAAATTTGATTTGATATGGCTGAAAGTTTTCAGACTATATAAGCATCTTTATTGGACTTTGATTTTTATTTTTACGACCACAGGAAGCAAAGTTACGACTAACCAAAGTTGACAAAGATTATTTCAAAATTGATAAGATAAATCTGTATATATCATCCATTTTCATATAGATAATAGTTTCAGAATTATTTTCATGTATAATGTGTAAATATTTGATAATTATTAATTGTGCGGAAATTTCTTTACGATGTTATCTTTTATAGAAATTCAAATCCGCTTAAAGGGAAATGATGACAGTGATGGTTAGTGCATAGCTAACAATCGTTGTCAGCGTATTAACGAGTTTGTATTCTCTTAAAAAGAGAAAACTGTTTTTCTGCTTTCAAAGCAAAAGCAGAAAAAAAGTTTCATTTTTTTTTTATTCTAAGTTTGTCAATTTAAAAAAATTATCAAGTTTTTCAAATTTGATTTCCAAGCAATACTATTTTGTTGTTTTTAACGCTTTTAGTACACATGTACTAAAAGTGTTAAACAACAAAATGTACTAAGTACATGCGTTTGTTTTTTAGTGGTAAAAAAACAAAAAAAATAACAAATATATAACAAATAAAAGGTACTTGTGCACTTATGCTACCATGCTGAAATAATGTTATTATTTAGAAACCCATTCTTAACATGGGGAAGGAAGGATGTTTTGTTAACTATTCTGTACTTTTAGCTAACAATTAAATAAAATATATCATGAAACTTTAATTTATTTTTAACTCATTGTCAAGACCAATTTTGAATCTGTAAAACAAACCCATTTTTTTTTTTTTAACTGAAGATATCTAAATAATAATTGGGTGGTTCGATAAAGAATTTCATTGTGATGCATTTTGTAAATTTTTACCTTGTTTCCACCATAACATTTTTCTTTAAAATGACTACCTCTGAAGGTTTTCGAGTATGCTGAAAATGAATATCGCATTTAAATTTTCCGCAAATAAGTAGCTTTCCGGATATTAAGCAATGTAATTTCTTATGTTATTGCTATCATGGTGCATGTGTCTGTGCATAGTTTCTCGGGGTTATGTTTGCACGCTCGCGTGTACCAAGATGACCACCAGCGATAACATAAGAAATGACATTGCTTTATATCTGGAAAACTACTTATTTGCAGAAAGTTTAAATGCGATATTCGTTTTCAGCATACCCTAAAACATATAAAAGTAATTATTTTAAATGTTAAGGTGGAAACAATGTAAAATATTGTTTTATTTCTTTGAATTTTCAGTAAAACAACAGAATAGAAATGACAAAAATTACCATCAACTGGTGAATATATAGTTGTTGCTTATCAAGATTCCTAGTATCCTGGTACTGTGAAAGCTACATCAAGGATTCATGAAGAGTATGATTTATGGTTGCATTTCAGAAAATAGGGGTATATTTTGGGCCAGATAGAGAGGATTTACAAAATTGAAAATTGGACTGGTCCCAATAAGTTCTGGTCAACTATGAGAATTTCTATCTTTTACAGAAATCCAAAATCTGTATGAAAAATTTTCTTTGATTTATTTCTGAGATTAATTCATATCTACTCAATTTTTTCTTTTCTGTGAGTGTAGTAGTAAATACCGGCCATGAATGCTCTTTAGGCATTCAATGGCTACACCCAGATAAAGCTCTCCTTTGGTGAGGAGGTAGGAAAATGCCTGCTCTCAATAAAGCTATATTTAAATACCACTATAATACTTAGTTTTGCTCAGGAATAGACACCCACTGTATGATTCCATGCGGCAGTTTAAAAAAGAATTGAAATTTGTACATTTGAATTTATAATTCATGGCTTATGGTAAAGAGATACATCAAATTTGACTGCATAATCAGAAAGAGTACACATTTTTACATAAGAGTGCCAAGTTTCATGAGAATAGCTTGAAAAATAAATAAATGTTGGTAAAGTTATTGAATTTCTTGAAATGTTGAGGTCCGTAATTTAGCCCACTTTTTCTAAAGAAAAATGTTCATGGAAAAGTATAAATTTTGGCACTTAAAATTCTCATAACTTTTGAAGTACTGATGGTATTTGCATAATTCAAACGGTCTTTTCATGCAAGGTGATAAAATAACAATTATCTAAAAAGAAAAAAATCAACTTGTAATGCTAATCAGAGTTTGCAAAAATAGATATTTGTGAAACATATGAAGTGTCCTCATAACAGGTGCATACTTTTTGGGCTCCTTCAGTCGTAGGAGTGTCATTTTGCTTGTGACAGTCATCAGCATTTTATGTCATGATATCATCATTGTATCAAGTATGTGTGTATCATGGGTTCTCATCTGAGAAAACAGTCCAATTCAAGGGCTGCGCATCTTATCAAAATTTGTGCATTTGTTATCATTTGTAATCATGTGGTTGAATTTCACACCACATTAATCTTGCTACTCTCAGCTCTTCAACATAACATAATAGCGGCATGCGCTTTTAAGCCTTTCCACATCTTTCCTATTCCATTCCTCCTCTCTACTCTCCCAAATTCACTGGCAAGATTGTCGAGTGACTTGTCCATCTCATACAATGTATGTACATGAATGCTAGGGCTTAGAGACAGATGGTTGGACAAAACAACACAGCACCAGTTTAGGGACAGCTGGCCCGCTAGATAGTGTGAGTTAGACATTGTTTGACCTCTGAACAAGTGAGAAATGATGTTAAATGAACAGAAGTTCATATATTGATATAACCACTGGTTACTGACTTGTCACCAATTTATTTACCCTCTCCCTTCTCTTGTAGTATTGAGCAAGGGCAATGAATGGTGTCAGTTGAGGGGAGGGGATGTATTTAAAAAGTAATGATTGATAATATGTAAGGGAAGAGTTAAGAGTTTTCAATGTTTTTTTTATGTTTTTTAAAAGTTTTTTTTATTTGCAGTGTTTTTTAAGTGTACAGATCGTACTATAGATGGGATTTTCAAGTTAAGTTCAATTTTTACAATATCATCTGCTTATTAAATTGTTAGGTGAAAGTACAGAATAATTAAAAGCTGTTCCCCATCGTCATCTTAAGAATGGCTTCATAAATAGTAACATTATTATTTCAGCATGGTCCATAAAAGGGGCGCTCCAAATTAGGGCAAAAAATATAATTGCTTTAGTTTAGAAGAATTTCTCCTTCACTGACTGAGAATATAAAAGTTGAAGTGTATTATCAGAACAGAAACTACACTTGGCTCCCCCATCAAAAGGCTAAACGCACTGCAGAGACTAGAAAAAATGCATCTCATGCAAACATTTGTTTATGAAAATCAAAATATTATAGTTACAAATCACATCACCCTCTTTCCAAATGCATACACTTAATTCTGTCAAGACTGCATAAATGCAGCCTTGTCAACGCAAGACTTGTTGCGATCAAAATTTACTAAAGTTAATATATTCTGTGTTAAAGCGATGTCACAGCAAGAGTTTGTTGTCAACTCACCCTCACCATATCTGACTAGAGAAGAGGGAATATATCGATAAACTTTTAAACAGAATCAGTTAAAAGGCATAAGCTTTGCATGCCATTTCTCTGACATGTCTGCTGTGTCATGTGTTATTGAGGCACCCTAGGTTAGTAGGAATGACGGTTCAATCTTTGACCTCCCTTTTCTACGCAGGCCCATAATCTTGTGATGAAAGCTTTGTAGTTTTTATGAATGTATTCAGCGAAAAAAATAAAAAATATATGATGTGCAAATATAATCAACTTGAATGTCAAAATAATGGTTTGCATTTTTCTTAATTTGGGAGATGAGGAATGATAATTTGTTTTATTTTGATTATTCAAACTACTGTTCTCATCTCGAGTATTATTTGCACAATGTTTCTATCGATGTAACCTCCAATCTTCTTCAGGTGTATCTTGTTAAACTCAGAAATCTGCACAGAATTTCAAACAAGCCCTTTATTTAATCCACGGAGATAGCATGCTTTTGTTTTGTCGGCCACAACTTGGTAAAAATCCTAAGTTATTAGCAATTGTATTTTGAATGTTGCTTGCACTGACAATTGAACCTTCAACCTCCAGAAGAGTGTAACTTATAACTGAATTTTACTAAGTACTTCATCCACTATGCCATGGGTCCTTACAGACAATTTTAGTATGAATTTTGGGAGCCTTAATTAGATGAATTTAAGTTTGTTTTCTTTTTTGGTTTTTTAAAAGGCCTTGTTAACTTCATTTATATTATGACATGCATTTAGTAAGAAAATAAAAAGCTTCAGGGAAACAAATGCTGGTTGACTTGGCTTTTGTATGACATATTTTCATCATCCTCTTTGTTTCATTTTCTTTATTAACAAAGAAGAAATGGCAGTCATGAATTAAACTTGTTGCCAGCGAGAGAAAAGAAGAGTAACTAAATTGCAATTTTGTCTTTTTATTTTATTAAAGTATAACAATTTTTTGAAACTCACTCTATCCTGCCCAGCATAAACAAACCTGTAGGAAAGGATGAGTCAAGGGTTTAGTCAACACGGGACGACATATGGTCATATACATCTATTAAAACATACAAAGACAAATGTGGGTTTCTTGAGGAGAAAAAAATGAAACAAAATGTTTGTTTCTCACCTCAAATCCTGTCACTCTCTAATGTTCAGGAAGAAATGCAAATCGCACTTGGTGTGCGTGGCAATTATCACCTACGAAGGAACCACAACACAAATCTTGGCACTTCCAATGCCTCGTAATTCTATGTGGCAATCAAGAAGGCAGCTGCAGTAAGAGCATACGGCATCAGCCATGATTGTTACAGGGGAAACAGGCAAAGGTGAAGTAATTGTTCCCTGATGTGGAAGTGGGAGTCTGGAAGCTAAAGAATGATTTTACGACATATCAACTCGATTTTGGTTATTTAATACTGAAATACAATACTTATAAACAGTTTCTTTGTTGATTAATTTTATCTGCTTCATGTTTAAATTTTTTTTTCTTTAATCATAATTAAATTTGGGTGATACGACAATTTTAGTTTGAGTTTTATTTTTTTTCTGTATTTGTTGTTTTCACCCTCCAGTTTTCTATTCCTATTTTTCTATGGAAGAACTTTATTTTATTTTTTGGTCTAAAGCTGATTAGTTATTATTCCACGTTTCATTGAATTATGGTTACTACTTCAGAAATAAGGAATTCGTCAATATGTGGCTGAACTGTTCTCTTTTTTTTATGGGAATCACTTCTGACAATGCATGAAACCACTTGATGTAAGGAACTAAGAAAATAATTATACTTCAAGGTCAAAAACTAACCAATGATAAGTGTTAAGTGGATAGACTTTGGCCCAGAAAACAACAATTTTTTTCCTCTTTATCATAAATATTACTCATAGAATGTGAGGTCTATAGGACACAATAAGGGAAACTAGTTATGAGGTTGCTGAAAGTAAACCTAATGTTCATTTTCTACCCTCTTTAAAGTGTTAACTGTTAAAATATAGTTTTATTTTTGACAGTGATCTTCTTAAAACAATGACCATGATGCTGATAGGTTGAGAGAGGATAATCAATTTGTGTGAAAAAAGTGACTTGATTAAGGAAATGCCTTTCAAAGAAGCCTGGCCATAGATAAGTTTGGAAGTCAATTTCCAAAAAGCCGTCCAACACATGCGAACATGTAAGATGGATCTTCAACTGAATATGATGATAATGGAGATGAATGACAACTAAAATGTGCCGAGAGCATATCTGGATGGCAAAGTTATTGAACTTTTCAAGAAATTTTGTTATCATGATGTCATTGGAGCACATGGATTGCAAGAGTTGAGATTGGATTAAGTAAAGAAAGGGGAACTTCTACCATTACTAATCAGCAGCGCATTACTGCAGGCGACCAAGGGAAAAAATCTATCGGGCATTTATATGCAGTGTGATGATGTATGAAAGTGAAACCTGGCCAGTAAGTGTTGAAGACATGTGTTGCATGGACAGAAATAATATTAGAACTAGTGGGACCTGTGGAAATTCCATAGGGGACTCATTCATATATAATACATTGATGTTGCCATTCTGTAGATGTTAAGTGTAAATGGAAACGCTCTGATATTATTGTAGCTTTTTTGTTAAAACTGCAAAACTATTTATCTAAGCTAGCACGAACACCTGGTAAAGCTCAGTTGTAAAGTATGCTTAAATATGATATTTTAATTCTTGCAAATTTTGTGTATATTATTATAGAGTTGATGTTCTTTCGATTTTTATGTGTTATAAAGTTGTGATTTCAAAAATAAAAAAAATATATCTATATGATTTGGCTGCATTAGCTTGAATCGAAACCGAAATAAAAACTTATGAAAAATGGCATGCTACCAAATTTCGTTTTCAGAAGAAATTTGATGTTTAACACCACTTTAACACCCAAAACGATTGGGTTTGGTCGAGGGATAGAGACGAAGGATCCCGAGGGGTGACAAGGAAACAATGTGCCGCATCAGTGATGGTCTAGGGAGCCGTGACAGAGTCTGGTAAAAGTCCCTTCTTTTTTGTGACCAGGGGGTGAAATTGAACCAGCAAAACTATCAAGATAACATCCTTGTTGGCACATTGTTGCCCTGGGCACAGAAGCATTTAAAAAAACGTCCCTGGACTTTTCAGCAGGACTCCGCACCATCACATGGGGCTAAAAAGACTCAGAAGTGGCTTTCTGAGAATGTCCCGCACTTCATTCCCAAAGAGGAATGGCCCCCATCTTCCCCTGATCTGAATCCCCTTGATTTTAGGATCTGGTCATACCTTGAAAGCAAGGTTTCGGCCACTCACCATCAAAGTTTGGGAGCTCTGAAGGTCAAACTGCAGAAGGAGTGGGCCAAAGTCCCCCAGAAAGTAATTTCTGACATATGTAAGGCTTTTCCTAAACGTCTTCAACTATTTATTGACGCAGATGGTGGACATATCAAATAATATTTTGTGTATTAACTTTCTATTGCTTTTTCTACAATAATACATTTGCAAAAATTCTAAATTTTTTTTTTATTTCCTAAATATAACCACTTTAAGTTGTAATGATAAATACTGATGACCCTGTGTATTAATACGATAGCGTGGGTGTTACTTTATGTGTCACGATTACATCTTCTTTCTTTCAAGTGGCTGTCATTTAATAATTGTTGTGTCCTTCCATTTCTTGTAATAAATAATTTTGCCAAGAATTCTGTTATAAAGTTGCGATTTCAAGAATAAAAAAAATATATCCATATGACTTGGGTACATTAGCTTGAATCGAAACCAAAATAAAAACTTATGAAAAAATATATGTATATATATATATATATATATATATATATATATATATATAACTTGAGTTCCTTCAGCCATAACCGAAACTTATAAAGAATTCTTGATAAAATTATTTATAAAAAAAATAGATGGCATCAGCTATACTCAAAACCGAAACCAAAACTTATGAAGAATTGTTGGTAAAATTATTTATGATAAGAAATAAAAGTACATAACAATTAAACAACCCGGATGTAAGCGTGACACAAAAAACACACACGCTATCGTATTAATATATAGAATGATACTATGAATATGTGATGTGAATCTTAAAGACAGGCTTAGTTCTGATGATCTCAAAAGAGACCACTGTACATGATTTCCCCCACTCTCTATCTGTGCCTTAATCTGAACGCAGATTCCATGAATAAAACTTCTTTCCCAGAACTGCCTGCCCATGGAACATTGTTCCACTGGCCTGCTTCCCATTGAATACAACATGGTAGTCTTCAAATCCAATATAAACAAGTTCTTGTTGAGCCGTCCCCATAAATAATCAAATTTTACCCAATTTACGCCAATTACTATACTATCACCTTAGATTCATTAATCCTTATCCTTGAGTGGCCTTCGGGTCTTAAAAAGTGGTGATTCCCAATTAAAAGAAACCACTAAAAGAAGAGTAGACTTCGATGATATTGCTACACTGAAAGAATAGATGGCAGTTCTTGGGTTTAATTATCTTCCTGTGTGCCAATTTTGTCAAATTTGAGCTTTGTAACAACAAAACTTATCTATATATTAATACGATAGCGTGAGTGCTACTTTGTGTGTCACGCTTACATCTTTTTTCTTTCGAGTGGCTGTCGTTTAATAATTGTTCCTATTTACAATGCCTCCCCATGGGACAGAGTTAGACACCAGGGCTGTTTTTTAACGTGGCGAAAAGGAACAAAAAATGTGTCCTTCCATTTCTTGTAATAAATAATTTTGCCAAGAATTCTTCATAAATTTTGGTTTCGTTTTTGATTATAGATGATGGCACTCAACTCATCTATTTTTTTTATTTTTGAAATCACTACTTTATATTGTTTTTTAACGGTCATGCTTACATTATTAAATATGGAAAAAATAAATAACTCACTTCATTTTTATTGTTCTACACACTACTGTATTAATATATAGATTTGCTTAGATAAATATTTTTACATTTTTAGCGAAAGGACTAGAATAATATGAAGGTGTCTTCATTCATACTGAACGCCACAGAATGCCCAGCAACAGTATATTACATATAAAAGATGCTGCTGTGGAATTTCCACAGGTCCCGCTAGTTATATACATGAGAAGTATTCCCGTCCCAGGAGAACAGTTTTGCACCACTTTTATGTTTTCTTATGTAGATTAAAATCAAGATATAATGATATGAAACCTTATGTCTTGAATCCTTATTCAACTCTTGATCAGCATGCATTACAATATTTTGATTCTAGAAAATGTCTAACAGTGAAAGCTTTAGATCTTTACAAGTTATGTGTGAATCCTTTCAATAAAGCTAATGGCTACGTGAAACATACCTAGAAGAAGCAACATAACCATTTTTAGTATATTCCAGGCATTCATATTTGGAACTCCCATGGGAAAGACATAAAGTGAACCATGTTTACAATTCCATTTTTCATGCATTGTGACATCTATTTAATGTTGCTGAAACCAAACCCAGGGATTGAACTCATAATGTTTATATCCACCTAGAATGCCTTTTCAACCAAATGCTTTAAGTGTTAAAGATATACATCTTATATACATTATATACAACTAGTTGTAATTTGATATTCCCTGTAAACATCCACCTTCAGAGGAAGCTGGTTCAACCTACAGAGAGTGAATGCCACTAGCATAAAACATCTACTCGGCATTGCCCGGTACTGTTTTACCTTTCTTTTTGCTCATTATCACCACCTAGATTTTGTCATTTTTGGTCCCCTGATTTATCAGAGAGGGACCTATGTTTTTAGTGGTGTCTGTTCATCTGGACGATTCCCGGATAACAATCCATTACTTTTTTTTTTGAAATTTTGCCACAAGTTGTACTTCAATACGTAGATGTGCGCAACGATAAAGTTTTTTGGACAAAACTCAAAGCACCCTCAGAGGCTCAAAAGGGGGTCAAGAATGCCCCAAAATGGCAAAAATGATACTTGTGGCGCCCTAACTTTTTATCCGTCCATTAGATTTCACTGAAACTTGGCCAAAATGTGAAAGCAATTGTTCCAAATATACATTCAGTATCGCTGACCCAGGCAAAATTCTGGTTTGCATCCCCCAGGAGCTGGACTTAGTTGTATTTTTGATAAAAATTGAAAACAAAAAAAATTGCCTCACAAACCACAACTTACTCCTTTTTGGTCATCCATTCCTCACATTTTACTTGTAGAGAGGAACCACACATGCGTGGCTGGTTGTTTTTATTTGTAAGAAAATATGTATATTATTTTTTAAATAATTTAATAAAGAAATATGTCATTAAAATAGATTGTACAGTAAAATTCTTAACGCATCATCTCAACTGTAAAAATGTAGATCCCATACATATTGTTTTAGCAGAAATAATCAATGTTTCCCAAGAATGAATCAGGAACTCTGTGACTTCCTGCATTGAAATCTATGTTATTATGTTGTTGCTATTAAAATTCAGATACTTCTCCAGTTTACGAACCATACTATTTTTTAAGAAAAATGTTCAAGTTCAATGTTTCGGTGAAAGTCTTAATTGGAATTCATTTTTGAGATGAGCATTATATATATTAATTTATTTTTATTTCGGACTATTATTCTCATCTTTATTAGTTGTTGTTTTTATATGTTTTATTGGTTTGTTTATTCACAACGTTTCGACCAACTATTCCTCTGGCCTTCATCAGGTGGTAACGGTAACCGCGACGGATAGGAACTTCGAATCTCCTAACTGCATTCTCAGCAATCACTGCCATCCGTAGTTGTTGTCGTCTCACCACATTTTGGCCAAGTAAACCTCTGGCACGCTTTGGGTGGGATTGAAACCGCATTCTTCAGACAATGTTCATCTGGAACTGTAGAGATTCAACATCTCTATCAACTGCGCCACGGGCCCCGAAGGCCAGAGGAATAGTTGGCCGAAACGTTGTGAATAAACAAACCAATAAAATATGAAAAACAACAACTAATAAAGATGAGAATAATAGTTCGAAATAAAAATAAATTAATATAAAAGAGCTGTTATCATTTGCAAAACAAACATGAGGTTTGTAAGAATATACACTCTAATGATTGAAGAGGAAAAGCAACCATATTTATCAGCAAGTATGTATCCACTGAACATGGGATCTGGTAGATGACATTGAAAAGAAAATTTACATTAAAGATTAAATTAAGTGCAAAAAAAAAAAATAGTATATTTTTGCTAGAAATTATGTTGAAAAATTTAAGTCAATGTTTTAGGGAAATGATGTCACAACCAAGGATCTGATGTGGCGCAGTAAGCTAGTTATCTGATCATTCTCTTGGCTCGTGTTTGTATCCAATATAACTTTGTATCGATGGTATGTAAATAAAACAGAAAATAAAAAGATTGATTTGCCATAAAATAGACCAACCAACTAATCATTCCTTGATGCAAAAATATAAAAATGTAATAATTTTACAGGGATCAGATTTCTTGTTACTTTCAATTCATTCTGGTATTTTAATTTATTAAATCTGTGGAATGAGATGCAGATTTGTTTTTTGTTATAGTTTTCTGTCTCATTTTTTTTTTTTTTCACGAGGAAAAGGGTGATCTGTTGTTTTGTACTGGCATTTCAAAGTTCTGCAGCCCCGAATATGCTGCTATCATTTCTGGCCATTTAGGCTGAAAAATAGTTTAACGTGAGATAATCAAGGAATCCACGTGCATCGACAGCACATCCTTCCCGTTTCCTGAGCCGCTATGGAAACAAAATGTGTGGCTTGTGGAATTAAAGCAGACAACTTGAAATGTTGTTGTCCCTATTGATTAGGGAGTGTGTTTTTGAGACTTTGGGGATATTTACTAATTCCACAGACTTTTTTTCAACAAGAGAAAATGATTGTAAATGTTGTGGTCAAACGAATGCTCTGCTATGTCCAGGATGCCTGATTTCACAGAATGTCTTCAGGGTTATAGGAAGGGGGTAGATGCATCCATGTATCTATATAATAGACTTTGACCGCCACGCTTAAGTTTGAAATAACATTTTGTACATAAATCTCTCATGTTTAAATATGAAATGTCATTTTTTAAATTGTTTTTATTAGAAGCAAGTCTGCATCTGAGAGGAAATGTCTGTCTGTCACATTTTAATTTGAAATAGTATTTTTATTGCTAAATGCACAGATTGAATGGACACATTTAAGAATGGATCTGTTCTATTTTGTTTTGGTGTTACAAGATCAGGCTATCTGAAGATACTAGCTTCCTAACTTAAAATACACTAAACATTGATTTTATTGTGTTTTCCTTTTACTTTTTGCAAAATTTAATCATGTCCTGCAAAGGCAAAAATAGGAATAACAATTTTCCTCTACAAAACAACCAAACCAAACACCATGAATAAATATTTGGCATTAAATTAACGTGAAAAAAATGGTGATATGTTGTAAGAAAAATTTTTTTTTTTTTTACCACTAAAAAACACAATTACAGAAACGCATGTACTTAGTACATTTTGTTGATTTTTAACGCTTTTAGTACATGTGTACTAAAAGCGTTAAAAACAACAAAATAGTATCATTTGGAAATTTGATTTGAGAAACTTGAAAATAATTTTTTTAAATTGACAAACTAAGAATAAAAAATGAAACTGATGTTTCTGCTTTCGTTTTGAAAGCAGAAAAAACAGTTTTTTAAACTCGTTAATGCATAGCGAGCCGTTTTCTCCTGTTAAGTGGATTTGAATTTCTATGGTAGATAACATTTTAAAGAAATTTTCGCACAATTAATAATTATCAAATAGTTACATATTATACATCAAAATAATTCTGAAACTATTATGTATATGAAAAGGGATGATATATACCGATTTATCTTATCAATTTTGAAATATTCTTCGTCAACTTTGCTCAGTCGTAATTTTGCTTCCTGTAGTTGTAAACATATAAATCAAAGTCCAGTAGAGATGGGTTTTTATGCTTATATAGCCTGTAAAATTTCAGCCAATTTGACGACGTGCATGCGTATCCAAACGTAACGTATGAAATGTAAACATTGAAAAAACAGTTTCCCTTTTTGCTGTTGTCATTTTTTACCGTTTTTTTCATTTTTAACAAAAGAAAAATAAATTAACACCATTGGAGTGCTTATTTTATTCTCTTTCTATCAATGTAATTCTTTTCAAAATGAATCCACAAATAAAAAAAAAAATGACTTGTTGAAGCACATTAGGTATATAATATTGCCGATGTCCACAAAAATACAGCATATGATTGTAATGTTACTTTGGTGTTATGGGCTACTACCAGGGACATAAGTTGCAGGGATACTATGTAAGGAGTTGAGCAGCAAGATGTCTATTCACATTACACTTGAACTTCTGCATGTCAGTACAGTTGGGGAAGCAGGAACCTGGAAGGAAATTCCAAAATCTAGCAGTTCTGGGGAAGAAACTATTGGAGTAGAAGGCTTCCTTACATCGTTAGGGGTAGGACTATTGGAGTAAAAGGCTTCCTTACATCTATGTAGGGGTAGAACTTTACCGTTTGCCAGGTTTATTTACTTCAAGGGGGGGTACAAGGGCTTGTAGTTCGTCGGAGCATCTGCCATTAAAATACTTGTAAAACAGGCAGAGGGATGCAACATTTTTGTCGATGAGAAAGAGGTTGAAGCTTAGATGATAGTCCAGGACCTATCAGGTTGGCGACTCTTTTGAACCCTGTCCAGGAGTGAGATACTAGTAGCAGATGCACCAGCCCAAATATGACAACAATACTCCATACATGGGCAAATTGTGGCCTTGTAGAGGTACAGGATACTTTCAGGTAAGTAACTTTCTAGCACAGTAGAGAGAGCCCACTTCACAGCTGCCTTGGCAATGCTCTCGATGTATCTGTTTCAACTCATGTACCCTGAGAACATTAAGGCGAGTAGTTTGAATGAAATACTTTTAGGTAATGTATCTTTAGCCATAGCTATTAGTGGTTGAGAAGGTTTCTTGTAATTATTGTAGAAAACAAGCTTAGTCTTGGAAGCATTGAACATTACTATCCATTTTTGTCTCCATTCCACTACAGACTGGAAGTCTTATCTAGGGTTTCCGCTATTGCCTTGAATATGTGTTCATTTGTTTTCCATGCAGACCTATTTTAGAGTGTAGTGTCATCAGCAAATATACCCATCTCAGAGACTATTTTATCAGTGAGGTCATTTATGAATATCAGGAATAATAAAGGTCCAAGGATCGATCCTTGCGGTACACCCGCATTTATAGCATATTGTTTAGATGTACGACTATCGAGGACAATCTGGATTCTTTTCTTACTTAAAAAGGATTTAATTATGTTGAGTATTTGCTCAGTAATACCATAGGATCTGATTCTCATAGGTAATAGTCCTTATTCTGCAGAGTTGGATTTACTCGAAGCGGCTTAACTTTTCATTTTCTCTCCCCCTCTTCCTCTATTTTTACAAACATCACTTTACACAAATAATTTATACAATTTTTTTTTTACAAACAGTATTTTACTTCTATGACCAGAATCCTGGAATGAAGTTTCAGAAATGATAAAACCAGCAAATCTTCTAGCCCTGCTGTCTATATGTTTTGCAAACTAATTTTCTTTCCTCTGAAAAGAAGAATCCTTGCATTCTTTTAAACTCTACAGAATAAGGACTATCTCCTATACATGTGTTTCCTCTCCGAGTAATAAGTATGTTTTAAACTCTTGCTAAAGTGTTTCTCAACATAAATTATCGAACCTATATTCTTATATTAATAAGCTCTAATCTGTATTTTGGTTTCATTGAGCTTTTACATCTGCTTAATATTATTTTATAGATATCAGAACATGAATAAAGCTTCTTTCTTAGAACTGCACGCCTGTAGAATTCTGTTCCCTCTGCCTGCTTCCCTCCTGACTACAACTTGGATGTCTTCAAGTCCAACGTAAACAAATTCCTGATGAACCGCCCCCTTAAGTAGACACTTTAAATATCCACACTTATGTACTGTACTTACAATAACCCTTATCCCTGAGTGGCTTCCGGGCCTTGATAAGTGGTGACCACCTTTAAAAAAAAAAAAAAAAAAAAATCAGAAACCTAATATATATTTCCATTTTTGAGTTTACTTTATCGATTAACCCTGTAAACTTAATTGTACTACTACCTTATATATTCATATATTTTTTAATTTTTTATGTAAATACAGTAATTTCTACCTGGAATATATATATATATATATATATATATATATATATATATTATTTTAATTTTTTGATTGAAACGTTATATCCCTTGTAATTATTTCCTCTGATTTTAAGTATCTTTTTAACCAATATGGCGGTCATATGCAATATTTTATGTTCATTTTGGATTTATTATGCATTTTGGTGTTGAATTGAGTTTTTAATTGATGGTCATTACTAAAATATTGATGTAGAAGATTTATGATTCGCTTTTGTTTTTTGAACGTGTTTGTTTTATTTTACACTTATGGTGTCTCTATTCTGAAAATAGATTGCTTTGTTCTGATGTGAATCCGCATAAGTTTTTGATTCATTGTATAACTTAAATGCTTCTTTGAAACAGTTGTAAACAGCCATAATACCTTGGCGTATCCTCTTTATTTGGTGGCGTTTACTTATCTCTCACTGCAAGAACTGTGACATCAGGGTTGAAAACTCGAATTGAGAAGTCAGCCCCACCCCCAAGCAGGGGCACTGTGGCACTGTGACCTGCAAAATTTGCCTGGACAACTCTGTCAGCATTCCCCAGTAAGGGCGCCTCAGACGTTTAGCAATAAACTAAACCTTTCTTAAGGAGAGAAGGCAAAGTCGGAGAGGGTGGACCTCCTAGAACTGCACAGGAACAGCATTACACTGCGATCAACAGGGACCAGGTCATGAGAGGAATGATCTAATCTCTGTTGATTTTGTGTTCAGGGATAAAAATCCTGAGCCAAGGTATGCTCCTTATATTTGAAACATAAATTGGAATTATGTTTTGAATCCCTGATATATATCAGCGATTCAAAACATAATTCCAATATATCAGCGATAAGTGACTTTGTCTGTATAAAGGAACGATCTTTACCAAACTCCTCTATCAATTTTTTGTCTACGGACCCCAAACTTCATATTTAGGGAAATTAAACCTGCGGAGCAAATTGGTTTTGGTTTTTAGCCAGTAAAAATAGCTGCTAAGGTGTCAATATTGAAAAAAAATTAAAACTTTACAGACGAAGGTGAACTAAACGTGTTATTTCTATGCATGCACAAATATACATTTAGATCTTTAACAAAGTTTTTGTATGTATATGGATTTAGGTCAGATGGTAACAAATAAGGCTGGATAGCTATATGTTGTTTCGATCCTAGCTTTTTTGTAACTTTCGAAATCACTGCTGTGTATTTGGTACAATTTAATAATAAATAGAGAAATAGCTCTATAATAATAATAAATATGAAATGTGCATAAACTGAAATATCATATTCAAGCTTATTTTATGACCAGGCAATGCTAGGTGGTCTGCTAGTATATATATATATATATATATATATATATATATATATATATATATATATATACACACACACACACACACACACACAAATATTGCCTGCAGTCTTTGACCTTGAAGCAGTGTTTTATCCCTTGGAAAATCCCATTATGTCCTTTAGTTCTTACAAGTCCCTCTTCAACTCCCATATTTCAGCAAAAGGATCCAATAATATTTGCATGATCATGCTGGAAATGGTGTCAGAGCCAAGCCTGGTGGGAAGGGAGGTGTTGAAAAGTCTGATGTGTTGATGGTGGCGATATGGCAACGCGTGTACGTGGTGATTCGAAACAGGTCTACAAAACTGCCGACTGAGTGACATCCACCATTGATTGCAATCTACGTCGATGTCACTGCAAGATGCTGGGTCACAAAACGTCCAATCTCATTGTCAATTAACGCTGAGCACCCCTTCATCCTTCTGCTTTACTCCCCTATCGACCTTTTATCTGTCACTCCCTTCACACTTTGCCCGCCTGACAATTCTTTGACAATCTTGGTGACAGTGTTCTCTGCGATGGCTCACTGCTTGCAGCCCAACAGAGCAGAAAATTGTGCACAATGACAAGGTGCCAGTGACCATGGCAACGTGTCCCTGCCTCCTCCACCTATTCTCATCTTGGACAATTAGAAATCTAGTCACCTATGTTTTTGCTGCTAGTGTTGCTATCAACCGTATCTTCTTTCCGCTATATTTTTTTTGCTGTACCTATTTATTGATTTCACCGTTACATATTTCTTCTGCGATTTTTTTTATTTTTTATCAGCTTCATCTTTTTTTCTATTCTCTCAAATTCAAGCCTGTCAGCAACCAAGAATGAATATTTCAGTCTGTCTGGTCAGAAGACTTTTATGAGACAGCAGAAAGAAGGACGGCTTAATTGCATATACGAGTTACACGAAGGAACTGGAACAACCCTCACTTTGGAGAAATACCTAATAAACATACACTGAGGATAACGTTCAAAATGTGGGATATGTTATTAATTGATATTATTGAGGACTTTTTTTTAAAAAAAAAGAGAAAGTTTTTTAGGCATAAGACAATCCGTCCCTATTTACTTGCCCCCCCCCCCCTAACATGAGGCAGAGTTGGACACAAGGTCAGTTTTAATGTTTGGAAAATTCAGCTCCCCAAAAGGAGCATACTATTGGGACAAAAATAAAAATTGCCTCAGTCCAGAAGTATTTCTCCTGCATTAACTGAGAACAGGACAGATGAAGTATAATATCAAAATACCAAGGTGTTCATTTCAAAGCATTATGCCATAAAGTTGCATTTTCTCATCTTGTCTTATGTACGATAATAAAAGGAATTGGAATCTTCGGAAAATCTTCGTCATTCCAGAAGCAACCTGACTCGTGAAAAAAGGGTTTCAAAAACTACCTGGCAAATATATCCGATCAACCAAGTGCAAGAGAGATACAAACAATTGGACTTAAAGGGACAGTTAGAATCTTAAAAATATCTCTCAGTTGGAATGTCTAAGATAGTGGGTGAATATTTGGCCCCATTCCCAGCTAAAATACTTGGCATTGCTCATATGGCAAATTCCACAAATAAAACATCCTCCCTGTTTCACATGATGAAAACGTTTCTCTCTTGTGTTTTTACTTGAGTGTATTGCTTCAGCGATGTATCACCATATTTTTCAGTTTGCTGATTCATTAATGAAACATTACCTTTAACAATACTGACAATTTTTTTTTTAATTATTTCTGTTTCAGAAAACTTTTATAAAGATATATTTTCATAAATTTTGACATAACATTGACTTTTATCTAACTCATGAAATATTGATGCAATGGAAGCAAGGCATTGAGTAACAATCATTTCTAAGTAGTAGTCTGCTGGAGGTTTATGGTTCAATCCTCACTACGGGTGGTACGAAAAATAAAGTACAATTTGCATAACACTTTTACCTGATCATGGTTAACAGAGCAAAAAAATTTGACTCCTAAATAAAAGGTCTAGTTGGAAATTTTGTATAGACTCTCGAGTTCAAAAATATTCACCTCAAGAAAGTTGGGAGTTGCATCAGGCGAAACATTGTGAGAATAAGAAAGTCGTCTGAATAATACAAATAATACAAAGTAACGTTGGCTGCCTTAAAGTTTTAGTTAGTACTTTACTATACATACTATTAGATATTGTTTGTCTCTGTGCACATTTGATGATGGCATTTAAAATAATGATACCATCTATTAAAACAAATAACCAGACTTCCAGGTGTTGTATGTGCTCCTTGCTTATCTCGGCATTGTTTCCAGTCGTCCTGGACTTCTCCTCCTAGCCACTGGACTCAAACGGTGTTGATTCAGGGGAGGTGTTGTTAGAGAGTGCACAACCCTTGCCTCACAATTACATGCGCAGCTGCCCCTGCAGGGGGTATCCTTTGTCTTTCAAGACTGAACGGACGCATCGGAATCAGACCCAGTAAATGAAATTCCAAAATGATGATGCCATTCATTAAATCAAAGGGAGAGATCCTTTACGTGCACATATGTCTAGACATCTGAAGATCTATTTTAATTAATAATTGCAAGATTACAAACAAAATAGTGGCACATTTGTTTTACGTAACTTTTGTAAACATATGCTTTTAAATTTCACACATTATCAAATGCACGCGCATCCAAATTGAGAGTAATCAAGAAAAAGGCAAGCCGAAAAAGACTTGGAAATACTCTGACAAAGATGCTCGCAAGCAGTGATACATCAAAACTAACGTTAATGATAATTTCATCAAGATAATGAGCATGTGGTACAATGGGGAAAAAGTGGTTGGTTACTTCTAATGCATCAAAAACCAAGCTTCTATCTTTACATCATCAACGTTATGATCCCCATCTGAAATGAATGGCTCTCATCTTGGGGAGGCTCCATGTTTTGACAAAGTTTTGGGCTTGACCTTTACTCCTGATCTAAAATGGAATACATACATCAAATTTGTTGCCAAGGTCACTGGAAAAATGATGGGATCCTTCTATCGATCCAGTAGATATCTACCTGCTGATGCAATACTCTACTTATATAAGAGCCAGGTACATCCAAGGATGGAGTATTGCTGTCACATTTGGCCAGGAGCTGCTAGGAAGACCTTATCCTGTCTTGACAGAGTTCAGAATAGACTTCGTAGCCTAGTGGGGGATGTCCTTTTCTCTTCCCTGCAACCTCTTTCTCACAGAAGAGATGTTGCGAACATGTCTCTGTTTTATCACTATTTTCATGGCAAGTGCTCGTCTGAGCTCCAATCTATTGTCCCCCCTTGCCAGACATTCACGAGAAACACTCATCTAGCTGAAAACACTATCAATAATTCCCCCCACTATTTATCTGTGCCTAAACCTAAACGTAAATTCCATAAACAAAGCTTCTTTCTTAGAACTGCACGCCTGTGGAACTCTCTTCCATTGCCTGCTTTCCAGCTGACGACAATATGGTCGTCTTCAAGTTCAATGTGAACAAGTTCTTGATAAGCCGTTCCCCTTAAATAATCCAATTTTATCAAATTTACACCTAAAACGATTACTATATTGTCCTTTTTACCACTGCATGCTCTTTAACCCTTATCCTCGAGTGACCTCTGGGCCTTGGTAAGTGGTGATTCCCTTGTAAAAAAAAAATCTGTGATGTTGAAGAGATAAGTTTAAACGAAGACAAAGAAGCATCATAGTTTGTAGAGAGGCCTGCACATTCATCTAAAGATATATATATATAAACGTACAGAAACCAGAATATGCTCCTCAAATAAGGAAGTCTGTGCCCTAGTCTAAAAATGTATATTAAGATATACAAACAACAATATGCTCCTCCTGAAGACATTCTCTATACTTTTTAAAATAAATCTTCATATTAATAACATATTTCTGTACCATAATCATTAGCTTTTAATTTTTATTTTATCAAATTAAAAACCATGCCTTGACTGAACCTGCCGGCACCATGGTCCTGTCTAGTTTGAGAGCATTTGTCATGCTTTGGATGTTTGTGTTATTGTCTTCTACCAGGACTAAATATATTTCAGTTACCTGAAATAAAATGGTGTCAAAGTATTTCTTAAAATTAAAATTAATTATATTAATTTGAACAATAAATTTTTGAAAGAGTTATTCAACTAACTGGTTGTCTTGTGGTTGAAAGGTCAAGGGGGGGGAAGTCAAATATATTTTAAACAAATAGATTATATCACCGTTTCACTAGAGAATAATTAATACATGTTGTCTCATTGAAGCTACCACCAAGACTGAATATGTTATCCCAGAATTCTGTCAGTTTCAAACAAGTGACATCTTGTCTGTCTGTTACATTGGTTCCATCTTCTCACAATTCGCAACATATACGTATGTACTACTGACCCCATTTGTGAAACTTATCTGAAATGCTTCCTATTTTTCAAAATAACAATTATATACAAGTCAACATAGCTACCTTAGTGATTAATAATTGTTGCCTTTGCCCATTTTAAATCCTCTCTCTACTTTATAGCGTTCTTGTAAAATTTAATGTATTCTTTCCATATCAAATATATGAATTTTCTTCTTTTTTTTTTTTTTTTTTTTTCAACGATAATATTCCACATGTCATGTCTGAAGAACGTCTTTGTTTTTGTTTCTTTTCAGGCCACAGTTGGCTTTGTTGGTCTCGGTAACATGGGAGCACACATGGCACGAAACATTTTAAAAAATGGCCACCCACTGGTTGTATATGACATCTCTTCGGAATCATGTAATGCACTTAAAGAAGCAGGTGAATATGATTCTATGTTGATGATAATTAAATTAGAAGTTCATCTCATCTCATTTAAGGAGCAATACAAAGGAAAAAATTGAAATGGCTTAAAATATCTCAATAATGGCATACATAGAAAGAGCTTGATGATATAAAAAATTTTTTAAATCAAACCAAAAATAACGAAGTTATTGCTAATTTTATGCATTGCACATTTGCATATTTTTCCCTCTTCACGACCATATGTGTTTTCTCACTTTTTGTTACACTACTTTTTCAGTAAAAATGTTATATCTTTGTTAAAACACAAGATAAAATAATGAAATTTGCCATATAAGTGTACTTTTGTGCAGGGAATCCGAAAATGGTACTGAAAATCTGCAAAAATAATTGGTTTCTTTTCAAGTAATCAGCAGTAAATGCATATAAATACGTTGCAATACCATAAAAACTCCATGTATGCATTGAAAAAACGATAGGAGCTTGAGAACTCAAAGTTGAATTCGAATGCATTTTATGTACAAGAAACTGGAAATCCTATACTAGGATTATTAGAGATTAATATATCACAAGATTTCTTTGGTATTATTGTAGGTTAACACTTGTTAAATTTCCCTTTTCTACCTCCTCCAAAAATGTAATTCTCCCTTTTTTTAGGAAATATATGACTGAATACTGAATAACTTAACAGAAACAAAAAAATTACAAAAATAAAAATTTAATGCAAAATAATCTCTGATTTTAGGGCCTTTCTAACGCTTCACAGTAGTTAACCATATTTGTTTTCTATGCAAAATAAATCCTGTGAATTTTTGTTTTTGACAAACGTGTTTTTAAGAAGGTTTTTGTAACTAGAGGAGGCTTGTTACTCGAACTTCGGGTTTGTGATAGAGCTAGGGGCAATTACGTGTGAACACCCTGAAAACTTGTCAAAAAAAATTATTATTTTAGAGTGAAGTATTTGTTTCACATCTAAATTCTATGTAAAGTAATCCACCATTTCTATTCTATTTTAACATGTAGAACAGTTCATTTATTTTTCTATGAAACAAATGGTGTATATTTTTTTATGTGATGTGAGGTCTTTTTTTTAGACAATAATGTGTGATTTTAAGAGGGTTTGTATGATGAAAGGGAGCTTGCCATTCAGACTTAGGGTTAGTGGTAGGGTCAAAGGAGATTTTTTTTCAAGGTGAGACTTGCCACTGAGATTAAATGTTAACTAGCGGGGATACCCGGTGTTGCCCGGATGTTTGGAGGTGTGTGTGTAAGGGGGGGGGTAAAGAATAAGTAAAGTAATAACCCTGTTTAAACTTCTTAAAAACTCGGAAAAACAAAAAAACAGCAAACGAACATAAAACTTCTTTTAAAAAAAATCGGAAAAGCAAAAACAAAAAGGATGGGGAGTGGGGGGTGAAGTGTTCGGGGAAAACAAAAAAAAACAGCAAAAAGCAAAAAAAAAAATGGTATAAATAACCTTGTTTCGATATTAAAAGTTCAAAAATAAAAAAAAAATACATATATCTGATAACTCGGATAGAACCTGCAATCTTAAGATAACGACACTGTCACTATATCCATTGTGCTATGGATGCGTGGGCGAAATATAGGTCGGTTTTTATAATATTTAAACAAATTCAAGGTACAACGTCTTTTGCACGTGTTGACGCATGCGTAGAAGCCATCTTCTCATGAAGGAACGATTTTTTCCACCCCTCCCTGTAGAAAAGGGTCTGGTTGAGGGTGAAGGAATGAATGTTTTTGGCACATTTTTTCAATATTTGTCTTCGGAAGGTTCGAGCTTGAAAATGATACTGATCTGGCGAAAATCCGTGGCCTCTGTCAAAAGTCTTTGCGAGACATACAAACACACACACACAATTTCGCTTTTATATATATAGATGATATGAGAAGTTCAAGGAAAGAACCTTAAAGAAGTTGGCTGGTTACTCGAACATAGATTTAGTGATAGCATAATTTTTTAATATATTTACAGACTTTTCAGATTGAAAAGAGTATCAAAAGAATTTGGAGTACTAACTAAAAACAATAATGGCTAGGAAATGGGGGATCATTATACATTAAATTTATATGTGAGAATGATCCCTCCCTACTTTAAATTCTAAATTATTAATCCCGACAAAGAAGGGATTGGATTCAGTAATTCACTCTTGTCGTTTGAACTTTTCTCAATAACCATTCCTTGGATTTTTAAAAATTTTGCACAAACATTAGTCATGGTGAAAGTAAATTTTTGCCAGATTTTCCAGGATAACTCTGGTTGCTCTTCTAGGAGGCATTACAGAGGTAAAATTGCCCCAAAATCGTTTATCT
The DNA here is from genome assembly GCF_053919585.1 of Euprymna scolopes. Taxonomy (NCBI): domain Eukaryota; kingdom Metazoa; phylum Mollusca; class Cephalopoda; order Sepiida; family Sepiolidae; genus Euprymna; species Euprymna scolopes. The sequence continues at coordinate 97,137,867 of NC_136490.1, read as the reverse complement.
ATTCATTTGTCCACACTTTTCTCAATAACCACGCCTTGAATTTTTATTGAATTTTGCACAAACGTTAGTCATGGTGAAAGTAAATGTTTCACTCATGAAGGGGAACCCTGCATGCTCTGTTTGTTTTCATTTTTCTCTTTTTTTTTCTACTATGTTTGTTTAGGGTACTCACACATAATCGCCTCAAAGAATAGAATCTTATTTAGTTTTTAATTATCAATTATAAAGTCATTTGTTATTACAATTAATGTTTAAAAACCAATATTTCTTGAAGGAATTTTTTTTAAAGAATCACAAACCACATTTATTTGAGACAGAAAAGTTCTTGTTTTATTTTCTCAAAATAAACATAATTTGCAAAACTCGTTGATTTCAAGCCAACAGCGGTCGTGGCTGCTGACTAGCTTTTAATAATCAGCATTAATTGTTTATTTTCGCTGAAAAGTGTTTGAAATTATGGGGAAGAGGTTATGAAAAAAACCAATAGTACCAAAAGAAAAATCAAGATAGAATTGTCATTTTAATGTCTAATAATTACATTAATTTACTTAGTATTTGTAGTACAAAAAATATTTAGAAAAATATGTTCAAAACATGTCATATTAAAGTTTTATTTTTAAGACAACAAAAAAATCAATGAATGAATTGGTTTATTTCATACCCCAATAATAAGTGAGATTGACGTTTTTTTTTTTCTAATTGGTTTCTAAATTTCATGACAAAATTCCTCATGGAGTATCGGGGGGGGGGGGGTTCATAGTGTTAATATTTTAATCATTCTTTTCCTGAAAGCTTTGGAAATATATTATGTAGATTATTATTTATTAAAGCATGTGAACTACCTTGAAATCTTCCAAATGTTTTTATGGTCGGTGGGTATTACTAATAATGTAAGAATCCAACGTTTGTTTCCCTAAGTTTTCCTGTTAAGATACTTCTCAGCTTTGGGATTGAGTTAGGTGAAAAAGAAAAAAAAACTCCATCTTAATTTTCTAATTAGCTGCAATTTGTAAATAACTTTTCTTATGAACATTCTATTATTCTCACCCTCTTTCACCGTATCTTGTTAATCCCCACCCTTACTTTTGTTTAACCAATATCTATCACTCTCATTTTTGTCACTCTCTCTCTCTCACTCATCAACAGTCAAAGATAATACAGAGAAAAAAAAAGGATAAAAAAATTTAAATAGGTTATTGTGTGAGGTTGTCCGAGAACCAACACACGTAACCTCGGTCTATGTCGCAAAGGAGATCAAGAATAGGAAAGAACTTTAACTCGCTTTTCATTTGTAACAACAAAATTTATTTCCTTATTGTTACAGCTGATCTAGAATGTTCTCCACACCTCTCATGAGATCTCGAATGTTATTTTGTTCTGTGCTCCATGTCTCACTCATGATCTCAAACTTTATTCACATCTCTCACATAATCATTCTCTTTCTCTTTTTTTAATTTTTTTTTTTCTTTACTGGTGATATTATTTCACATGCATTTACATGCGCACATCCATGCTATGTTCCATTATGTATAAAAGGAAATATCACTACAAATAGTAATTCCATATGACCTGTGGTTGTAAAGAGAAAAGTGACAAGAAGAAAATATACTGAGCAGAAAGAGACTAATCTTGGAGTTTTGTCTTTTTATTTCATTATATTTAACTCACTTTGCAAACTCATTTTCTCCTGCCTAAAATAATCTAAACTGAACTCAATCAACGACTCAACGGTCCACATTTGTCTTTCTAATAAACAAATAAATCTCTGTATATATTGTTAAAGCAATTTTCTAGTTTACTCGTGTAATTCCGAATTTGTTACTGACGTTGGATATTATTTCAAAACAACTTATTTTGTACTAAAATCATGATATCTGTCATTTGTTAAGTATTACTTTTATTCAACAAAGAATAAAAAACAATGCTTATCAAATTTTAACTGATACTGAATTCCTGTGATATTCATACCATAAGTGATGAGACTTTCTTTCTCTTCAAAAATTACAGAGGGGCAGATAACTCCAGTTACTTTCACCCTTAAAATACTTAAATAAATGTTGTATATAAATCTGTATCTGAATGTCGATTTTCTTGATTATTTACAGGTGCTACAATTGGTGCAAGTCCTGCTGAAGTTGCATCACAGGCCAACAAAATTGTGACCATGTTGCCAAGTAGTCCACATGTAAAGGCTGTTTACTCTGGACAAAATGGCATTTATAGGTAAGTCTTGCACTTACAAATGCATTTGTTTTTATTATTATTATTATTAAAAATTTTACACCTTGTCATAAACACAAATAACCAGATCTGAACATCTGTATCATTGTGAACTCATTTCGTCAGCATAGTTTGAACAGCCCAGAACTTTTTGTTGTAGTTGATTAGAAGTTTAATTTACAGGGGTAGAGTGTTCTCGATGTGTCAGCCATGATAAAGTCTAAATTTTAATAATTATGTTGAAATTTATTAACTTATTTTAGAACCGGAAAATATTGCGTTGATACTAAAAAATAAATTCCCAATAAATAAAGTGGATGTCATGATTGGAAATCGAAATATTACCCTACAAAATAATTATATCTATGACATGATGTCATAGATTTATGATTTATGTCATGTTTCAAATGATTAATTAAAACATAAGTAATCATAAAAACAAATAAATGAATAGTTACACATTATCAATACCATCAGAAATTCTTTTTAGAGTCCAAAGAAACAGTGAAACAGTACTATATATGGATGACTATAATGCTCCTCATCTTGAGTTGAGCATATTGAGAAGTTATACACGAATTACCATTAGCATATAAGCGATGCTCTTTGTGTAAACAAATCGAGCTTACATATTTCGGACAATGTCAAAACACAAACTCAGCAGCCACCGATAGAATAATGGTTAGGAGCCTTGACTGTCATACAGACGGTCGGGTTTCAATTGTGGCTTCAGGTAGTTGCCTGTCTAGTCGCACTGATGAGATGTGAAACAGCGGAACAGTACTGTATGTGGATGACTATATATATATATATATATATATATATATAATGTTTTATTTTTTAATTACCGTTTTATCTGTTTGGTTACATATGTTTCGGATGTTGGACCATGTTTACGATCCCACAGCCTCGTCAGACCTTACAGAAGTGGTTGTTAATATTTGGAAGAAGTGTTTTAGAACTCTAAATAATATTAATAACCATTTCTGTAAGGTCTGACGAGGCTGTTGGATCGTAAACATGGTCCAACATCCGAAACATATGTAACCAAACAGATAAAACAGTAATTAAAAAAAATAAAACACATATTTGCTCTGCAATAGTATTGAGCACTCTCTTAAGATTTTTACTAATTACCAGTTTTAAAATATATATATATATATATATATATATATATATACGCATACAAAAAAATTTAATGATGAAGAAAAAAATTTTCTTTATTTATTGAATGTTGAAGCACAAGTAATATGAAAGTTTCTTCCTTATTCTACGGAGTTTAAAAAATGTATACTTTTCTCTTCAGAGGAAGTAACTAGCAGAGTAAAATAAAGGACTAGTCAGCATAAAATTGAAGACTTTAAAATTGTGATTAAAAGTTATATAAATCCTTTATTTTACACTGCTTGTTATTTTCTTCTGAATAGAATAATATAAATTTTAGAAACTCCATGGATTAAGAAAAAAAAGACTTGTATTCTGCATATATGAACATTTGATGATTGAAAAAATAATGTAAATTTGTATTCTTAATAATTTAACTTTTTCATATATTAATGGTCTATCTAGGATATTTAGCATTTTTATCAACACATCAAAAATATTTATATTTTTATATTATTATTTTAAATGACTATATATATATATATATATATATATATATACACACACACACACACACACACACACAGAGTGGACCCCTGACATACAAGATTAATTTGTTCCTGGATGAAGCTCATATCTCGAATTAAAATGGTACCATTAAGGATATGTAGTGAAACATGACACAAGGGAGTAACCTTATTAAGGCTTGAAGGCCACTTGAGAATAAGGGTTAATGAATGTAAGGTGGTAGTGTAGTAATCGTTAATTGTGTAAGTTTGATAGAATTGGATTATTTAAGGGGATGGTTCAATAAGAACTTATTTACATTAGACTTGAAGGCTACCATACTGTAGTCAGCCAGGAAGCAGACTAGCAGAACAGTGTTCCACAGGCGAGCAGTTCTAGGTAAGAAGATTTGTTTGCATTTAAATTTTGGCACAGATAGTGGGAGAAATTGTTGATAGTGGTTCTAGCCAGTCAACTCCTGTGGCTGCGGTGACACAAACTGTATTAGTTTGCCTTTCCATCAGACTTTGTCTGCAATGCTGAGAGGGGGACACTGGTAATTGGGCAAACCAAGGTCTCCTTATTATCAGCCCAGGCCTGCATCTAGAGAACCAATTGCAGTTTTGAGCTGTATAGCCACAGCAGATGCTGCAGTGCTCTAAACTAGACGCAGCGTGCCATTGTCTCATTAGAGAGAAGGTTGCCATCATATATATATATATATATATATGTACTAGACAAACTGTCTAGGTCAGCTGGCTTAGTATTATTAGACTGGGTTAGTGTTTAGAAGAGATGGAGGAAAATTATGATTCAAATGGATGTGATTTTCATAAATGGGTACTTATAGGATCATATATGAGGAATAGGCACATTCTGGTGAGATGATTTGCTTATTTGTCTACTGGACATCTAATAGCAGTGAACCATGCAGGTTTTATGTAGCCCCCCCCCCCCCCGGACTATTTCCTACTGCTCGTTCTTGTAAAGATAACATTTCTTCTGGTTTACAAAAGGATATGGGGAGCAAACATCCTAATTGTCAAAAATGTATTCAACACTTCCCTCTTTCTTTCGCTCTCTCTCTCTTTCACTCTCTCTCTCTCTCTTTACATATTTTTCATTCTCTTTTTTCATGTTTCTTTTTCTCCTCCGTATTTTATTTAACTTCTCCTCCTCCCTCTCTCTCTACCCTTTGTTGCATTACCCAGGGTTTATTCAGTTGCCATAGCAATTGACAGTCTGCTTGTTAACTTGATTGATGGTTTCTGCACAAAGTGGTCGAAGGGTGGGTGGGGGTGGGAGTTAAACTTACTCCCTTCTCACTTTTATCCATCCCTCTAGCCCCATTGGGTCCCCTTGGCCCCACCCCTGCTGTTATTTCTTGGTTTGATTTGGCACCAAGCCTGGCTGGCACCAAGTAATTTTTTTTTTGTTGTAATTTTTTTTATGTTTAAGCACTCTGCATCCTGCTAATTTTGTTTAACCAATATTCTCCGTCTGGTGGTATAGTGCTGGACTCCCACCCTTCACTCTTCAATATGATATTTGGGATCGGATGTGGGGGTTGAGGCCTGTAAGTTCGACCAGCAGTGTAGAGTTATATGAATAAGTCTAATACAATGTAAATTAGATGTTAATTCTGCCAACCAAAGTTCTTTGTTTGCTGTTCTTCTCTTCCAAGAGTTTTGCATTGCAACGATTGCATTAATGTTTCATATTACTCAGCAGTAAAATGCTCGTATAATTAAGTGTAGAAATCATTTGACTCATTTGAAAGTAGATAACGGATTGGTTTATTTAGTCATGTGACATTCAATAAAGACAAGATGGATTATGTAAGTATCTCCACTGGACCATCTGTAAAAAATTAAACATCCAGTGTAGCAGCAAGTCCTGGGAACATCACCCTGAAAGAACAGTTGGAAATAACTTATATACAACACATTATGACCATGTAATCCCTACAGTCACCTACCTTGAAAATGCTGCTGTGAAACCTGACATAGTTATATGGAATAAGTCAGAGAGAGTGGCAACCTTGGTTGAAGTGAGTATTCCTAATGATCGAGGTCTGAATAGAGCTGATAGAGAGAAACATATTAACTATCAAGGTCTCATATATGATATGAAAAGAAATGGAATCTTAGGGAGACATTAATCATACCAGTTATTATAGGTGCCACAGGGCTTATGAAGAAGAACCTGAAGTCCTACCTAACTAATATTCCTGGTGAACCAAGTACAAAAGAGATCCAGACAGTTGCACTGAAGGGATACTAAAAAGAACTCTCGGTTGGTTTCAATAAAAAGCAGGGGAATGTTGGCAGCTAGTTTGGCTGTCGCATACCCAGCATTACAATCTTCAAAACAGAAAATTAAAAAAAAAAAAAAAAAAAATGAATTGATGCTTGTGTATTATAATTAGATAATAAATGTATTTTAAGTAAAAACACTTCTGCTGATTTCATAATTACGTGTGCAAGGTGACAGTGGTTCATTGGTTAACGATGTGAACTGATGACCTGGGTGTTTCAAGTTTGAATCCAGTTCGTTCCATACATATCACTTTCACTTAGAATATTGACAACCTTCTCATGGTACCTTCCGTAATACCTGATGTCTTTCTAGAAAGAATTCTGACTAGAAAAGTCTTGGTGAAACCAATGGCAACTGTAGATGATGATGATTATTATTATTATTATGATTATGATGATGTAGTAGTAGTAGTAGTAGTATTCTATCAAAATTAGTAAAAGTTCCAAAAATTATGAGAAATAATCGCGTAGATCTACTAGAATTATTTTTACAAATAAAAAAAACAAAAACATTATCATATTTTCAATTCACTATTTTTTAATTTAAAATAGCAAAAGTTAACTGAAAACAAGGGAGATAAGTTCGTTTGTCACACAGAATTGGCTGCAATAGAAGAGATCTGTAAAACTGCATTATTTGATGATAATATTTTTTCTTGGTTCATGTACAGTTTAATCAAGACATTAAAAAAATGAAAATATTGAGGAAAAAAGTTATATTGTATGTATCCATTATGGAATGAAGTTCTCAAAAAAATTACACTTAATTTGATCAAATATATTTTGTTTTTTACAGGGGAAAAAAACAATTTGTTATGATACTGATCAAAAGGTAGCCATGTTTCGATTTTTAGGAAGAAAAGCTAGTATCTTAGATGGGGAGGGGGGGTCAGCGCTTTAGACTGAGTTATCTCCCCGTCGCGTGTTCTAAAAATCCAAACATGGCTGCCTCCAGTGCACTGTCATAAAAACATGTTTTTTCTGCTGTAAAACAAAAACTACTCAATCAAATTAAGTGAATATTTTTTTCGGAGAACTTCAGTCCAAAACGGATGTGTACAATATAACTTTTTTTTTTTTCTCAATATTTTCATTTGTATTTGTACAGTTTAATGAAGACATTATCTTCATTAAACTGTACAGGTACCTTTTTTTTCTTGTAATTATTATTCTGCTCAATCATTTTTGGAATTCTTACTAATTTCAATACATAATTACTTTATAATGTTTTTACTTAGAATTCATTTGTTTTTATATCAATTTATAATGAATATGCACTGACTTACCTTTAACTAGAAGAATGTTTCATACTTTTTCATAAAACTTAGGTCACTTGCACTCCCTATTCTAAAATAAGTTGAGTGGGATTGATTAGTCTAATGGATGTTATTATGGATCATGGAATCATCTATGCTGATTTCAAATCCTATTCTATCTATTGAGGTCATTTATGTACTAAATCTGTGGCAAAAGAAGATGAAACAGCAATTTCTGTAAAGCTATGTGTAAAATAGCACCTTGCATTCAATTAATTGTATACAATTAGTAGCCTTTTTCAGCTAATAGCATCAATTTGTCATAAAATGAACAAACCAAACCAGAGTGCAAATAGTGAAAAGAGTGTTGCAAAGTGCAGTGATCTGTGCAGCCGGGCACCAAGGCTAGTCTATAAATATAAAAGCAAAAATGTATGTATGTATGTGTGTTTGCTTTTTCTGTGTGTCTACAAAAGGCTTCTTTCAGAGAAGCGGTCGCTCGGTTCACAACTTTTTAAAACTTTTTATATCACATACAAATCGTAATATCTCACAGTTAACAATGAAGCTCGCCTGTCTATTTAATTTGCTCGATTTCGGGAAGATAAATATTCAATATATGTCGCTCGCCGCATGTGGGTTAGTCTTGTTCCTATAACATCTTCGGGGGAAAAAAAAAGCGTTCAGCAGTAAATACTATCCCGCAGTCAAACCTGACCTCATTAACTCGTTAAAACGAGCACCTGCTAAATCCAACTAATTAAATAAATTCAAACGTGTTTCCGTTAGCATCTCGCAGTGGGGCAATGGTTAACGTTGCACTTTTTTTTTTTCACACTTTAATTTACAACTTTGCCTCAACGGTTCGGGTTCGATCCTCATACTTACTTTTTTTTTTAACCCCCCCCCCCACTCACCTCCAAACACCCGGGCAACGCCGGGTACCCCTCGCTAGTCTTTAATAATTACAGAACAAACTTCCCCCTTCTCAAAAAGGTAAAAAAAAAGATCATCCATGTTTCTTGCTTCAAACTTTTCCGGACAAAATAATGCTGCTGTTTCTCTGCACAATCTCTAGTTGTTTCATGGTAATCATGCAGAAATTAGGAGCTTGTGATTTCTGGAAAATTTATAACAATGTAGTAAATAATGGGTAATTAATAATTCCCCCAATATCCAACAATTTCCCCCCACTCTCCAACAATTTTCCCACTCTCCAACAACCAAAAAGATAAACCCGCTTGCCCAACTTTTTGCCTCCAACTCCACTTTAGACTCAACAAACCACCCATCCCAAGTTTCCTTTTATGGGCAGAAACCATGCTCAGTGATCTTAAAATTACCCCTTCCCATACTCATTGAAGGCACATGGGCCTGATCTCACCTCTGCTATACATGCTCTGCTGAGGTTGCCCCAATTCTCTCTAAACTCTACAAATACCTTACCGAATCTTGCTTTCCTGACTACTACTGCTTCTGTTGTACCAATTTTTAAGAATTCTGGTGAAAGAACTGACCCACTCAATTATCGCCTTTAATAACTACAAGAAACCATCTTGGCGATTGATTCCTATAGCTAATGATAAAATACTTTAAAGTACTTCATTAAAGCTCCTAGGCTTAACATTCACAGGAAAGATGCGTTGGAACAAATACATTGAAGTAATTGCCAAAGCTGCTGCAAAGAAGGTAGGCTCTCTCTACCATGCTAGAAGGTTACTCACTCCTGAGAGTTATCTTGTACTATTGAGTATTGTTGCCACATTTGGCCAGGTGCATCTGTCACTAGTCTTTCATTCCTAGACAGGGTTAAAAAAAAAAAAAAAAGTCACCAATCTAATAGGTCCTGCACTAGTGATAAAATTCCAACCTCTGTCCCATCACTGAAATGTGGTATCTCTGCTGTTTTACAAGTATTTTAATGGAATGTGCTTTGAGGAATTCAAAGCACTTGTACCCCCTTGACATAGATACCCCCCCCCGACAAATCTGTCAAACAGCAAAATCCTATCCCTACATTATAGAGATCCCTAGATGCTGTAAAGCCTCAAATAGCTTCTTCCCTCAAACTGCTAGAATAAGTTCAAGTGTAATGTGAACAAATATCTCACTTCCCAACTCCCTACATATTATCCCTGTAAATTTGGTCCCAAATAGTAGCGCCCTATGACAAAGTGGCACTGTGCTCTGTTTGGAGTGAATCACCATTAAAAAAGAAAAAAACTAATTTCAATAAACACTTGTCATAAACTGTCCTGATGAGTCATCAAATTTTATTTATCATTTTCAATCCTCACATTATCATTATTCTAATTGACCCATTATTGTTATCTGATTTTTAACCTTAATATGCAATGCCTCATTAGTAGAAAAAAAAACCCTCAAATCTGGTGCAATTTTGCCGAATAGTTTTAAATCCTATTAGGTTTTATTATTCTTTATTAATATAAAGTCATAGTATTAATTTTTTACTTGCTATATAACCACTTTACAATCCAAGGATGCTTCATACCAAATTTGGTTCGATCCTTACAAATTGTTTTGGAGCCTATAATTGAGGAATGGAGAGACAAAACATGTTTGCTTATAATATTGAGTGGTCATTTTACATTTAGATCATATTTTAAGAAATCTTAAGTGAAATGATTTTTTTGATTTGGGTTAATACATTTTAAGTATATTTTTGTTTGTAATGTGTTATTTCACAGGTTGTTTCTGTTTATTTGCTTTTTTTTTATTTACTTATTTTTTTATTTATTTTCAGTACTTTGCAAAAAGGAACTCTGTTAATGGATAGCAGTACAATTGATCCTTCTGTATCGAAAGAGGTGGCAGCTCAAGCCGATGAGTTGGGAGCTTTTTTTGTTGACTCGCCTGTGTCTGGAGGTAACCTTTTTTATATTGAATTTTGTACTTCATTTTTTTTTTTTTACTGTGAATGAAGAGTATTCTAAGTGGGAAGTTGTGCAGTGAGATGCTTGTTCTCATTAAGTTTACTTTTGCATGTTGGTACAGTCAGGGAAACAGAAAGCAGGAAGGAAATTCCAAACGCTTCTGGTTCGAGAAAAGAAGCTATTGGAATAGAAAGCCCTCCAGCATTTGGAGACCCTTAGAATGAAGAAGGGTAATTTTACTAACAGATTGATTGGGGGCATTTATATAGAGAGGGAACTAGTGCAGCACACTCGTCAGAGCATATTCCATTAAAGTACTTGAAAAACAAGAACAGAGATGCAATATTGTGGTAATGGGACAGAGATTAGAGGTTGTTAGATAGTGTGGGGCCTATAAGATTACCAACTCTTTTTTGGCCCTGTTTGAGAGGGAGAGGATAGTGCTTGATGCAGATGTGAGAACAATATTCCATACGTGGGTAAATGGTGGCTTTGTAGAGATATAGGATACTGGCAGAGATTAGGTTGAACCTACCTTTCTTGCAGCAGCCTTGGCAATGTCTTCTCTATGTTTGTTCCAATTTATGTTATCTCTGAATGGTAGACTGAATAGTTTGAATGGTGAGATCTAAAGTAGGTTGCTATTAGCCATGGCAATTAATGGTTAAAAAGGTTTTTTTTTAAATTGTTAAAAGGAAAGTAGCTTCGTCTTAGTAGCATTAAATGTTACCATCAATTTATGTCTTCATTTCATAACAGACTAGGCGTTGTTTTCAAGTATCGTGTTTTCTAAGGATTCAACTATTACCTTGGATATGCATGTGTTCATTCTTCCCACGTGTCAGAAATAGAGTGTTGTCAGCAAATATACTGTTGTGTCTGCACAAATAATTAACAAGAACATGGAAAGTAAAGGTATACAATAATATATTAGGAAGAAAAGTTATATACATATTTACATGTCTTCAGATATACTTCAGTTGGAGATATTCCAGCAGGTGGCGTGTTGCATGTCTTACTGGAGGCAACATAGGCGTCTTGTCTATTTGGTGGTCGTTGCCGAACTCTTCCGGTATTGGTGAGTGATACCTTTATATATCTCACTCACCCGCCTATGTTAATTAGTGGGCGTCTCCACAACATATACCCATCTTAAACATAATTTTATCAGGGAGGTAATTCATAAACTTCAGGAATAATAATAGTCCAAGGAACGACCCTTGCAGTATACCTGCATTAATATCATTTTGTTTAGATGCACAAACATCAATAACAACCTGAATCTTTCTATTAGCTTAAAAGAATTTGATTATAATAAATACTTACTGTATAAATTAATTTTCATGAGAAGAGCTTCATGCCTGACCATGTCAAAAGCGTTGAATATATCAAGCACTAAGATGATTCTATGTCCATAGATGATTAATGATTCAAACATTTTAGAGCAGAAAAAACTGATGGGCAATATTTTTGAGAGTCAGTTCTTTTATTATACATCTTGATAAGAAGTTTTCCAATATCAGGAAAAAAGATTTGGCAAGTCTTTTTTGTAAAGTTTAGAAAGGATAGGGGCCAACCCAGCAGAGCATTTCTTTAAAACTATAGCAGTGATAAGATCAAGCCTACATGCTTTGGAAGTGTCAAAGATTTTATATCCCAGACCTGTATAGGAGTGATGACAAAATCATCTAGTGTGGCTGCAGTCCACAGTGGAAAGTTTAGGAGGGAGTGATTAGTGGAGTTTAAGGTGAAGTTCAATGTGAACTATTGGACAAGGCAGGTGACATTATGATAATTCGAAAACAAGGGAATTGTTAATTGCCTATTATACACCACATTATTATAAATTTTCTAAAAATTGCAAGTTCCTGTTGTCAGTGACTTGGTGCGTTTTCTGATTAACTGCAACTATTTTACTCTTGCAATGATTTTTTGATGCTATAAATTTTTTACCATTTGCATCCGACTTAAAGCGGTTAAATCATCAGAATGCTATCTGCCTCTGCATAATAGCTGCTGTGCAGGTTGAAGTCAACTATTGTGGAGAGTGGGGTTTTGCTATAAAATTTCCACATATGGACATCAATACCTACCTGTCTAGCCATTTTGAGCAACAACTCTTGGGGCTAAAAGTTTTGGGGTATATCAATCATCATCACAATGTGATCAGTGTGCCCTAGTGGGCTGCGAGCATTCATCACTCAAGTTTCAGGTTAAGAAATGATCAAGAAGTGAGCATTGCTGATCCTCACATCTGGGAAGCAGATCGAGAAAATGAGTTTGTGAAAGGGAATGTACAATGGAGGAACTATATGCCATTAGCTGTATTCTTGAGAAATCAAACTAATTTTTGTACAATTCCCAAATACATGCATCAATACTGTCTGATATACAGTTAAGAAGGTTACAGTCTTGAATCAAAGGACTATGATAGGAGAATTATAAATAACTAATGATGTGTTGTAATGTTAACTTAAAACACATGTAAACCTCCTCATCTGATTCTAGACCATGTTCTGTAGTCATGGTCTCAATCATGTGTATCTGAGGACACAACTTTGTAGAGTATTTTCTGTCTACCTCAGTCATACTTACATATAAATATAATTTTCCTTTATGACCTGAAAAGTAATTAAATTTTCAGGGCAGTTTAAATATGTAAAAATAAAATTAATTATAAACTAAAATACTTTTGATTGAAATGGGTGTATCAGTTTCATTATTTCATCAAACAACTTACAGAGGATCCAATGCATCTATGAAGACCTTCCTGGTAAGATGATTGGCTGATGAGTATAAAAAGCTGTTGACTCATGCGATTTAAAATGTCTTGTGGTGGAGCTAAGAAGTCAGTTTGTTAAATATTCTGATGACAATTTTTTGTTTCATAACAGCTGAAGCCTTGCTGACACATTGCAGCAGTAGTAACCGTAGCTATTATTATAGTTAACTGGTACTGCAAAATCAGGTTGTATAAAGATACCAGAAATGTACCAAACATTGATATTATTGTTTTTTATTGGGGAGTGTGGAGCTACCCTTTAATTACCATTGCTCCCAGGTCCACTCTGACCTGGAGTGGTAGTACCTGTTAGGGTCCCAACTATGGGTTAAATAGAAACTGATTTGAAAACAACAAATATATTCTATTAAAAAATTTTTCTTCAAAATCTTTGGATTCGGCATTAAATAACCTGAAAAGGGTTGATATGCCATAAAACAGAAACAACTAACAACCAACTATTCTGCCATGTTGACGTCCTGTTTGTGATGTCACTTCCATTGAACATAGTAACTTAATTTGTACTGAATATTTCCTCTACTACTATCTATTGCTACATTTAAACAAGTTTGATTTAACAAAATCAGTATATGTTGTTTGTTTTAACATGATTATAATTTGTTGTTTTTTTCTATTACAGGGGTGAATGCAGCACGCGATGGGCTTCTGACTTTTATGGTGGGTGGCAAAGATGATGCATTTGCTATGGCTAAAGTCTACCTTGACATGATGGGGAAAAATGTCATTCACTGTGGAGCCATTGGTACTGGACAGGTAAGACTGTATTTCAACTTCTGTCTTTTCCAGTGTTCGGATGTAATTAACTTCTCCATAACTTTGTCTCATTTTAAGATTTTTAATGTTTTTTCTTATTAGAATTTTCTATTACCTCTCTGTTATTTGTTTTCTAATCTCTAAAGTCCGTTTCTTATAGAGGAGTATATGGCTAGTCTTTCTTTCCTCTATTGTTATAGAGTAAGCTCGAATAAGCTACAATCTCTTGTTCTTCTTTGTAAAACATTTACAATAAGAACTCATCTTCTTACCACCACTACATAGAACTCCCCTTTCTTTTTCCATGTGCTTAATGTTAGATAGAATTTCTATGAATAGAGCTCTTTCCTAAAACTCCCTATTGTGAATCACGTTGTTGCAAGATTGCTTCCATAAAAATTGCAACATGATCATCTTCAAATCCAGTGTCAACAAATACATATCACAAATCATTCTAAATCATCAGGGCTCGTGGCATAATGGATAAAGTACTAAGTAAAATCCATTTCTAAGTTACACTGTTCTGAAGGTTGACAATTCAAGCTTCTGTGTATGTAATACCAAGAATACAATTACAAATTACTTAAGACTTCTTCTACCTAGTCATGGCTGATGGAATGAGAGCATGCTATCCCTGTGGATTAAATAGAGGATTACGTTTGGTATTTCATACAGATTCTGAGAGTTTGACAAAAAGATTCCCGAATTTGACAAGATACACCTGGAAAGTTCGGAAGTTGCGTCGTCCAAAACGTTGTGAAAATAACTTTCAAGATGAGAACAGTAGTCTGAATAATTCAAATAATACTTATGTATTAACTAGCAGGGAGACCCAACGTTACCCGGGATCGAATGATGATCAACGAGTGTTTCACATTCCCATATTTTGATTGTCATCTAAATTGGTGATTTTATCTGATTCTGTTTGTTTTGTTTTTTTTGTTTTTTTTTAATAGGCTGCCAAAATTTGCAACAATATGCTTCTTGCCATTAGCATGATTGGAACATCAGAAACAATGAATTTAGGCATGAGGTAAGGCTAAATAATTGTCTTTTTTTAGCAGTTTTAGGAGAATGCATTCTCTTTATGAGCCAGTATAATCCAAGGAAGATAACTCTGATAATTCTGGAGCCAACACATCATAAAATATATCAAGTCTGTTACACATTTCAGTTAGAACCCTTGAACAACAACTTAATACATTTATTCAACCTCAATGTGTCATTTAATGCCTACATTTGTAAGATAGGTTCATATAATTAGGATAAATTTTTTTTTCATAGGTAAATTTTTTTCATATTTTTTTTTTAATTTGTTCTCGATGTTGCTTGGTTTGTATTCACTTTATAAAAAGTAGGAGATTACCTATAATATTGCAATGATAGAGAAAATAATCACTCGTATTTACAAAAAGAATTTGGTCTGTCAGGGGTGTACATCAAGAAAAATTAAAATTGCAACACGGACAAAGTTAATTTTGTAAAACCAAATATGCAATTTATCATCTGTAATTGGTTAATCATTGTAAATCCATCTTAGATAAAAGGATTCAATGTTTTTTAACTTCTTCATTTAGTTTTGGTATTTAAGATGTGGCCTGTGTGTTGGATTTTAATGCTACCAACAAAAGGTAATATGTCCGGCCTATTATCCATGCAGTCCAGTCCAAAGTATTGACATCAACAAAGTTGCATGCAGTTATATCTGTTCTTATGCTCTTGAACCATGTCCTTCTTAATCTACTCTCCTCTCTAGTAGCTGGGATATGCAAACAAGCTGCAGAAAAACATCTTGAGTCGCTGAGAGTAGTACACAAATGTTGGATATGAAGTGCTCTTCAATCTTCTTTCTTTGTCACATTCACGGGACATCAGTCTTTTTTTTTCTGTTGGATAAAGGCTTTTCTTTGCATGAGAAATCTATCAGACAAAATTTACTGAAATCCAAAACAGAGAGATATATAATTACACATTTTTTGCTAAGAAAGAAATAGAGATAAATGGATAGACAGATATTTTCGAGCCATCTTGCTAAACTGTTACAGTGTTCATTCTGTCATATCCCATTGGGGTTTTGGGATTAGCACCGACTTCCTATGTCCACTTGCTCTGAAATCTGACAAAACAATGTTACAGTGCACTCTCTTTGGGGATTGATGTCCGACTCTTAATTTTTGCTTATTTACTGAGGTCACTGTTTAACTTCAAAGCCATCAATCATTCCTAGTTCATCATTTTCAACCCATTAGCCATTATCTGTCCTTTATTAATTAACACAGTTTGTCTTTGAATGTCAATAAGTAGTCAAATTATATAACTGGATTGTTACTCACAGTATCTAAATAGATGTTTCATTTATTAAAAAAAAACAATAGAAGTATGGTATTTGAAAACAGTCATTTTTGATGTGTATGCAAAAGGAAAGAAGTGATAGGCGACAAGTTGATGAGTGCTTGTTTTTAGTCTCTTATCTGAAAAATTGTCTCCCAAGCAAGGATAGTCAGGTTGATTTTTTTTTTTTATTATTTAATATATGATGGAAATTTAATTTTACAAACATATGAGTTTGCTATATGTTATATGCGCATGTTTCGGTTTATATGCTAGCTAATTTTTCGATATTATTCACACTAGAACGTCTTTATGAATGAAAAGTATTATTATTCTATATGATATTGTATATATGTGTTGTATGGAAAGAAATCGTGAGCATGATACAGTATGGGATAATTTGAATCTTGAAGATAAGCTCAGATCTGATGACCTCAGAGGGAGATTAGATCTGGACAGTATATAGAGATGTGTCCCAGAATGGAATATTGTTGCCACATCTGGGCAGGAGCTGCTCAAGCTCTTATCTTGCCTTTATAGAGTTCAAAACCGACTTCATAGCCTAGTAGGGGATGCCTTTTCCTCTCTGCGACCTCTTTTCCACAGAAGAGATGTTGTGAACCTGTTTCTGCTCTATCATTACTTTAATGGCAAATGCTCGTCTGAGCTCCAGTCTATGGCCCCCTTCTTATCAAACTTTCACGAAAAGCACTTGTCTTGCTTACATCGTTATCAATAATTTCCCTCACTCTTTATCTTTATCTTTGCCTAAACCTAAACATGGATTCCATGAACAAAGCTTCTTTCTTAGAATTGCTCACCTGTGGAACTCTGTTCCGTTTGCCTGCTTTCCAGCTGACTACAATATGGTCATCCTCAAGTCAAATGTAAACAAATTCTTGATGAGCCGTCCCCTTAAGTAATTCAGTTTACCAAATTTCCACTACTAACGATTATTACACTATTGTCCCATTGACTACTATACACTTATTAACCCTTATCCTCAAATGGCTTCCGGGCCTTGACAAGAGGTGACTCCTTTGTAATAAAAAAAGAACAGAAAACTTTGTTGCCATGGTCATGTGGAAAGAATGGATGAGAATGCTTAAGTTGATAGACATAGAACTGTTGAGGTGGTTGGGTCAGTTGGCAAGGAAAGGCTAAGGAAAATATGGGAAGAAGTGATGAGGATGAATTTCAAAGAAAGAGGGATAAATAAAGACATCGACATATATGGGTTAGTTTGTGAGTGAATTTCTGAAAACCGTCTAACTGAATATGATGACTATGATAAACGGCCGTCACACAACGCATAACATGTATGTGTTTTTACATCATGGAATTTTGAAATGAAACAAAGTCGACAGATATCTTTTAAACCACTTATTTTTATTATGAAACTCGTTTTCTAATATTTAAATAAACTTAAAATAGATTTAATCAAATTATTTAATTTTTTTGTAATTGCAATTCTTTTTTTTTTCTTTCTTTTGCAACTGAAATAATATATTTGATGATGGCTGTATCTTTCCTCTTTATTAACTTAACCATTCCCTAAGGAGTGCAGGGCTTTATTTTTATTGATATTTACTGACTGTATCATTTCCAGTGAGAGGCTGTGTATTTTAGAGATGAACAGAATCAGTGATGAGTGACAAATTCTTTGACAATAGGAGACTATGAAACTGGAATGGGGGCGACAGGAGTGGAAAGGGGTAGTTTATTCCGTTTTCACATTGTTCTTCTAGAATGATTATTGTCCTTTATTTTTGGAGCTGGGTGGAGAGTGGTCTGTTTTTGTTTCTTCTTTATTTTTAATCTTTTTCATCTTTTCTTTTTCTTGTGTTTTTTTTTTTAATTTCAACCTTTTGTTTCTACTTTCTCTCACTCTCCTGTTCTTTTATTATTGCTCTCTCTCATTCTACTCCCTATTCCCCCCCCCTCCCGCCTCATTCTCTTCTATCTACTCCCTCATTTTCTGTTCTTCCTTTCTCTGTCTCCCTCTGTTCTCATTTCTCTCTGCCCCTACTCTTTACTCTTTTTCCATTCTCTCTCTCTACTCGCCTTCTCTTTCTCGCATCAATCTATCTCTCATTGTTCTCTCTCATGGTTTTCTCCTTCCTCATTCTCTATCTCTGTTCTCCCCATATCTCTCTCTCACGTCATTCTCTTTCTCTCTCTTATTTTATCTCTCTCCTCAGTTTTTCTCCATTCTGTTTCTTTCTTCTCTTCTCCCTCTTTATTTATATCTCCTCCCTCTCCTATTTATATCTCACTCACTCCTTTCATTCTCTCTCTCCATTCTCTTTCTCTCCTTGTTCTTTCTCTTTTTCTGTTCTTCTTCTCTCTCCGTCTCTCTCCATTCAATCTCTCCTAATTTTTTCTTTCTCTCTCTCTCTCTTACCAGTTCTTTAATTGCTATTTTCCCTGTTCTCTTTTTTCCTTTCAGCTCTTTATCATCCTTCACTACCACTCCTTTTATGTATGTCCCCCCTCTCTTCTCTTCATTATTCTATCTCTCCTCTTTATCTTTTTTGTCTTCAACCAATCATTTCCCCTCTACTTCACTTTTCATACCCTCCCCCCATCTTCCACACATTCCAGCCTATTCCTAGCCAACAAGATGGGAAATGTATTGACCCCATCACTTGTGCAAGTGCTGACCCATGTCTCGTACAGACAGGACACATTTGGGTCCCCCTCATTTCTACTTATCAGGTTCTGGCCTCTATCTCTGTAAGCAGATGGTAGCTTTTTGATGCCATTTAGTGACAGTCGACACTGGCCTTTGCGCACCTCCTGTTCGGAGATGTGATAGTGGCTTACCGTGAGGACAGAGGACTTACACAATGATACCGCCGTCAATTGTGTCAGTCTCTTGATGCAAAGATGAGGGATTCTCTCTCTCTCTGCCTTCTTCATACAATCTACATTTAAACATGTTGAAAGCCAATAGATGTTTTCTTTTTTTGTTTTTGTTTTTTCAGAAATTGTTTGCGTATTCTTCTTTATGCAAGATAGGTTTCTATGCTGGAGGAGGTTGTATGTGATTTGATATAGAACTGAGGATTTTCAACCAGGGTAGGGATTTCTTCTCACCCTGGGACAGGTTCAGGTTTGCTTTCAAGCTTAAGAATCATGACTACAGATTGACAGATTTAAAATGTTGAATTTTGATTTCGTTTGTCTGCTTTATAACATATAAACCTTTTTGGGGGGAGAGGGGAGAGAATGTCTAATGTAATCTTTACAATCACTTCTATAAAAATCTGTTGGGTTTTTTTTCTTTATTCAACTAGCATGGTTACTTGGCATTACCCAGCAGCATGGACAAGAAAATAAGAATTCAAAAAGTGTAACATCTTTCTTTTAAAACTTCTATCTCTTGCAACCTCTTTCTATCCTCTACTCTCTCTCTCTCTCTCTTTTCCGCCTCTCTTTCTATCTCCTCTCCCACCGCTTTCTTTCTTTGGCAGCTGAAAAAAAATTTTTCTAAATGTGGACCTAGACTGGTTTTGTTCCTGTTGAACCCTCAAAAGAATGAATATCAGAAAAAAGGTGTCCATATACTGTCTGTGGCAATGCTGAAAAAGAATGTATCATTTCTATTGGTGTGTCATATGTAGTTTCTGAGTTTTAGTTGGCCATATTCTATCTGAGGCAATGCTGAAAAAAAAATTATTTTTCTTGGTGTCTTGTGTAGTTTCTGAGTTTTAGGTAGGCACTCATACAGACAACTGTCTTTTATATAATAGATTAGTAGTACTAATAGACCTCCGTTGATCAGGTTCGGCCATGGGTAATGCTTCCTTTGAATGCTAGCTTGGATGATTGTTGCCCATTTAGCACATCCTCCATTTCCATGTCGCTGATGGATTCTGAGACAGTTTGGCACCAACACCATCACAGAGTCATGCCAAACTGCCTTCTGGATTTTTCCTCAAAGTTTATTTCTGAAGCCTTTCCTATGGATGGGTATTCTACAAGGCGACGAAGGTTTGAAATTAGAGTTTATCTTAGATGGACTGCCTTCCAAGACTGACGAGCTTCACTTACCTGAAGCAATTGGTTATAGATTATGATCCAAATAATCTATATGATTTTCTATTTTTTGAACATATCCGCAGTCTGATAATTAGGGCTATGACAACAGCATATTCTTTCCATTGTTTTGATTCTTGAGCGTGTATCTGTTGATATCTTACATGCTTTTGTATAGAGTGATGTGGTTTTCAGTTGATTAACTGTGTCGGATATATACTCGAGAGTCAAAACAATGAGAAGAATATTCTTTTGTCATAGTCCTACTGATAATATATAACTATCAGGGACAATGTGGATATCAGTATAGAATATAAGTATATTGGTTTTAAAAAGTGATGATCAGAAAGCCACCCATGAATGCATTAGATAAAAAAAAAAAGCAGAAGATACAAAACGTTAGTATTAAGAAGAATTCGGCAAAAGAAGACATGAAAAGGAACAAATAAGATGACTGATCAGACTTTGAGAGTAAACATGTGTCGGCCATTGTTACTGAAAATTTACAATTAATTAGTCGGATTATTGTTCAGGAGAGATGGGAAAAAAAAATATACAAGATTATAGGCTACTAACAGGGTTTTCCTGCTATTGAACTGGTGGGAATGCTTTATCCAGTCGTATGTGTTATACTAATGGGTAACCACTTATCAAGGCCAAAAGCAATTTAAGGATAAGGATTAAGGAGATTGAATGATTGATAGCTGAAAGATGAAGAACCTCATGGGAAAATTAAGGAATATTAATGGAATGAATTCCGTTTGATTACTTGTGGGAATAGTTTATGACAAGAATCTGTTGGCATTGGATTTGAAAGCAACCATGTTGTAATCTTGTGACAAAGCTAGTATGAGTGAATTGACAGGATCTGGTTTGATTTAAAATCGACTTATCTAATTATGTAGTGTCTTGATATCTATTACACCACTCTAATTGTGATTAAAATGGCTTACTTGTGTTTAATGCCAGGATGTTTGGAAATTCAGAAATAGAGAGTAAAAAGTGGACCTTGGGTTTACTTTCGACAGCCTCATAACTCGTTTTTTTCATTTTGTCCTTTAGCCCTCACATTTCATTAGCTATGTTTCTGACAAAGGAGAAAGAATTGCTGCCTTATGGGTTAGAATCTATCCATTTAATACGTATTGTTGATTAGTTTTTTGGGTTTTTTTACCTTGAAGTAGGTTTTATTTTTTTAAGATCCTTACATCAAGTGGCTTTTTACTTTGTCTGGTGCTATTTTCATAAAAAAATATTGAAGCCTTTGAAGTGGTTGATTAGAACGTCATTTTCCAGCACAAAATAATGTTGAAAGGCGGACGTCAAGTATTACGGTTCTTTTGTGCTTCATTAATATTTCTTACATGCCACTTTTGTAACAAAAAATAGAAAAAAATGGATGCAGCATTTTTTTTATTATTTTTACAAAATCTGTGCTGGGCCGTGTTAAGAAGGAAACGGGCCAGTCTAAGGTGCCGTATCTCCTTACCTCCCTCTTACATGTTCCTTTCACCGCTCTGCTGTCCATTGTATCATCTCTTCACATCCTCTTGTCCGTGGTGATGCTCGCATCATTCTCTCTACAAATTAAGACTCTGATCAGAGATAAAGGCAGCAATTAACTGAACAAAGATGGTGGCCATAACACAATCGCTTTAACTCAGCGCTCAATCTTTGTTCATTTTGTTTCCCTCGTGGAAATGTAACCAGTTCTTTCTCTGCTGCTTAAACTTGTATGCTTGCAGGCTGGGGGCAGTTTAGGGTGAGACAATGTAACACTCAGCCGTGTTGATCGTTCCGCTGACATATTTTATGTTTGAGAGACGTGATTTTTATTTCTGCTGTCTTTAGCAACTAATCACTGGCTTCATAAACAAGAATAATATGGCCTCCATGATAGTTTTGTGGAGAAAGTGTTCAACACGAGATGATCTGGTCTTCCACAATTGGAGACTAGGATTTTTTTTTTTTGGTTTTAGTTTTGTTTGTTTTTTGGGGGGAGGTATCCTTTTTTATTTTGCCTTTTTTAATCATTTATTTTTAATTTTATCTTTCAAATCCACTTGATCAACTGTGCAAATATACTTATTTGATGAAGCTAAGATTATTTGTATAATTTAAATTTTATTAGGATCTTATTAGATGAATTATGGTCACAAAATTTGTTTGAATGTTCAGAACCTCATCATCATTTTAACATCCGATTTACGTGTTGACATATATTTATTGACTTTAGAAATTGACTTCTAAATTAACCTATCTCAAGCCAGGTCTTTATCGCTTGTTATCATTCGACATACAACACAATTATGTTGGCACACCAATTTCATTAAATAACTGAAGTTGAGCAACATTGAGCTTGGCCAGTACTAGATGGGTGACCATTTGAAAATACTAAGCATAGTATGTCATCTTCCCTGATTGGAATTTACTTTTTTTTTCTTTTTTTTTTTTTTTTTTTTTTTTTTTACATGGGGGGTCACCACCTATCAAGGCCCGAAGGCCACTCAGGGATAAGGGTTATTGCGTGTACAGTAATCAATGAGATAGTATTGTAATAATCATTAGTATTGGGGGTTTTGATAGAGTGTCTTACTTAAGGGGGCGGTTTGTCAGGAGAGTGTTTATGTTGGACTTAAAGACGTCCAAGTTGTAGTCAGGTGGGAAACAGGCAAGCGGCAGAGAGTTCCACTGGCGTGCAGTTCTAAGAAAGAAGCTTTGCTCATGGAATCTACATTTGGATTTAGGCACAGATAAAGAATGGGGAAAATTATTGACAGTAGTTTCAGCCAGACGGGTGTTACTTGCTGACTAGAGACTTTATTTGAATTTGTATTACCAATACACTTGTACTTTCAGTTAATTTTTATCCTTGAACTTTTTTAAGCCTTGATTATATGGCCCCCATAATAGTTTTTTAGAGAAAATATTCAATTCTAGACTATCTGACCTTCCATAATTGCAGTCTAGGACTTTTTTTTTTCATCCTTTATTTTCTTTTTCAATCATTCATTTTTAATTTTATCTTTCAAAACCATTTAATCAACTGTGCAAATATATTTGCTTATTTTGTGAAACTGAGATTCTTTTGCATGATTTAAATCTTTTAGGATCTCTTGCCAGGTAAATTATAGTAGCGAAATTCTTTTGAAGTTTGGAACAGAATCAGCATCATTTTAACATCTGGTTTACATACTAGCATGTGTTGGATGACTTTCAAAAATTGATTTCTAACTAACCTACCTCTGGCCAGGTCTTTATTTATCCCTCATTGTCATTCAACATACAGCATAATTTACACTGGTTTCCATTAGACCACTGTAGTTAAGCAACATTGAGGCTGGCCAGTATCAGATGGGTGACCAGTTGAAAATAGTAGCACTGTATGTGATTTCCTCTAACCAGGATATACATACTGGCTGTGAACTGCGTGTGAATTTGTATTACTTTATTTTCAATAAAAGGCAGAATGCTTAACAAAGGGCAAATATGGCAAACAATTACCAATTATTTAATCTCTGAACCGTCAATTTATTCATCTCATTAATTTTTTTTTAAAGTGATTTTTAACCTTGATAAGTGATAATTCATTAAGAAAGAAAAAAATTGTTTGGTTACTTCATATATCTTTATAAAACATTTTATCAGACTCCAGAATCTGTATGTTGAACTTGATAATCTATATGGAATTTTGAATGAAACCCTTTATATTAATAATAATAATAATGATATTTCTCTTAAAATAATGTCTGGCAGGCTTAATAATATTCAGAAAAAAAATAATTCTTCCTAATGAAAAGATGCAAAAATTTCTCTTTATTTATAACGTATATATTACCGTGAAAACAAGTTAGTATTATTTAAATCAACGATAACACAGTATTTCAAAATACTATATATTATAGACAAACAACCCAGAGAAAGAACTTTGAATTCCTCATTTGCATAGCTACCTTTTCAATAGTTCATAATAAATTAATGTTTGGTGTTATTTGTAATTTCATTGTCATATTTTTTCATATATATGCTATATTTTTGTCAATATTAACAGTAATTAATTAAAATGATTTAATAAAAAAAGGATAAAGTATTAAATTTTCAAATATTTGCTGATTACTTTACAAAGGAGGTAATTTAAATTAAACTAACTACAAAGAAAGATGTCTGAGTCAAGCAAGAGTTCAGAAAGAAGAGAAAGTAATTGAGTGACCATTCTCTCTAACTCGTTAGTGACATCACATAAAGAAAGGATTACTTACTGCTATCTCCTATTAACAATCAATAAGACATTTATTCATTATTTTTAAATAAAAAAAACACATACACTATCACTTAGGCAAATTGGTTTCTTTATTTTTATTTCTTAAGTCTCTTATGATAGATTAAAAAAAATTGTATAAAAAATTACCACTGTTAATATCTATTTCTATGAATAAGTATATATAAGCCACTGAAATAATGGGGATCATTAAAAGGAGCCAATAATAAAAAGAAAAAGGAAAAAATAGTGAAGATAGAAGAGAAAGTGGAGAAAGAAGGAAAGGAGATAGAAACAGTAAATAGAGGATATGGAAATACATATGTTGATAGATATAAAAAAATTAAAATGACCTAAAAGTGTAGAAAATGGAATTAGAAAAATGTAAAAAAAAAAGTGTTCAAAATAAAATAATCCCATTTTCTTCACTTTCAGATTTACTTTTTTTATTGTTCTGATGATATAATAAACATATATGATTTTTATTCCTTATCTTTCATTTAATATATATATATATATATATATATATATATATATATATATATATATATATATATATATATATATATATATATATATATAAAAACTTGCTATCAGTACTAAGAGAGACTGGAATTAAAATTAACTAAAATCCAAATTTGAAAACTTAGATGCTGTATTGACATTTACTTCAACTAGTATGTATTATAATTTTTTATTGTTTATTTATCTTTAAGTCACTTTAAATTTTAGTGTTTTTAATAGATTAAACCCTTTTTATCAATTTTTTTTACTTAAAATGAAGCCAAGCTAAGAATTTTTGTTTATTTAAAAAAATGTTTTATAGACTTGGATTGGATCCAAAGATGTTGGCAAGTATTTTGAATGTCAGTTCCGGTCGCTGTTGGTCAAGTGAAATCTATAACCCAGTGCCTGGTGTTAAAGAGGGTGTACCATCAAGCAATGATTATAAAGGAGGGTTTGGGACAGCTCTCATGACAAAGGTATGGAATTTTTGTTTTTTATTCTTGCTACATCACTAATTTATTTTTTTTAAATTTTTTTTTTAGTTTTTTATATGAACTGCCATTTCTTAATTCATTCATACATCCACTCCATCAATACAGACATTTGGTTCGCTTTCCGATGGCCAAAAATTTCGTTTTTTTTATAAACTTTTAAAAGTATGTTTCAGAATGTTAGAGATGATGATTGTAATTTGGATTACCAAGATTACCGTTCTTATCTTTAATATCATTCTCACAACGTTTTGGCCGATGTAACCAATGACCAGCTGTAACTTGTCTAACTCATAATCTTTCTATCAAACTCGTTGGAAATACGTACAGATCCCAGAGTTCGACAATGTACACCTGAAGAAAGTTGGAAGTTGTGTTAGCTAAAATGTGAGAATAACATTTAAGGTGAGAAATGTCGTCTGAATAATTACAATAATACAAAAATAATTTTTGGTCCCCCAACAAAAGGAGAGTGAACCTGTCAATTCACCCTTGTCCATTCGTCTGTCCACACTTTTCTCAATAACTACGCCTTGTAATTTTTTGAAATTTTGCACAAACATTAAATATGATATGAGTAACAGAACGGATTTTCCGGGAAAACTCCGGTTGCCCCCCTAGGGGTGCCTTTCAAGTAAAATGGCTAAAATTGACACGTTTGTGCTTATTAAAAAAATTGATGTCTTGGATTTTTATAAAACTTTTTGAAAAGTTGTAACTAACTGATTTCTATGTAACTGTTTATCTTATACTTCACGATAACTCTTGGGTGTGTCCCAGGGGCTTTTTTAGGGCTAATAAAAACACTCAATTTTTGGGACTATTTTACCATATTTGTCCAAAATTTTCTGTATATGTCTATATAGCAGTTTTGTATGGTGCTGAACTCAAATTTAAATATGTTAAGGCCTTGGGGACTTTTGGGCTAAATTGGGGGGAGGGGGGGGGGACAATGATGGACTTAGTGATTTATTTTTTTGCATTATGCAGAACTCAAATTTACATATGTTAAGGTCTAAAACTACACCGTTTGTCTCATTTTCACCAAGATTTGATATTCCCTGGGGACTTTTGGGACTGGGGGGGGATGCAAATGCTGAACTTAATCATTTTTTTATTTTTTTAATTCACTGTGCACTTACGGGGGACCATGCATGCTTCACTTGTTGAATTTTTGAGATAAGGATTGATAATTTGTATTTTTTTTTATTATTTGGGTTACTGTTCTCATCTCACAATATTTCGGCCAATGTACCCTCTAACCTTTTTTTAGGTCTTGTCAAATTCTGGAATCTGCACAAAATTTTGAATAGAATCTATGGGATTAGCATAATTCTGTCAATCATAACCGGGTAGAAGTCTTCAGTAATTTATAATTATATTCTTACTATTGCTTGTATTGAGTATTGAACCTTCCACCTCGAGAAAAGTGTCATTTAGAATTCAATTTTACCTAGTACTTTATCTGTTATGCCACTGGTCCTTGCAGACTAAATACAGGGTTCCATTTGAAATTCTGTGCAGATCCTTGAAAAAGATTGGAGGTTATATCGGCTGAAACATTGTGAGACTAACACTCAAGATGTAAACAGTAGTCTAATACAAAATTAAATTTGTTACTCTTTTTCCCAAATCAAACGGACGTTGTAAATACATGCTTCCATACATGATTTAAAAATTGGTGATCACAAGAAAACTGATTTTCTACCTGAGAGATAAAAATACCTAGCAAATTGACAAAATTTGAAATTTAAAAAACATCCACCAAAAGTTAGTATTAATTGGCCACCCATAACTAATTGGGTCAATATTTGTTATATACATTATTGAATGTTTATTATTAAAACTTTAATGATGTTCATGTATTGTTTGCTCGTCGCTGTGCACATTTTTTCTCTTTACGTGAATGTGTTAGATTAGGTGGGAAAATAATGTGAATAATAAAAGAAAGCAAGTAAAAGGGGGAAGAGAGTGGAGGCTGATTATGACATCACATGTGTTAACACGTAGACACCGAATAGGAATAACTCAACTCATTTTTTTCCATTGAAACAACCGACATTAATTTCCAGGTACTTTTCGGAACAACATCTTGTCTCTTGCAAATCTGAATTTTTGAGATGATCGTCAGGGGTCACTAAGTTATTTGTTAATGATGATTGAACATTCTTTATGATCTATGGACCCACCCTCAAACAAACAGTGCAAATTCTTGTAATGCAGAGCCAACCCTCTTTTTCTTTGGTAGGAAAAGAAGCATGGTCTCAACATCCGAAGAAGGTCACAGGTTTCACCAACCGAAACATTATGCTAATAACACCCAAGATGAGAATAATAGGCCAATTAATCAACATAACACAAACATCTTGTCTCTTGTTCAAACCTGTTGCTCTCAGTTCATGTGTATAACATGTCTATCTCTGTACTCTCTCTAACGTGATCATCGGTCTGTGCACACCTTCTTTTTATGATCTTTTTCCTTCTTCCTTGCCGTGATGTACCCTTGGACACGGCTCGGTCATTTGCATACAGCTGCCATACATACGTCCGCATTCTGTTCCACAAGAAGGCTGTGTTAGTTTTTAAACAATGTTTACATATTTAAATTGTGTATTTCTCATGTTTAGACGCTTAAAATAAAATAAATATTTACTCGAAATGACTCCTCATGTAATACTATTTAACATAAAAAAATCATTTTTAATGCCAACACAAATTTTTTTTCTTGCAATCAACTCAATACTAGATTTAGTGACATTACCAGAAGGTAAGGAATGCATGTGCTAAGCACAAAGCCAAAATCTTTAATTTTCTCATGTTAGGTGACATGCAAAAGGCTGTTCTATCTGTTCTGTATCCAGCAAACAAATGAGAATAAAACCGTGTTTCAATTCTCAATCACATATGGAGTGAGAATTTTCAACCAAACTCTTATGTTCACAAGATTTGGTGTAACTAAGGGGACTAACTTATGTTATGTTGATTAATTGGACTATTATTCTCGTCTTAGGTGTTATTAGCACAACGTTTTGGTCGCTACAACCTGCAACCTTCTTTGGGTATTGAAAACATGCTTCTTTTTCTTTACGAAGGAAAAGAGGGTTAGCTCTGCATTACAAGAAATTCGAGCTGTAGGTTTGAGGGTGGGTCCATAGATCATAAAGACGGTTCAATCTTCAGGGATCACTGAGATATTTTTTAAAAGCCTTCCTCTGACTCAATTTCTCGGGATATCTATACTAATTGTTAGTATGAGTGAAAAAATGTTTTACGGACCAGAGGATGAATACCTACGGACCCACCCTCAAACCCACGGTTCAAATTTCTTGTAATGCAGAGTCAACCCTCTTTTCCTTAGTAGGGTAAAAGAAGCATGTTTTCAACACCCGAAGAAGGTCGCAGGTTGCAGCAACCAAAACATTGTGCTAATAACACCCAAGAGGAGAGAATAATAGTCCGATCAATCAACATAACACAAGCATTCACATCTCATCTCAAAAATTCAGAATTGCATTAAAGGGACTAAGTCTGGTCTGGAAAATAATTTCTCCACAAAGGGAGATAACTCTTATTTGGGTTACACTTTAAAATTAGGATCATTTCAAAAGCCAATAATAACAATTTCACAAAATGAACACCAGTTTGCATTTATTTAAATTCTGTACCAGAATACAAACTAAAATACAATTGTATCTTTCAACAAGTTTGATGAAACACAACGAAAACATTTCACAACTTTTTATCACAATATTTCAAAATTTTCTGGTATCTTTTTATATCAAAGTTGGAAATGATTCTAAGTAGATATGAAATTACTCCATTTATAATCTTGGTTCATTTAAACAAGTTGATTTTTTTCTTTCATTTGAAATGGAAGCTGAGCTCTAGAATCAGAGCACAAAATCTCTGACTCCCCTATTTTGAGCTTTTCCAACTTCCAACTCATCATTATGTAATTAATGGCCTACATATCTCATAAATTCAATGCATATAGTCTTAATACCTAAAGGGGACCTCTATCTTATCCAAGAATAAACTAAGGTCATATCAATTATAAATTCAATTGGCATCAGCATCTATATAGTTTTGCTGACTCTACATATCCCTCTTATCACAATATTTCAAAATTTTCTGGTATCTTTTTATATCAAAGTTGATTTTCTGATTCTGACTCCACAACCCTTAATAAAGTTAGACTATATTTCAATTGGAATTTTTTCAAAATAAGTCTACGATGATTTGTCCATGTCTCAATTAAAATATTCAAAATGATAAATATGTGCGTTGTTCTTAAAGTAAAGCCCCCTATTTTTTTTCTTAACTGAAAAAGTTGAAGAACTATTAAGACTGGAGTGGTACTATTAAAATGAGCAACCTTCTGTGCTTCAGTAGTACCCACCATTGTCAATGCATTTTTGCCAGGAAATCAATGACGCATCTCTGCTTCTGGTGCATATTCCTGACATGGGTTACTTTCTTAGTTTCATATCACCATTAACTGCAACAGCTCATGAATAGATGCGTTCAGTCATCATAACAATGCTATTTGCAATCCCCTCTGATCCATTTGGGTGGAATATAATTAAAAATAGGAGGCATTACTTTTTGAATGCCGCTCATACATATGTAAAATTGCATATCTCATTTTAAATATTATTAGCATCATTTTAACATCGTGTTCCACAGATGGAATGTTTTGCGGAGTTGGATTCTCTCCACATTAAAACCTGAGCCTGTTTCTCACGTTATACTTGTTGGGTAGAAAATATATGTAGACAACCAATTATGACAATCTTGGTATCAAAATGACGCTTAGAATTAATCCTAAAAGGCGATCTATTTGAGAAGGTATTTTAAGGATACACTGATTCAATTGAAGGCATCATTTCTTATGAAGTATTTCTTTTTACCTGCATTTAATGATGTTGAAACAAAATAGAAAAACGAAAAGTTTTCCTTTGAAACTATTTGTGCTGCTTGTTTACAATTTGAAAAATAAAATGATTTTGTTGTATTAGTTGGATCATTCGGACTACTATACTCATCTTCATTGTTATTCTTATAATGTTTTCACTAAAGTGACCTCTGACTGTCTTCAGGTCTATCTTGTTGAACTCTCAGTAATTTGTTACAGATTACTGAGTTTAACAGAAAGATTCCCGAGTTTAACAAGAAACACCTGAGGAAGATCAGAGGTTACATTGGCTGAAGCGTTGTGAGAATTTCACTCAAGATGAGAAAAGTAGTCTGAATAATCCAAATAATCAATCTTTATCTCCAAAATTCAAAAAGATATTTTTTTTTATATATTTTAATTTTTTTACTCATATTTTATTATTTTCTATTTCATAACTTTGTTTCACTTAACATTGTATGACTTTTTGCTGCTACCACACTATTTTTAAATAGTTTTTTTTTTAAGTTAAATTCAAGCTTCATATCTTTTATCTTTTTTTTTTAAATTGTTAGGTGGGAGCACAGAATAGTTACAAAACACCCTCCCTTCCCCATGTTAAGAATGGCTTTCAAAATAATAATATTATTTCACACGGTGGCAAAAGTGCACAAGTATCGACTTTTTTTTTTTAATTG
>NC_136490.1:96944292-97104292 GCF_053919585.1 Euprymna scolopes | reverse complement strand
TGTGTGTATATATATATATATTATTATACATTATTGCAGTCATGACAGGAAGACACATTTTGATGTTTATGATTAAAAATGAGAAAATGGAAATAAAAAAAAAATTAATGAGGGAGGCCAGCTGACCGGTTTCACCCTCATTTTTCATATGCTGGATCAAGGGATTTATTTTTTATTAATAAAATTGAGTTAAATGGAAGACAATACGTTTAAAATGAAATGAGAAATGATATGTTTAAAAAAATAGTGATATAGTGTATTAGAAAACAAAAAATTGAAAAAAATATGGGATACACTATATGCCTTAAATACTGATACGTATGATATCGCCTAGAGACTGATCATATTAAAACCTAATAGATATCCCCTCTGCTTGCAGGAAGAAGGCTTCTTCAAGTGTCTGTGAATAGTCTCCAAGATCTTCAGGTGATAGGTCAAATGAGCATGACTCAGAATAGTGAATGAGTCAGTGCTAAAGTTTGTGGCACATGCCAGGGTTTTAAACAAATATTCAGCTACAGAAGACTGGCATGTGTTAATAAAAATGTCTATTGATAGGTAAGTCCCATTCTTGATTTTGCTAGGTATGTGCTGTTGGACTCCACTATCAAGTCTTAACGACGTCCAACCCACGTTATCAGTACTGCAACTACATTTAAATTTATAAATTTCATTATTATTATGATGGGGGCGGGGGAATGTCTTTGCGACAGGATACCATTGATAGTTTCGTAAAGAACACAACACATACATTTGAAGCAAAATAGCGTCTTTCCACTGCTGAGCTGATTTAGTTAGCAAACTTCAATTAAATGTCCGATTTATATTTATTTACCGTGGTTGGGATCAGTAAGTGAGAAGTTTGCCAATCAAATGAGTGATATCACATATATCAGTATTTTAGATATATAGTGTATCCCAGTTTGTTTTTTTTGTTTTCTTTTTCAAATACATTATATCGCTATTTTTTAAACATGTCATTTCTTAGTTTATTTTAAACATATCGTTCCCCCATTTCACTCGATTTTACTAATAAAAAAAAGAAATCTCTCAATTCAGCTTATGAAAAGTGAGGGTGAAACAGGTCAGCTGGCCTCACCAATTTTTTTTTTTGTTTTTTTTTTTTCTATTTTCCGATTTTTAATCATGAACATCAAAAGGGTCCTTTCTGTCATGATTGCATTAATGAAATTTTGTGCATAAAAATATTATACATTATATATTTATATAATATATATCTATCTATATATGTATATATATATATATATATCTTTATTTGATTGGCAAAATTTTAGAATAATTATAAAGAAGTGAACCATCGCGTAAATTCAATCAACTAAAAAATGGAAAACGGGGTGAGGAAAAGAAAAAAATATATATATAATGGAGTCGATTAAAAACGATCGTTAAAATATACCCAAAGCGCTTTTCGTTCAGACTAACATTTTCAAGGGTCATAAGTCTGAAAATTATTATTTTTTTTAGAATATTTGGTAGTGGTATGGAATAAGAGCGGAGAGGAGGTTAAGTCTGAACGAAAAGCGCTTTGGGTATATTTTAACGATCGTTTTTAATCGACTTATTTATTTTATTGAATTGTACATATAACTTGCCCCATTATATATATATTTTTTTTTCTTTTCCTCACCCCGTTTTCCATTTTTTAGTTGATTGAATTTACGCGATGGTTCACTTCTTATATATATATATATATATATATATATATATATATAATATAATATACATTATATATATTATACATCATATATGTAATTTATATATATGCTATAGGCATTATATATATAGATGTTATTTCAATGACACTATACCTTAGTGTGATCTTCCATTGATACCTTCTGTTTCATGGAAACTCGCAGAACTAAAGATACTAAATGTAACCAATTTTTGAGTCTATGTTTTGTAATACACTATGAAACTGTCTGTCCGGTGAGAGAAAATCAGACATTAGGATAATCATAATAACATATGCTCTTGTATAATGTTTAATGGATATGCATGCGATAGAATGTATATGACTATAATCAGAAATAAGGATAATAAGCCAAAAAAAAAAGACTATATAAAATGAAAAGACTTAAACAGAGTCATGCTAATTTTGTTTCAATATTTTCTTTCAAAATGAATAAAAAGAATTTTATTGAAACATGATTTCAATATTTTGTTTCATTTCTGTCAAATTGTCGAGAAAAAAAATTGGAAGTAGTGATGGAAGAAAAGAAAGCCTGAATGCAGTGTGTGGATATTTTTAGAGTGAGTGAGAGTAGATTTATTAGTAGGTTGCACACTAAAAGATTATTTGGTGGTAGCAGTATACTGTAGTGATAATAATAATAATAATAAATAAATGACATTGGTAGTCTTTAATTCAAAATATTTAAATGAAGACTTGTTGCTAAAATATATACACACTTAGAAAAGTGTGTGAGGATATCACTGTACAAGATTGTTTTGTTTTTTAATTTTCTAGGCTCAGTCGTTTTTTATAAATTACTAAATTGGTTTCTACAATTTTCAGTGAAATTGTCTTCCAAAAGAAAGAGCATAATGTACTCACTATGTTATTTTTAATTGGTGTTTCAGAGAGTGAGGGGAAAAGAAGTAATTGGTGGTGTTCTGATTGTTAACTTATAAAATTTATAACAATTTAATTAACTCAAGAGAACCTGTTTATTCTTTATAATGATTAAAATAAAGTCATACTCAAACAATTTATTTCATTTTATGTTTCAAAGTCAGAATTAAATGTTGTTTGTATCACTTTGATGTGATTTAGAGGGATCTGCCAATCAGATTAAACAGCAAAGGTCTGCAGGTTCAGAGACTTGTTTTTTTTTTTGTTGTTACTATTTGTGAGTTATGTTTAGTTTTATAATGTGCATAAATCCATCACTGTAATAAAATGCATTTTGTATCTAACTGCATTCTTGATATAATAAAATTTGTCTTTGTATGCGTGTAATTTGAGAATAAGTGAGGAGGCCACTAGGAAAAACTATAGTAATTAAAGAAAATCTTTCCTGTATCTCTTAACATGTCATTGCCATAAAGCCAAAGGCAGAGTTATGAATATATGTGTTTAAAGTAGATTTTAAAATACTGAGATATCAATTACTATAAATTTAAAGTGTTTAAATCTAAATAAAATGGAAAATGAATTGTATTTTCACTTTAGAAACACAATATTGAGGTTATAAATTCTTTTTTAATGAACACATATACATATATATATGGAGAGAGAGAGAGGATGCTCGCTATCAGATATATAACATTTCAAAATATTGATATGGAAATCAAAAATTTTAGACTTTTTTTAATTAAAAGTTGATATTATTCCACATTTTATATTTGTACGTTTTTGTCTTAACGATTTAACAATAAAGATGGTTGTAATGACTGTGTCATAATTCATTGAAAACAAGGAGAAGAATGCAAAAGAAATTTATAATACAAATGAGATTCCATGGTTGTGCAAAATTAATCTATATTTTTTGATGTTATGATTTTGTTTTGATTATTTCATTAAAGACCCTTTTTGAAAAGTCCTTTGGTATTTGACTCCTTAAATAATAATCGTTTTGATAAGATTAAATATTTTTTCTTTAACTTTTTGAACAATGAAATTTAACTAAATGCATCAGGAATTCAGTTTGCATACTTAATTTATCGTTTTTATTTGAATTTGTTTTTATTTACAGATTAACATAATCACTAATAAACAATTATGTTTTTTTTACATTCAGATTTCTTCTACTAACAATGATGAGAGTGTAGTAACTGTAGCAATAGAAATTAACAAGTAATTATGAATGACATGAGTTATATAGTTAATAACATTCATTTCACAAAGAAAAATTAAGTCATGTAAACTATTAATATGAAACCATCTAGGTTGTTCAAGCAACGTTCAGAAATGCTCAAGGTCATGTTAAAATTAACAGCACATTTAGTGATAGTTTTACTGTTAAAGTTTGAATACAGCAGGGTTCTGTACTGAGTCCATTACTTTTCAATTGTCTTAAAAGTATTGTTCAGGTTGTCTGGAAGAGATGTTGTCTGCTGATGATTTAGTATGATCCTGTCACACAATGGAAGACTTACTTGTTTAGTTAAGAACTTGTAAGAATGCTATGGAAAGTAGCGGTCTGAGAGTGAATGTTACTGAGACCAAAGTGAAGCTCAGTTGTTATACTATTGGAAAGGTCTCTTGCTCATTTTGAAAAAGAAATCTGGTGCAGCTCCATTCTTTTGTGATACGCATAAGCATGTGGTACACAAGAAGTGCTGTGGAATTACATGTAGTTTGATAAGTTTATGTGTAAGAAATGTTAAACACAGGTAATAGCTCAGACGTGGAGAAAGTATATTTGAATGGCAAAGCTATTTAGGTGGTCCAAAAGTTTTGTTTACCTTGGTAATACCATTTTTATTATCTTTTAAGCCTCCCCGAATGTATATTTTGCTTATTTTCATTTTCAAATGGAAATAGATTACAAAACAATTTATCTTAAACAAACTGAAATAAATGTATTTTATTTTAACAATTTTGGTTCAACAACTGTCAGTCAAAATATCAAAATGCAAAAGATGTATTTGAAGTTGAAACAATGGATCCATTTTGTTCCATGTCATTTTTACAATCTATTATTATTATTATTATCATCATCATCATATTATTCACTCACTAGGGGTTTTCATACATGCCATCATCAAAGAATTCTTTTTCATAACAACTTGTGGTATTCCCTGGCGTCTGAGTAGCAAATCTCCCCAGATTTCCAGTACTCTCCACCTCTTTCAATACCATTTGCAAATAATTTTGCGTTATCACAACAACCATTTACCATTGGTTTCTTGTTGGTAGAAGCCATTGGCCCTTACTGGAATTTGAATGGCAATAAGCCTCCCCAATGTCCCAGTCTTCTTTGTACCCATCCAGTGGAGGTCTGGTTAGTGCTTTCTCTCCTCGGTTTTTCCATCCTCCTTGACCCTTCAACTATTTAGTGCAGTGCCAGTTGGGCTGATACCAGTTTTTCTGGAGGGTGAAGGGGAAAGAGAGAATATGCACTTTCACTTTTGGTGTACTAGTTCTCTTGGTTGCACCATTTTGTTTCATTTCTGTTGCAGTTTCTATATGCCGAGTTAGAATTTGTCACCTATGGATTAGTTTCTGCACTCAAGGGTTTTTCTTAAGATTTCAGCTGTTTTCAGCAATACCAGTTGTTGCATAATCCCAGTCTTCCAATCGATTCCAATTTCTCTTAGTTTTTTTTCCCCCAAGTTTTTTTGAACTGTTCCTAGTGCTCCTACAATAATTGGTATTTTATTGATTTTCTTCAGGTTCCATATTCCTTCAAGTTCTCTGGCGAGTTCCATATTTGTTTTGTTTTTCTCTCTCTTTGATCTTAACTCTGTGGTCTGCTGAGACTGCAAAATCTACAATTTAGCAGTTTCTTGTCTTTTTGTTAATTATTATGACATCTGATATTTTTGTTTGGATAGGTTTATCTGTTTGTACCTCCATGTCCCAAAAGATTTTGTGGTTTTCATTTTCCTGCACTATCTCTGGTTTTTGTTTGAACCATTTATCAGCATGTTCATGGTGTAATCATCTGCAGAGTTCCCAGTGTACTGCCTTCCCCATGTAGTAATGTCTGCCCTTATATTCCTTTTGGGCTAATTTGCTGCATTCACTTATTATGTGGTTTACAATTTTGTCTCTCTGCCCACAGAGTCTACGGTTATTATTTTCTTGTGTTTTATCTATTTTAGCTTTAATGTAGTTAGTTTTAATTGTGTTGTTTTGTGCAGCTGTCAGTAAGGATTCTGTTTCTCTGTTTATGTGTCCTTTTTGTGTGTCTTCTATACAGTCTTCTACATTTATAAGTCTCCTTCCTCCTTCGCTTCTTTTCATGTAGAGTCAGTCAGTATCATGTTTTAGGTGTAATGCATTGTGCGTTGTCATTAATTTCCTCATCCTCTGATCAAGGTGTTTAAGTTCTTCTTTAGTCCATCTTATGAATGGTCTAGAGTACCTTATTAGCGATACTGCCCGTGTGTTTATTCCCTTAATTAAATTTCTACTGTATAGCTTTGTTTCTAATAGTTTCCTCGTTATTCTCAGGTACTTTTTCCTATCTTAGCTTTCATTTCTGTGTGCTTCCAGTACCCCTAGATGTTTGTGTCATTTTCGCTGAGCGTTCTCATCTTCTCTTTTTGGGGGGAGTTTTATACCTTATGATGTCTCTAGTTTCCTTTTTTCATTTCCAGTAACTCACATTTTTCCATTCTAAATTCCATTCCAATGTCCTGGCTGAATATTCTGGTTGTGTTTATCAATTGTTCCAGTTCCGTTTTAATTTTAGCAAACAGCTTCAGGCCCTTCATATACATGAGGTGGTTTATTCTTTGTTCTATGTCTGTAAATTCGTATCGGAC
The DNA here is from genome assembly GCF_053919585.1 of Euprymna scolopes. NCBI lineage: Eukaryota > Metazoa > Mollusca > Cephalopoda > Sepiida > Sepiolidae > Euprymna > Euprymna scolopes. The sequence goes on along the minus strand of NC_136490.1, from coordinate 97,097,836 downwards.
ATTACATTTCCTCAGTATGTAGTTCAGTGGCATCAGAGCTATGATAAACAGTAGTGGTGATAGTGAGTCTCCTTAGAAGATGCCTCTCTGTATTCTTATATCAGTCAAGTGCTGTCCTCTGTCATTTCTAGTCTTCCATTGCTTTCTTAATAATATTGTTAATCTTGTTAGATATCTTGTGCATTCTTAGGCATTCAATTATCCATGCTTGTGGAATCCTTTTGTAATCGATCCATAGTATTGCTATGTTCTTTTTCCTGTTTTTTTTTTTTTTATCTCTCAAGATTTTTTGGATCCATGTATAAGTTGGGTGTCCCTCTTTTTTCTTTACAGCAGCCCTTCTATTCCTTGGGAAGTAGCCCATGAGTGTTAAGGAAGTAGTAGATCTGTTCACTCAGTTGTGTAGTAAAAATTTTGTACATAGTCGGTAAGCAGGTTATCGGTCTGTAATTGCTTGGGGTTGTGCCTTTTTTTGGGGGCGGGGGGGGGCGTCTTTTTGTATTAATGTAATTCTTTCTTTAGTCATCCATTCTGGTACTTCTGTTTTATAGATACATCTTTTCAGGTTTGCACCAGTCTATCATGGAGTATCATGAATTTTTGGAACCAATATGCATGTATCTTATGATCTGGTGCTTTCCAATTTGCCATTTTCCTCGGGGTTGTCTTGAGTGATTCTTCATTAATTTTTTTCTTTTCCATCTTTAATTTTCTGGAGTTCATTTTCCATGTCCTTCAGCCATTTAGCATGTTTATTGTGGTTTTGTGGCTGTCCCCATATTTGGTTCTAGAATTCTTTGGTTTCTGTTAGGTCTGGTTGCTTTGTTCTTGTTATTCCTCCGTTCACGTTTTGGTAAAACTGCCTTTCATTGGTTTGTTCTGTTCAGACTTGTATCTACTCAGTCTTCCTTCTTTTGTTTTATCTTTTCATGTTTCTTATTGAGTTTTTCTTTGTGCATTTTATTTCCCTTCTTCCACAATTTTCTGTTCTTCATTCTATTATAGTTTTAGCTTCTGGGTTTCCAGTCTTATTTCCTGTTCAGGTTTGGTAGATCCTTTGCTTTGGTCAGTTTTTGTTTCTGGTTTTCAGTTTCATGCTTACTAATTTTACCCTTGCATATATTAAACTGTTCGAGTTTGGAGAATCAGCCTCTTTTAAGAATCTGTCTGGCTTGGTCTACAATTCTTTGTTCAGTTGCCAGGGAGTTAGTCGACATGTCCCATATTTCTTTCATTCTTTTGATTTGCTCTTGTAGTAACATTTCATGACTATTCAGTTTTCTTTTCTAATCAATTTCTTTCTCTGTCTTTTCGCTTTGGTGTTCTGTTCATTGTTTTCTTGTGTTTCAGCTGCATTGGAGATGTGCCTGAAATTAAGGTTACTTTCCTGTTTTTCGTCTGTGGTCTTGTTCCTGGAATTATAAGAGGAGCCAACATCCACAGGATTCCAACCAGGTCCCTCATGTTGGCCAACAAGAGAGCATCTGCCGATCATGGCACTCAGATCTTTCTTCTGAGTCCCACGGCTTGTTTCATTATTATGTATCATAATTCATATTTCGGTATATGTGGCAACACCTGGCCCAGGCTTAGTTTAGCTGTGGTCCTCTCACAGGTATAGTGTTTATCTCATCTTCATGAAAGCAGGTGCACTATCACACGTACATAACGAGACAATATCATATAAGACAGATACAATATCATATAAGACAGATACAATATCATATAAGACAGATACACACACATACAAAAAAAAAGGGACATATTTATATCTACTTAATATAAGTTGGCTACTCTGCTCCCTTCTTATATAAAAATTTGACAATCGGTTCCCCTTACCTATTTACAGGAGTGCTTTTAATGTGGTATTAACAAGACGATTTGTAGCAATACCTATAAAATTTCAGAAAAAATATTCAACTTATCTCTCATCTCGGCTATAATAAAATGCCTGAGGTTATTTGCACTCGGTAGGGTAGGCTAGGAGGTTTTACTTAGTATTATTATTGTGGCATATTTTACCTTTTTATCATTCACACAAAGAATTGAACCATCAGCCTTCACGGACCCGTGGCACAGTGGTTAGAATACTTGGAAAAATCAATTGTAAAAGTGATATTCTCCTGAAGGTTGAGCGTTCAATACAATTGCAAATTACTTAGGACCTGTATCCAGTCATGGCTGACAGAACAAGAGCATGCTACACCCATGAAGTAAATAAAGGGTTCCGTTTGAAATTCCATCTAAATTCCCCAATGTGACAGAAACATTCTCGAGTTCGACAAGACACCTAAAGAAGGCCGGAAGTTACATGGACAAAAACATTGTGAAAATCTTTTTTTCACAAGGTGATCACCACTTATCAAGGCCCGGAAGCCACTCAGGGATAAGGGTTATTGCATGTACAGTACGTTAGTGTGGGGATTTAATAAAAGTGTCTACTTAAGGGGGCGGTTCATCAGGAATTTGTTTACGTTGGATTTGAAGACATCCAGGTTGTAGTCAGGTGGGAAGCAGGCAGACGGAACAGAGTTCCACAGGCGTGCAGTTCTAAGAAAGAAGCTTTGTTCATGATTTAGGCACAGATGAAGAGTGGGGAAAATTTTAATCTTCATCTCAAAAATTTGAAGCATTACACCTGAAGAAGATCGAAGGTTACATTCGCCGAAATGTTGTGAGAATAAAAGTTAAGATGAACACAGTAATCCGAATAATACAAATTATTAATTCTTATCTAAAAAATTCAAAACAGAAATGTTATTCTTTATTAATCTGATATAGAAATACAGACACTCTTTTTTTCATGTAATTTACATAGATGTTTGTGGTATGTACAGACATACATGTAAATTAGATGGTCATGCTGAAAAATATCACTCTTTCTCTAAATGTTCATTAAGAGATTTTTTTCTTTTCATAATCATAATTCATCAATTATTTTCTAGATTCTAGTTAGTTCTCCCTAAATTAGAAAGTCAAAAATAAAGAAAAATCTGTATGATCTCTGTACCCATCTCAAAACGAAAATATATTCCAAAAATCACATAAATCAATCTAGTGGTTTTATTTTTAAATTAAAAAATCAAATTTTATGAGTAACTAAGGAGCGACTGCCTTGCCTGTCATTTTGAAAAAAAAAGTCTCAAGAAGCAAAAGGAGATAACTCAACTATTCAAACTTGCAAAATTTATGTTGCAATCAATGCCTACAAATTACCATAAATCGTGTAAAATTTGGTTTTCTTTATAAAAATAAAACTTCTTGATCAATTTATGTGATTTTTGGAATATGATATTTTCATTTTTTCACAGGTACATACTTCATACAAGTTTTTTTTGTGTGTGTGTGTGTAATATAGGGAGAATTCTGGACAAGAATCTTATTTTATTTCTCAATGTGAGGTAAGAAAGCTCAGTACAGACAGGCTTGTTCCAGAGTTGTGCAGATGCAAAAAAAAAAAAAATCGTCAAAATTAACTTGTTTCCAAAGGATATGAAGATGAATCACATAAAGAACAAAGAAAAAAAATATATATTCAAGAATCAAAAGAATAAGAATATTCTGTTGTTCTATCCCTAGTAATTATCCACAATGTGGATTCGATTTAGAAGCTGCATGTATATTTTTAATGGTTATAAAAAGTTATTTTTCTTTTAGTTGACATGAATCGGGTTGCATGGCAACTTCTTTTTTATGTCGACAAAAACAACTGGTATTCGACAACAGCATAGAAGTGCAAAAAGAAACAAAAAAGAAAATTAAAATCAGTCTCTCATCTTTACTGTTGCTGGGCAGATCAGGAACCTAGTTTTCTCACTTCTGATTATACCTTGAAACTATTTCAGATATCATTTAATTTTGTAATACTGAATCCGAGCTAGTATTCAACAAATTACTTCAACAGTCCTTGCTTCCAAGCATAAAAACAAAAAAGACATTCCTAAACTCTCTTAAAACTAGAATTAGAATATTTGCAAATATAAATCTCAGGTAGTTTTGTTGTGCATGTTTGTATGTGTTCTGTTATCTATACTAAAAATCTTACCTGTCTGTTTAAATGTATGAATGTGTATATGTTTGCATGTCCCGCAAAAACTTTCGACAGAGGCAGCAGATTTTCGCGAGATCGGTATCATTTTGAAGTACGACCCTTCAATTGTCTAGCCTTAATTTTAACCTACTTCACTTCCGGTTTGGCGATAGACGCAACAGCTAATGCATCACGCTTTTTTTTTTTTTTCCACTTTCTTTTCCTCCTTCATAGTACAGGTTCGTGCCTACTACCAATTTTTTTTTTTTGTGCTAGCAATTTTCCTTTTTTTTTTCTTTTTTTTTGTGCTAGCAATTTTCCTTTTTTTTTCTTTTTTTTTGTGCTAGCAATTTTCCTTTTTTTTTTTTCTTTTTCTTTGTGCTAGCAATTTTCCTTTTTTTTTTTTTGTGCTAGCAATTTTCCTTTTTTTTTTCTTTTTTTTTGTGCTAGCAATTTTCCTTTTTTTTTTTCTTTTTTTTTTGTGCTAGCAATTTTCCTTCTTTTTTTCTTTTTTTTTGTGCTAGCAATTTTCCTTTTTTTTTCTTTTTTTTTTGTGCTAGCAATTTTCCTTTTTTTTTTTCTTTTTTTTTGTGCTAGCAATTTTCCTTTTTTTTTTTTCTTTTTTTTTTGTGCTAGCAATTTTCCTTTTTTTTTTTTCTTTTTTTTTTGTGCTAGCAATTTTCCTTTTTTTTTTTCTTTTTTTTGTGCTAGCAATTTTCCTTTTTTTTTTCTTTTTTTTTGTGCTAGCAATTTTCCTTTTTTTTTTCTTTTTTTTTTGTGCTAGCAATTTTCCTTTTTTTTTTCTTTTTTTTTGTGCTAGCAATTTTCCTTTTTTTTTCTTTTTTTTTTGTGCTAGCAATTTTCCTTTTTTTTTTTCTTTTTTTTTGTGCTAGCAATTTTCCTTTTTTTTTTTTCTTTTTTTTTTGTGCTAGCAATTTTCCTTTTTTTTTTTTCTTTTTTTTTTGTGCTAGCAATTTTCCTTTTTTTTTTTCTTTTTTTTGTGCTAGCAATTTTCCTTTATTTTTTTCTTTTTTTTGTGCTAGCAATTTTCCTTCTTTTTTTTTTCTTTTTTTTGTGCTAGCAATTTTCCTTTTTTTTTTTTCTTTTTTTTTTGTGCTAGCAATTTTCCTTTTTTTTTTTTTTTTTTGCTCAATTAACACACACCTCCACTTTTCCGCCTTCATGTCACGGATTCGAGCCTGCCTGCCTACTACAACTTTTTTTTTTTTAATTTTTTTTTTTTTTTGCTCAATTACAAATTCCCGTGCAATACTGGACACCCATGCTAGTTCTCTTATAAGCTCCAAACGACTTTTAAAGTTGCTGAACTACAGATTTTATGTTTTAATCCTTTGCAAAAATAAGTTTAAAATTTGGTTTGTGCTTTTGCAAAATCTTTCTAATATCTCAATGTTAATACTACTGTCTTCATTGTACTACTACTACTACTACTACTAATGCTAAAAACAACAACTTACATATAATTGCATCAAATTTGGCATGAAACAATTAATGCTAAGTATACATAATGATTTTAATATCTTACTACTAATATTACTAATAATAAACACTACTCTTAAAAGTATTGGTTAGAACGGCGCTAAATTTTGCATGAAAAAATCCTCTGGATATCAGGTGTAGGTGATAAAAATTATAATTCTACTACTTGTGATGTTGGATGTAATAAAATCAGAAATACTAGTTTCGATTCTTGAATAAAACTCGTAAGTGTCCGGATAACCTTTTATCAATAACAAAAAAAAAAAAAAAAAATGGCACCCCTAAATATGATGTGTGTGTGTGTGTGTGTGTGTGTGTGTGTGTGTGTGTGTGTGTGTTCCCTACCTATAATTAAGGTACTGCAATAATGGATTTTTCTCCGAAATTATGTTAAAGAGAAAACAGCGCCAATGAAAACAGATTTAGCAAAAATAACAAATAAAAACAACAGTCGTTGACATTTTTTTTCTAATCGAACACAAAAAGAAAGATGCAAAAGGGAGAATATTTTATTTTTTTATTTTAGATGTAGTTGTACAGGTACATTTTCTCGAGGTAAAAAAAAAATGTGATATAAACATTACCTCAAAAACTCGATTAAAACTCAGTTTGCAGGCCGTATCCGTACGTCAGCCATTTCAGTTAAAAAAAAAACAAAAAAAAAAAACAGACATAAACGGTAAACCCCTTAAAACGATGATGAATCGGGAAAATCAGACGAAATTCAAATACAGGGGATACAACTCATCATTTATGTTATACTTTTTACTTCCCTTGGATTTTCTTACGAACTTTTGATAAACTTTATTGCATGCATGGGTTCATGGCAGTGAAATAACCGCAGAGAAAATAACCAATAAAAGTAAGTTATATATATATATTGTTTTTAAAATATAATTATCCACTGACACGTGTTTTGTCGTCTACGACTCATCAGAGTGGCTGAATCTAGGGAGATTCGAAATCGGGACCCCATGGTAAGAAACCCTTACCATTCGTCCACCTCGCATGACTGTTCGGATATATCGCGAATTTACGTAGATGTTATTTGTTTTGGTTTTACGATACGTCTTGAATGAATTCAATTATTTACGAAAGTGCATTTTTACCTACATGCGAGTTGGGAATAATTTTCCCTTTAACCAATTTCCAAACGTATCGCAAAAACAAAAACAAATAATATATATATATATATATATATATATATATATATATATATATATATATATATATATATATATAATATAATATACTAGCAGGCCACTTGGCGTTGGCCGGGCGTAAAATATGCATAATATTATATCTTAATTAATACTGAAACTGAGCCATGTGTATTATGTTTTTCTAAACAGTTCATTTCTTGTAGGTACGTGCAAAATGAATGCTGATGCTCAAAATGTATAAACATTTTGACCCCTTCCTTTGCTTAAAAATTCACCAAAAATCAGGAAATTAACCAATTTTAATGAAATTTTCAGTATTTATCAAATAATGATCACGGAATATATTGAACCAATTATTTTTTATTTAAATCTTTAGTGAAAATGTATTTAAACAAAAAAATACCTTTACTAAAGTCATGGTTCTCAGTAGTAAAAGAACAAAAATGAATGAATTTATTTTTGCTTTTTTATGAAAATCAAGCATTAAAATTATAACAATTTCAAAAAAATTATTTAATTTTTACAGGAACATTACGAAAAAAGCCCCTAAAATTTGTATTTATCAATTCGATATAACTTGATGGTTGCGATTGTGATGATGTTGCTCCTATGATGAAATGTAGGATTTTATTATAACGACTAAACGTGTCTCAAATGTCGTTCTAACATTACATAAGATAGTGGCCAATAGTCTAAACAATAAATTTATATGCATCTGTTGTTGCAAACCTACGGTACTTTGGTCCAGAGGGGAATTTCTGGAATCAAAATATCATATATGGAGATTAAAATGATAGAAATTGAATTGCTGCATGAAGCAATAATGTATTGATCTCAGATTTTATTGTAAGACCTCTTTTCCATTTTGACAGACAATGGATAAAACTTGTAAATATTCCTGCATGGGAAATCTATAGTGAAGCAAGAGTTGCATAATCCCTAACGACACCTCTCCTGAGCAATGACAAAGAAAAGCCTTGGATGGTTAGTAACAATGACCGAGTAAACAGAGAAAAACTGGTACTATTTCTGCGTTTTCTTTCTACAAAAATATTTGCACCATCAAGACTTGATAGTCTAGTTTATCCTACGATTTAGTTGGAGGATGCAAGATATAGGGATTTATACCTTTTGCAATGTAAATAATGTTATGCAGATTTCAGTCATGGTGACAAACATTATGGCAAAAGCACAAGGTAACAATCGATGGGAGTAAATATGCTGCACACGAAAATAAACGGTATGCTACTATCCCTCTTCTCTCTCAAGAATCAAAACATATTCTCTGAAAAGGTGCCTGCGTGATGTAGAGCGTATATTGAAGCATGGATTGCATAATTCACAACTGCGTATTTCATTTTTTTTTTACTTTAATTCACATAAAACAAGGCACAATGCCCCTAAGATATAGAGAACTACTGTGAATTAATGTCAATATTTTTAGGGGCATCCTATGTCGGGAATTGAACAGCGAGACATTTGTTCACATAATAGTTTTTATGCATGTTGGTACAGTCAGAGTAACACGGAGGGAATCTCAAAGGCTAGATGTTTGAGGAAAGAACTTATTATTATTATTATTATTATTATTAGAGAATAAAGCTTTATGACATCTAAAGTGAAAGGGTGTGATTTTGCTGATTGTCGGCTTAGTCAGAAGTATTTAGATTGAGGGGTTTCTAGTGCAGCAAGTTCATCAGAGAACATTCTATTGAAGTACTTGTAACGCAAGCACAGGAATGCATGTTTACAACGATGGACAGGGGCTGAAGCTTGGTAGACAGTGTTGGACCTATTAGATCAATTTTAAAGACTTTTTTTCGAACCCTGTTTAAGTGGGAGAGACCAGCAGTTGGTTAACCAGCCCGGATGTAAGTACAATACTCAAGGCATATGTGAATGGTGTTTTTATAGAGATATAGGATAATAACTCAGTTAGCGTGCTGAGTAAAGTGGAAGATTGTTGCAATTTCAAAATCATCCTTCTCCTTTACCCTACCAAGGATTAATAGTTTAGTTTACCCTTTTATTTCATTCATGACCAGGTTAAATTTTACTCATCTTCCTCCTTGAAACTTTTTCCAATTCGTAAGATAAGGTTATGATTTTTTGCTTTGTTGTTGATGTAAAAATTCAATTTACAATTTGACTTATTTACCTTAATTATTTTTAAATAAAGTGACGCCATCCTTTTGAATTTTTAAAAGATTTTATTAATTTGAAAATACAAAATCCTTTACGCACATTTTTTTAATAATGCAAACGACTACATATATTTTCATTTCTAAAAATATTTTTGGTATGAATTTATTTTATCCATTGTCCCCCTCCCCTCTGCTTGCCTAGCAGAAATGTGTCAGTTGGCAGCTAACGACCTGGGCGACGACAATTAAGAACAACCTGGAGGTACTATTGGGTCCGCAAGTAGTTTTTCTCTGGCAATGGAATCGGGAATGGTTAGTTATATCCTGCTATCTGCCTCAAAATCGATGAAACTGGACTGCAATGGTTCGAGATGCAGTTTGTGCTCAAGAGGAAGCCCACTTTATCTGACCAGAATGATATCCTGCTTCAAGTACAAATAAGTTATGGGTTGAATCTGTTTCCCAAATTTCAAAAGAATCAGTACAATAAAACCATAACACTAAAATGCATCTAACTTTTATATCATGATATCTCACTCCTGATGCAGTTCTCTACCTATATAAAAGTGAGGTACGGCCAACGATGGAGTACTGTTGCCACATCTGGGCAGGAGCTGCTGGAATCCGCTCATCCTGCCTTGACAGAGTTCAAAATAGATTTTGTAGCCTAGTGGGGGGGAGGGACCCTTTTCTCTTCCCTGCAACCTCTTTCCCACAGAAGAGAGGTTGCGAGCCTGTTTCTGCTTTATCGTTATTTTCATGGAAGGTGCTCGTTTGAGCTTCAATCTATGGTCCCCCTCGCCAAACTTTCATGAAAAACACTCGTCTAGCCAAAACCACTATCAATAATTTCCCTCACTCTTTATCTGTGCCTAAACCCAAACGTAGATTCCATGAACAAAGTTTTTTTTCTTAGAACTGCATGCCTGTGGAACTCTATTCCGTTTGCCTGCTGACTACAATCTGACTGTCTTCAAGTCCAACATAAACTGATGAACCGTCCCCTTAAGTAATCCAATTTACAAAATTTCCACTACTTATGTTTACTAGGCTATAATCACATTGACTAATGTATACCCATTAACCCTTATCCTGGAGTGGCCTCTGGGCCTTGATAAGTGGTGATTCCTGTGTAAAAAAAAAAGAAAAAAGAAAACAGACAACCACCGGATGAACGTAAAACAAATTGCAAGATTCAATCATTTATTTTATAGAAATGAGATGCAATTCGATATATTAGTCATACATAACAAAAACCCTTGTATGAAAGAAAAACAAAAGCTTTTTTATAACAATAACGGAACGGTTTATTCAATAATACTACTTACACCATTTGGTATAGCTGGAAAAGAAAAATAGGAGAAAAGAAAAAAAGAGAAAAGAAAAATAGAATGTTCTTCAGGCTGTTTAAAATCTGCCAGCGGTTTTCTTAGGATGGAGATTGTCAATGCTGGAGTTTTCAGTAGACTGAAACAGAAGAGAAAGGGGAAGGAGAATCTTTCCTTGTTGGTTTCAGGGTTCTCTTTGTTGACCGACTGTAATTTCCAAAAATGGAATCAATGCGTTCTGCAAGCTGAGTGGTCAGTGTGTAACCAAATCACCTAGCAAGGACGTTTCTCTCTTTGAGAAAATAACTTTTTATTTATAACTGCTACAAACTGTAAATTCTATGTTTTATTAGGCCAGATGTGGAACCAATATATATTACCCCTTGATTAGTGTGATTATTTTCCGTTAGGTCTATTGTTGGGTTATTATGTGGTGGGTTGATTAGTAATTGATCGGTAGATTGATTTAAGTTGGTGTTATTATTTAATCTGGTAGTTGTGTTATGGCTGTTAATAGGTTCTTGTAGATTTGGAGTTTTTGATACTGTGCAGCTATAGATAACATTTTTAATTTTACATGAGCCTTGTAGGGGACATTTATTTTTTCTTCTACAGTTACAGTCCGATGTATTTTGTATAGTTGTATTTTGTAGTTTATTCATTTTGGTTCCACATCTGGCCTAATAAAACATAGAATTTCAACGCACAAACATTCTTTTAAAAATAACTCTCTATCAAACCAAACTACTCTATCCAACTATATTTGGCAACTAAAAAATAGCAATATTTCTTTCAACTTAAAATGGCAACTAATTGAGACTTGCAAATCATATAAACCAGGAGATAAATTTTGTGCACTATGTACAAAAGAAACCCTAAAAATTTTAAAATATGAAGATATAAAAAGTACAACCAAACTATTAAATTGAAGACACGAGCTTCTGACATGTAATCATAAACGTTGGTTTAAATTTAATAAATATAAACCACCTTAAATCATTAAAAATTACTCATTAGTAAAAATAGATTACAATTTTTTTTTTTTTTTAAATAAAGTTAGACCAATTACCTCCCTTAGACCCGTAAAACAAATAATAAATAAAATCAATAACACATGACAATTATCTCCCCTTAAAAACTTGCAAAATAAATATTCTCTCTATATATATTAACTGTAGCGTCTTTAAATCAAAATACGCTAACGGAAACAATTTACTGCACGAGCGTCGCCCTTTTAAAATTCATCATTCAATAAAATAAAAACCTATAGCAAACATCTAAATGACTACTTTAAACACAGTTCCTGATTTCAAAAAAAGAAAAACTAAAAGGTAACTATCTCTATATATTTTTAAATCAAATTTATTATGTAAATTCAAAAATATATATTTTTTCTACTCATTTCTATCTCTAACCTATATTAATTTTCTTATAAATTTTAAATCCAAACCTTTTACTTCAATTTTTCAGATTCATCTGCCTTACTTTTAATGCTAGGTTTATTTATGGTGTCTTTTAAATTCAATAAAAATCCTCCTAAATTTGCTGATGAGGAGACCGTGCTTACCAAAAAAACTATATATAATTGTTCTACATAACTTCATGTATACCACAAATAAAAAGCACGGATTTCCGAAACGATCGTACAGATAATTGACTTTGTTGTTGTTCCTTCTTATGAAACTGATTTTTAATTTAATTAAAATTTGATTTTTAAATTAAAAAATTTTTTTTTTAATTTTTAAATTGTAAATCACATTACTTAATATATATATATATATATATATATATATATATATATATATATATATATATAGGTCAAATTCAAATTTATGATGATTTTTTATTTATTGCTGTGGAAACAACTGTACAACTGTAGACATGAAAGGGTTAAACTCTGCATAAGTATCACAGGCAAATTAAATGATTGAACAGTTGGTTAGAAATATTATTTCAAAGAAACCAAGCGCCTTTTTATTATATAATTAAATTTCTGACTTCATGTAGAGTAGTGCATTCGGGCCTGGCTAATGGAGTGGAATGGGGACAAAAATGTGTTGTCACATTCAATGCTGCCAAGACTAAGCTTGTTTTCTTTGATAATAAGAAACCTTCTCAACCACCAGTAGTTATGGCTAATGATACATTACCTTAAAATATTTTATTCAAACTCCTTGGTTTAACGTTCACAGGAAACATGAGTTGAAGCAGATATATCAAAAACACTGCCAGGCCTGCTGCGAGGAAAGTGGGTTCTCTCTATCATGTTAGAATATTACTTATACCTGAAAGTATCCTGTACCTCTACAAGGTCACCATTTGACTATGTATAGAATAGTGTTGTCACATTTAGGCTTGTGGGTCTACTACTAGTTTCTCACTTCTGGACAGGGTTCAAAAGAGAGTCGCCAATCTTATAGGTCCTGAACTGTCATCTAGGCTTCAACCTCTGTCCCATCAACGAAATTTGCATCCTTTTGCCTGTTTTACAAGTATTTTAATGGTAGGTGTTCCAACAAACTACAAGCCTTTGTACCCCCTCGACGCAAATACTCCCAACAAACCCGACAAGCAGGAAAATCCCACCCTTACACAATAGATATCCCCAGATACTAGAAAACCTTCTACTTTAATAGTTTCTTCCCCAGAACTGCTAGACTTTGGAATTACTTTCTAGGTTCCTGCTTCCCCGACTGTAATGACATGCAGAAGTTCAAGTGTAATGTAAACAAACATCTTGCTGCTCAACTCCCTACATAGTATCCCTGCAGTTTATGTCCTAGATAGTAGTCCCCCTACATCAAAGTGGCATTGTGCCTTGTTTGGAATGAAAATGCAATAAAAAAAAGATAGTTTCAAGGCGTGGAAAACTAAATTTTTTAATCAACTGTATTTGTTCATCAGAATTGTCTGCTTCATTCACTGTTTCCTTGCTTTCAACTCATTTGTTGCTCTAATGGTTCTCTTCAATTCATTGTTCTATTAATTGTTATAATACCGTTTTTTTCACCTCAAAGAGGGAGCAATTTAATTGTTATAATACCGTTTTTTTTTTGTTCTTGTAGCTTTTTTCCAAAAACTATAGGCTTGTGGAACTCTCTTCCTGTTGAACCACCGTCCTTCTACCTATAGTTTTGGTCTTTTCAAGACTAAAGACAATAGACATCTCCTCTCTTTGCAATAATCATCTTTTGTTATTTTAGCTTCTTACATTAAGTGGCTTCATGTGCAGTCTCTGAAGTGTCTTCTTTAAAAAAAAAAATCAATTTTGTGTATCCATTTTTTTTGAGGACTGTTATCCTCAACATCATAGTTGTTGTTGTTTCACCATATTCCGACCAATTCATCCTCTGTCCTTCTTCAGGTGATTAACCGCGACAGGATAGGAATGCTGTCTTGTAACTGTGTCTCCAGTAATTACTGCTTTACATTGTTGTTATTGTTGTTGAGGATAACAGTCCGCAAAAAATGAATAAACCAATTATGAAGCCTCATCTGAAAGAATTAAAAAAATAAATAAATAAAATCAATTTTATAAATGTATTAGAAGGCTATAGCAATGTGGGTTACCGGTGTGAGAAGTGGTGTGGAAAATGAACAAAAATCGACAGACAGTAGAATAGTGAAATACCATACGTCTATGTATTTTTCAAAGTTGCATATAACATCACATATAAAATCAGTAAATGGAGATTTACTATTTTGGGGGGGACTGGGATGATTAATTAACTTTTCGGGCCCCCAAAAATAGTAAGTCCCCATTTACTGATTTTATATGTGATGTTATATGCAACTTTGAAAAATACATAGACGTATGGTATTTCACTATTCTACAAGATTTTCACCTGTCTGTCTATTTTTGTTCATTTTCTACACCACTTCTCACACCGGTAACCCACATTGCTATAGCCTTCTAATACACTTATATTTTATTTTCCCGCAATGCTTCAAGCAAACTAATTTTCTTTCCCTAAAATCAATTTTATTTACAAAAAAAAAAGTAGCAATGTACAACAAGCCATCTAAACAGAACATATTGCATCTATGCACCATCTGAATGTTTGTTCGATGCAAATTTAAATGTGGATATGAATCACATAAGAAATATTTTCAAAACAAATTGCTAGATTAGATTAAAATGAGGGATAGAATATTTCTACATAAAACTGAATAATCTATACTATATTTCCCTTCGTCTGTCTGTCTGTCTGCCTGTCTGTTCGTTCCACTTTTTCTATTAGACTGATCAGGCTGAAATTTAGTATAGACCTTTTTTATGACAAGGTAAGCGAACCAAGCATTATGGTATACGTTTAATGCACAGTTAAGAATTAATAGGGATTAATAGGAATTAATAGGGATTAGTATTTAATGAAACAATGTACACAAATGTCACCATATTAATGCATCAATTTGGCATAAAGTACTTATAGGTAAACAACTATAATTTTGCCCGTTTTTAACAGGCTAAAAGTTTAGTTCACTAATAATAGTATTAAAGAATAATTAAGAAGGGATATTTGGGAACTATCGGATAAAATATTTTATATAATTTGATGTATGTGTTGATGGATTTTTTTTTTTTTTTACAAGGGAGTCACGACTTATCAAGGCCCTAAGGCCATTTAGAGTAACGGGTTAATGAATGTAATGTGGTACTGTAGTAATCATAATAGGTACAATTTGATTATTTAAGGGGAAAGGCTAATAAGAACTTGTTTATATTAGACTTGAACGCTATCATTCTGTAGCCATCCGAGAAGTAGGCCAATTGAACTGTTTCACAGGCAGGTAGTTTTAGGAAAGAAGCTGTTTGTGAGATCAATGCACAATGCAATTTTTAATGGTTACAGTGAGAAGATAATTAAAATGGACGATGCCCAAAAGAAACGTAACCAAAAAAATAATCAATGGCACACATGGTACCATTTAATATTTAATATTTAATTTAATATGCAAAAATATTTTTACTATTGATTGTCACAGAAAAATGTTTGGAACTTTGTATATTATATGCATTTTTTGAAATGCACATTTCATACTTAATTTTATGCATAAATTAATTGAAGGTTATTTGAAAAGCTAGCAGGCCCAGTGTTCCGGTGTTACCCACGGTAGAATATAAAATAATGATTTCATTTTATTTTTATGCGTGAATTAATTGAAATTTATTATAAATATGTGATCACATTATTTTTCTTTAGAAAAAATGAATTTGTTCAACTTGTAGAATAGTGCTTAGTAATTTACATCGTTCCTCTACCACTTTGTCTGTGTGTATGTGTTGTATATGGTGAAATTAAGGGCAAATGAGATGAGAAGTGGCAGGAAGAGGGGAAAAAAGAATAAATTACTAGCTGTAGTAGTACCAGTAATGTCTTAAATAAATGAATGACGTAAATAGTGGACTAATCCATAAATGCTAATTTCTGTTAAAACTGAAAACAGAGGGTAACTTTATTCTCTAACTCTTTGGATGAAGATTTCCTTGAGCTTGCCAAAAGTTTCTTCAAGAGATACTGTGTCCCGAAAGGCAAGCATAAATTTCAGATTAAAGAAGCACATTTCATTCTTGGCAAATATATATATATATATATATATATATATATATTTTGTATTATTTTGAATAAAACTGCCTCTTCAAAAAATCATTTCAGTTACTTTTAAATTGTGAATAAACTGAAAAGGATCCAGTCATTATGTTTTTGAACTCATTGTCAGAAAAAAATATATCAATCTTTTCATTCAAAATTGTTAATAAATTTCAGAAAGACAATTTTTTTAAACTAAACCGATTATAAAAAGAAAACTATTGCTTGTATCATAAATGTGAAATAAATAAATAAATAAGATTGTTAAATATTTCTTATGTAGGGGTTATATTATTGGAAGGATTCTATGAAGGTCAAAAGGTTAGTAAGCACTACTCTGGATGTATACTCTGTGTGTATGATGTGTGTGTGTGTATTTATGCGATGTATATTCTGTGCATTTGTGTATTTATGCGATGTGTATTCTGTGTGTATATGTGTGTGTATTTATGCAATATATATTCTGTGTGTATGTGTGTGCGTATTTATGCGATGTATATCCTGTGTGTATTTATGCGATGTATATTCTGTGTGTATGTGAGTGTATGTGCATGTGTGCGTAATTTCTACTAATAGATGTATACTTTGTGTGTATGTGTGTGTGTATTTGTGCACGTGTACGTGAGTGTGTGTGTGTGTGTGTGTGTGTGTGTGTGTGTGTGTGTGGTTTATACTGATAGAGGGATCAGAATTTAAGCTGCCTCATTGCCTACTTCTGGGTTCATGTTGGAACATTCCACGTCACAGTTGTGATCGGTCAAAGGACTGCCCCTTGTATTAGACGAGCCACACTTCTTGTTGGGGTTCTCTCCTCCCGAAGCGCAGTCTATCAATTGAGCAGTGGCAACGTGCAGGTCGTCTTCGCCGTTTGACAAAAACGAATCGAGATCGTTTTGGAATTCCCAGCTGAACACTTTCTTCATGACGGCAGCATCGATGAATGGAATTCGGTAAGGAATCCCAGCTTCGTTGTCAAAAATCAGCGACTGTAAATCGCAGTCAACTTTTTGTTCAAGTTCTTCAAGCCACAAAAGTGGGTCTGGACTACTGGACAATGTTCGATCACTTTCTGGTGTTTTTGGAGGAAATTCTTGATGATCGTCTTCCAAGATATCCTCTCGATCGTTTTCTGAAACATTTGCACTCTTATTTTCAGGAGCAATCTCATTTGGAATTGTTTGGTTAGGTGGATCCAAATTGAACTCTGATTCGTTGTCAAGCATCTTTTATTATTTTCATTTCATTTTAAATTCTTGTCTTACATTCTTGCATTTTGAAACATCAGTACCTAAAAAAAAGAAAGAAATGTATAATTAACTACCTGAAGTACCTATCTACGTCAAGTGAAAAATTATAACTGTAAACTACAAGATATCATTCACTTTATTTGTATATACATCTTCACTGAAGCAAACATTCCTCAGACTGCCTGCGTTTGTAATTCCATTCCTGCTCTTGGTTTTTCTGACAGAACCAACATGCAGAAACTTATATTTAATCTCAACAAACAGCTTGCTGTCCAACTTCCCACTTAGATTGCTCTTGTTTTAATCTGGCCTTTATCAAAGTAACCTTTTACATCCCAATGTCAATCTACACCGTTTGAGGTGAATAAATGTTATATATATATATATATATATATATATATATATATATAAGAGGCACTTGTGTGTGTGTGTTCGTTTTCAATAGACTCCAACACGACTGGGCCGATATGAAATTTCACACAAATATAATTTATGTCTCGGAGTGTTCTTAGATAGGTTTTTGATCAAAATTCCTCTGTTAAGTATCAAAAATTGTTAATCAATAATTTAAAAATCCGATTAAAGGAGGAGCAGCCCAATTTTGAACCAGGTTTACACCTTATACAACCTAACACCACAAGTGCATTTGAGAAGTTTAACACTGCACAAGCAAAAGGGCCCAGTGTATGAAATCAACAGTATGTTCTTCAATAAAACCAGGACGCTTCCAAAATTAATGTTTTTGTTTGTGTAACATATATATATATATATATATATATATATATATATATATATATATATATATATAATGGGTTGAGGGATTCTAACGAGAGAAAGATGCATACTTAAATGAGAAAGGTCACCAACATTATAACAAAACACCAACATTATCATAACATTATTTTATTATTCCGTGTTACAGACATTTCCACCGCTTGGAAACATGTCACCAAAATGGATTGCGAAAACGCTCTTATATATTCTGAACACATTTTAAATATATTTTAAATATTTTACATTTTGAATACTTTCTGAAGAGGACGCTTCACAGAACATCTGAAACGCGTTATAAACTATTTCAATCATTTAAAAACATTATTACAATTATCTAAATATGATACCTATTTAAATGAAAAAACAAAACACGGAATAATAAAATAATGTTAAAAAATACATACCAATCATATATATATATATATATATACAAGTTAGAAAAGCATTTCATCCAAGGCATGAAAATTGTTAAACAAAATGTTTTTACTATAGGCTTTAAAAATAAAGGTACAAGATTCAATTTGAAATTTATTTATCTTCAAAGTGCACTTTTATAAATTTTACAAAGTAAAGTATAAAAATTTAATACCTTGCTTTATAATTGTTTAACAATTTTCATGCCTTGGATGAAATGTTTTTCTAACTTGTATCGTATCTTTTTAAGATTATATTTTATTTAATTTATCAATTTGGATTTTAAAAAAATGAATGTGGTTTTGCATGTATTTATAAAAACTCTCCTACTCTCTATTTCAGTTAGTATTTCTCCTCATGCCACAACTCATTTTTGCAACCCACTCTTTGTATTATTACAGGCCTGAATATTCTCTCTGTTTCAGTTTGTATTTCTCCTCACACCACAACTCTTTTTTGCAACTCCCTCTTTGTCATACATGTCTGAATAATGAGAAAATCTGAACTTTTTTAATAAAAACTTTAAAATAACTTTTTTAGATTAAATTTTTTAAAAACTTCTTTCAGAATAGAAAAATCTTTACAATTTAATAAGGAACATAATTCATATAGGTTTCATTAAAAATATTCAGTAGATAACGAGAAAAATAGAGATGAAAATTTCAAAAGGACTGTATAACTGGTTACGCTCAATAGTAGTCCTCGACAGCAAAAGTCTTTGTTATTGTTATTCTATTATTATTATTTAAAATATTTTGTGCTCTGCTCTTTCGCGCGAGGACTAATATATAGATGTATATTTATATAAAATATATATTTTTTAAAGTATATATCCTGCATAACATCGTCTAAATTGTTTCAAATGACAAACTCAGTTATGTTTCCACTTTTGAGCACATATACTAGTTTGGCCATTGTGATACAATCAACCAGTGTATACATACAGCGTGTTTGGGATAAATTTGACAGTTTTACCAGGAAATAGAAAAGGCACTTGGTATCTATAAAATTTCAAAGAAATTCAATAAGCAAAGAAATTAGATTATTTTTGAAGAGTTTTACTCAAAATAACTACCATTAGCGCGTACTGCAGTCGGAATCTAGGCTCAGAACCTGGAGCAAGCTAATTTTACATTTTCTCTTGGAAGATCCTCAAAGACCACTTTAATTCTGTCGATTAACTAGTGTCTTGTAGTACTGGTATGGTGATTGGTATCTCTGTCAACAGCGCCCCATAAATAATAATCAATCGAATTAAGATCAGGAGAGTTTGGAGGCCAAACATTGGGATTTGTGTAGTCGTAAAAATTGGCTGATCACCATTTTTTACTTTTCCGCAGGATGTGACAGGGGGTGAATTTTGTTGCCATACATACGACATCTTATTAGCTACCTTTGTTTCTATTTACAATACCTCCCAACGGGACAGAGTTAGACACCAAGGTCGTTTTTTAATGTGGAGAAAAGGAACAAAAATAAAAATTGTCCCAGTCGTGAAGGATTCCTCCTCAACTGAAAGAGAACAAAAAAATTGAAGTGTAGCATCTGAAGAACAGATACTACACTTTGAGGTATCAAATCTTTTATTCGGACCAAAAATACAATGTAAGTTCAACATAAACAAAAAATTTAGGCACAAGGCCAACTCAAAAAGGTGGAAAAAAGGGGGTCGTTGGTAATCCTTGTCACTCTAGAACTAAGCAAGAAATTCCCATAGCTAGTATCCTCTTTCACCATAATACCTCATTCCCCTATTGGTACTGGGGGACATCTTACTTAGAACCCAATCGTTTGAAACATATACTACACTTTGATCTTAACTCGAAGGCCAAGAAATCTCTTATCTAACTTTCTTATCCAGCGTTTAAGTACAGTGGTTAGCAACTCTACGTAGAGATCTTAATTCAAGCTGAGATCCTATTTGAATAAATGTGTAGACATCACATAATCCTCTAAGGATACATATCCAAAAAATCATGATAATTTGGGGAAATTTAGTCTACATAATTCGAGAAGAGTCTTTAGGACTGTATGCAAGCCATCTGTTATTCTGTGTTGTGCTTTTGATTTTCGCAAACGGTTTTTCATCAGAAAAGAACCAGATTGTTTGTGGTTTCACAGGATGTTTCACTTTGCTCAGAAGATTCTTTACCTTTATCAGGCGATTTTCGTGGGTCTTTTCTATGAGAAGTTGACCTCTGCAACGCTTATATAAGTAGTAAAAAAGGCTTTCATTTAGTGCAAGATTTATGATAGAGGGTGAATTATTTCAATGCACGAGACTAAGCCTGCATTTCAATGCCATAATCTTCCAACACTTTTTCTGCAGATTTTCAATTTTGTTATATTGCTTTCTTTTAGCCACATCCATTACAATTCTTTAGTTCATGCTGGATTGTTTTCACAGTGTTCAGAGAACACTAAACTTCAACCATAATCTCTTTCTTTTGATGGCCGGCGTGAATCACCTTGATACAATTTATTCTTTTCCGTGATTCAGGTGGATTCCAGTCATCCATTGTTATTGTCATCCTGTATATGATTGAAGGAGGGTTTAAACTTTAAAATTAAGTCAAGTTGATATGAATAATTTTTTAAAAGCTGAAAAAAAAAAAAAATGTTATTCTGTCAAATTTATCCCAAACACGTTATATATATATGTGTGTGTGTGTGGGGGGGGGTTGTTTTGAGAAAGAAAAACCGAAAAATGTATAAAATGGTGATCAACGTTTCGTCCCTATTGCAGGGGACATCATCAGGATATCAGAAGGAAAAATGCAGAAGAAACAAACGCTTATAGACCATATGCGGGTGAAAAGGAAACAATATTAAAATCCTATAAAAAAAATGAATGGGTAGGATTTTAATATTGTTTCCTTTTCACCCGCATATGGTCTATAAGCGTTTGTTTCTTCTGCATTTTTCCTTCTGATATCCTGATGATGTCCCCTGCAATAGGGACGAAACGTTGATCACTATTTTATAAATTTTTCAGTTTTTCTTTCTCAAAACAACATAACGTAAACCATCGCTAGTATTTTTATTTTATTTTTACTCATATATATATATATATATATATATATATATATATATATATATATATATATATATATTCTGTTTATTATATAATCATTATTGGTTACATATGTGCATACATGTTTCAGTAGAATCCCAATTCAGGGACAACACTTCATCAAACCACAAAAAGAGTTGATATTGAAAGGGGTGTCAAGATTACATTGGTTTTCATAAGATATTTGGGTGCAGTCTATATTCCGGAGAAATTTGGGGTGTATACTTTGTAAATGTGAACAGTATTTTATATATATATATATATATATATATATATATATATATATATATATATATATATATAACCAAAGATTGTTAAAGATTACAAAATTGTTAAGTTTGATTATAGTTTTTATTTTTCAATTTTTTCTAATCATCTTTTTTATACAGAAAATAAAAAAAGAACTATGTTTCGTATATATTACTAACGTTTCATTTGTCGAAATATCTTAATCTAAATTATTTAAATAATGTAAACATCCGAATCTAAGTCTTAATTTTATCTGTTATTGCCAGCCACTGTCTGGTTGGTGCAGATCACAACGAACGCCCTATAGTTGTCTAGAATGTCTGTTGTATTTAAGGTTGGTAAACAGTCCTCGACTAGTTATCATACCAGCTAAGTTTGGCTTTGACATTCTTCTAGCAACCTAGTGGCTGATTTGCGCCATCAGACCGTCAGAATGAAGTGTACTTAGTTTGGTTCTAGGAGTTACGTCCTCCCATTTATTACCTCCTCCTTTTGAAAGACATATTCCAGATCGTCTGAGCCTCACCCACCAGAGAAGCTGATGAATTTGTTCTCAGTGATTTTAGTACCCAACCAGAGTTTCTCATCGACGAACTGGTTTTCATCATCTTCTTGTCTCGTGTAACATCTTCCTGCTGTGGAAAGCAAGTAAAAGTCAACTGGCCCGCGACGTGCAAGAACAGTAAGTATAATCACACGTGTTAAAAATTAATTCCATGCATAGAAAAGCCAGTGCTACATACGTTGTTCAAATTTTTATTAGCACATTTCTTTTGCGTCTTCATTCTTTTCTATTTTGGGTTAAACATCTAAACTTTTAGAGGTCTTGAAATTTGAAATAATAGAAACGTTTTTACAATTTCGCAACTGAAATACAAAACCAAATTGACAACAGTTGTGATGATGATGGAGGAGGGTCATCAGGCGAGGAGTCTGTGCTATTTGATGATAAACAAAACAAACTTTTTGGCAGAGTTTATTCTATTGATTAGATGATGTTTGTGAGGTTTCGTTGGGAATCTTATATATTTTCAAAGATCAAGTACAAAAAATTGAAGGCTTCATCTATAATAAAACTATCTCTTTCTCTTTCTCTCTTCTCTTTCTCTCATATATATATATATATATATATATATATATATATATATATATATATATATATATATATACATGTATATATATACATATATATATATTTATATATATATATAATATATATATATAATATATATATATGATATATATATATATAATATATATATATATATATATATATATATATATATATATATATATATATATATATATATATATATATATATATATATATATATATATATATATATATATATATATATATATATATACATCGTGCTCGCTTTTATCCCTGTCTCTTTCTGTCTTTCTATGCCTCTCTCTAGATATCAATATATAAAGTTGGGGAATTTATATATATATATATATATATATATATATATATATATATATATATATATATATATAAATATATATATATATTGGTGTTGGGACGATTAATCGGAATCGGGAATCGGAAAAATTGGAATTTTTAGGGGTATCGGAATTGGTATCGGAATCAGAAAAAATGTGCAGTAAAAATAAAATCTATAGATCTTCCCCCACAAGTGTATTTTTAACGTTTAAGAAAATAGCTGCCCATTTAATATGTGTTTTTACGGTGATCAGGAAAAGATAACAATTCTATAGTTAAATATTTAGAGATTAATAAACAATCAAAATCGGAATCATTAATTGTACCGGAATCGGGAATTTAGTATGGAACCAGAAATTGTATAGGAATCGGGAAAATATTGGAATCGTCCCATCATTAGTGTATATATATATATATATATATATATATATATATATATATATATATATATATATATATATATATATATATATATACTAGCATGGATACCCAGCGTTGCTAGAGTCAACATGAAGTTCGGTTTGGCCACACCTGCTATACTAAGAATATTGAGCAGTTTTTCATTATTATATGTCAACTCTATCAAAAAGTTCAAAAATAAAAGAATGACTGAAAACTCGAATATGTAATTCACCACCCCGCCCCGCCTGAAAAAAGAAGTGCTTGACAAACTCTCCACCAGATATTTCGGCAGAAGGGATACGAAGAGAAGCTATTCTCCGGATATTGAGCACCTTTTTATGACTATATTCCAGTTTAAGCTAATTTCTTTTATGCTACCTCAGGCTAGAAAAAATTGTCTTTACGGTCTGTTGCAACGAAAATGAACTGCAAATAATTCAGTTTCAAATATACCAAAGTAGAATTTGTGTTAACCGAAATACACGTTTTTATGCTATAAAAATGATGAGTTATGACTTTTTGGGTTATTAAAAGAAAAAGAAATTAGCAGTTACGATGTCAAAAAAATGGGAAGAAAAAAACAAACTGGTAAAACAACGAAAATATAATATTTTTTTGTTTTGTTTTTGGTTTAAATAAAGAATCGTGGTTGAATTGTATTGTTTCTTTATTTTAAAATAAAAATCCACTGAACCACAACGTTAATTGCGAAATCACGGAAATTATTTTGTTCAAATTAATTAAAAAAATAATGTTTAGAAGTTTTTAGTTTTAATATCCGCCGAAAAAAAACAAAAAACAAAAGCAGAAAAAACAAAGTTCGCGCTAAGGAGAAATAATTCAAACCGTTTTATAAAAAAATCGATGTCGGTAAAATAAATTAAATTAAATATGTTATCTATATAATTTAAATTAAAATAATAAACTTAGATAAAACACTTAAAACAATTATCTCACTCTAAACAATAACTAACACACCGCTATTTAATAAAATCGATTTTCCTTAACGTAATATGCAAATGACATCACCTCTTAATCGTATATTTTGCAAGAATTATACTATATATAGGAATGAATGAAACATTAAAGTAATGGACCTTTTGTATATCTTAATCAAATTGTAAAAAAAACCAAAAAAAAAACAACAAATAAACAAACAAAAGACAGAAATACGAATTTAAGAGTCGTTCCAAACGTAAAGCCGCCTATTTCTTTAAATGAAAACTTGAAGAGCTATGAAAACGGGAGTAGCACCATTAAAACAAGCGATCTTTTCTTTTCCAGAATTCATTTTTACATAGTCACTACAATTCTCAATGCAGTTTTGCCAAGAATTCAATGACGCATATCTGCTTCTGGTACAGGTCCATGATAGGGGTTGTCATGTCAATATCTGCAATAGAGAGATGAAACTTTCAGATCACGACTTCATAAGTTTAGTCATCATAAGAATGCAATTTGCAATCCCCTCTGATCCATTTGGGCGGAATAGAAAAATAGGAGGCATTCTCATTGGAACACCCTTTCTATTATTCAAAAAGTTCACATACTATATTGTTTATTTTCTTTCATATGTTAAACTACAGCGCCCCTTACCCAAATTTTGGGAAGCGAGAGAGAAAGAGGAAAAGAAATTTAGCAAAAGAAGAGGAAATGGGTTTATCGGGAAACAAAAGCGTGGAAATGGGGTTGGTGGAAAGACAATGGATAGCAATTTGTTCACCAAGGTAGACAAAGTAAGGATGATTTACGGCTGTAATTAAGGTGCGGTCGATGACGGAAACAAAAGGACCTGAGATATATTTAGATTGGCAAGGGATTTTTATGACAGTGGAAAGTTGTAGTCTTGTATTTGCGACATTTACGGCAGTCTAGTTAACGACAGTTGTCAGTGTGACACGGTTAACAGGAGTCACACAGTGGGCACAGTCAAAAGCAGATCACGGCCGGAAAGCTGTAGAAGCTCCAAATGAGCTGAAGGCAACTGACAAACATAGTCTCGACAGAAAAACTAAGATATGTACGCTATCGCTTAGAGGGTCGTTTCCCACGTTGGTGTCACACACGTACCCAGAGTTCAATCAATATTTACAAGTCTGTGTTAGTCTGTGTTTTTCTTTGGAGTAGTTTTATTTTATTTTTATATTTGTGAGCCAGTGCACGCCCTCAGCATTTAACAGTGTGAAAGATAATGACCCGACCATAGAAAGAGAAGATGAAAGAAAAAAAAAGCACGGAAACAACGTTGGATCAGCGATGGCACACATAGTATCACATTATTATATAACACTCGCGGGACCTGTGGAAATTCCACAGGGGACTCATTCATATGTAATATATTGATGTTGGCCATTTTGTAGATGTTCAGCGTAAATAGAGATGCTCTGATATTATTGTAGCTCTTTTGTTAAAACTTCAAAAGTACTTATCTAAGCTAGTAGGGATATTTTGCGTACATAAATTATAACAAATTTATGTGTTTCAGAAGACAAATTACACTGTGCTGCTTTTTCGAAAATCAGTTGGATTGTAAGAAAATCATGTCTATAGAAGCGCTGGAAAAGGGTTACATCTTGCTTGTTCTTTGACTATTTTTTGACAAGCTTAGCCTCCCTCCCCCATCAGATTCCACTATTTAGGTCCGATTACATGTAAATCG
The DNA here is from genome assembly GCF_053919585.1 of Euprymna scolopes. NCBI lineage: Eukaryota > Metazoa > Mollusca > Cephalopoda > Sepiida > Sepiolidae > Euprymna > Euprymna scolopes. The sequence goes on along the minus strand of NC_136490.1, from coordinate 97,071,812 downwards.
GTACGGTAAGATTCCATTCTAATACTATACGTAATAATAAAAATCACTCATTCATGAATACTTTTTGGTTAACATGTACTTCTTCATATTTTTTTTGTGCTGTGATTTTTATTATGTATAGTATTAGAATGGAATCTTGTGCGATTTGAAAGCAGAACCTGTCTTATTGTATGTAATTCGGTATTTATTCATGTGTAGAATAGAAAGACAAAGTCTCATTCTAACATTAAAAAATAACTTTATTGTCTTCCTTAGTAAAAGGAGAGAGTTAATAGTAGCATCAGTCCATGGGCTCATACTACTACTCATACATACATACATACATACATTCATACATACATACATACATACATACATACATACATACATGATGGCAGCAAACTCGTTCTCGAGTATTGTCATTACTTAATACTTTTCTGGCTCAAATGAGGCAGACATGAGCGCCACTAGCAGCATGTGCCGGATGGTCACTTCTATGAACCTTCTACAGTCCTGCATATCTGCTGATGACTGGGTCCAGGCTGTGGTGCCCTGAACAAATGCTGGTCCAGACCTTAGATGTTCCAGAGCCTTTATTTCCATTGACGCCCATATCCGCATCAGTCCTCATTGAGTGTCCGTTTGCCGTTTTAGGCTACAGCCAGCCTTTTTAATACACACTGATGGTAAAATGTGTATTCCATTACATATCAAGTAATGCCTGTGCTTTAAGCTTTTTATAGTGAGGAAAGACTTTGCACCGAGACAATCACACTCTCTGAACAACTGTCACATTGAACCAAAAAGAAGAGCAAGTCAACATTATTGGATGCAGCAGTCGCCGCAGGTTTTATATCAGGGTTTCCCTTCTCCTAGAAAGGTTGCCTTCACCACGGCTTACGGAGCCCTCTCCACCCATCATGTCATTTGATCCATGACTGGAACTTAAGTTGCTGGCCACTAGAACATATTCCACACGCCGATGGGTCATGTATGTGGCAGCTTACAGAGCCTAAGCTCCTCTGGGGGTTTCTGTCAGGGTTACCTCACCCTTAGTCCGTAAGGCAGTGGAGGTCCAGTTATACTGTGCAGGACACTTGCCGTTCATCAGAGCCCCGTCTGCGTGGCAGTGGTCACGATGTGCACGTGGGGTTGATTAGTCTGTATGACGCTAAGACATATGTGTGCTTTTAACACAGGTCCACACCAGACCTTGACCACCACATGCATACATACATACATACATACATACATACATACATACATACATACATAAATACATACATACATTTAAACAGACAGGTGAGATTTATATTATAAATGATTATAGGCTTGGTTGGCATCACACAAACTCGTTGCGAGAGATCAAATAGGACAAGAAGACTGAAGAGAGAGAACATTGTCTAGACCTCCACAGGAAGTGCGAGAAGTGTTTTGGAATCTTGGAGAGGCTTATAGCTATGAAAATTTTAGAGAAAACCAACGGTTGTTATCAGAAAGTAATGAATGGTAAAAGGTTGTTACGATGATGTAAATGACTTACCAAAGATTACACAAAGAGACTTGTTATCCTTGAGATTCAAGGTAACATTGCTTGTTTATTAGTGTGTAGTTATTAATAAAGGACTTGTGTGAAAACTCTTAGTGACTAAATAAAAAGAGAAAAGCAGCAAATCCATTAAAGAAGAGACGCAAGAAAATACATGAACATGGCTATGAAAAAGACACTTGAGCAGAGAAACGAAATCGTTACTGATGGCCGCACAAAATCACCTAATCAGAACGAACATTATGAGAGCCAAAAGAAGTAGAATCCTAGAAAACAGCAAATGTAAACTGTGAACAAAGTGTTAAGAAAAAGATGAACCAGTAAACAGAAATGAGTTGGGAATGTGGTTTATTGAGAACTATTCAAACAAATACACTTCGAATGTTGTCTCTCGGGACTGAAAGCAGTTTATTTTACATACATACACTTACATAGTAGTTTAGCGCCAGTTGCAGTCATGAAATACTTTGGGGGGCAACAAAGGAGCAAAGGATGAACAACGCCCACTCAAATGAAGAACTAATAGGGTTAAAGTTATTTGTGTCTAACCGGTTCTTGTGCCTTCACTGTTAAAGAAAGTTTTATCAAAGATGCCCGCGTGGAGAAGATAGCTTTAAAGGGATTGATGTTGTCATCATAAATTAAATCAGCTTAAGTCACGATGACCTTCCTTTCTTTTTTATAAACCATCTCTTCCAGTATTCTTTGTCGACCTTACTCCCCCTCTGTCTCTTTTAAAGCGGGTGTTGTATTGGTAACATGGTATATTTAACGACTTCAAGTGGACATGACAATTAAAAGAAAACAAGAACGATCACTGATTATTAATAAAAGACAACGTTTAATTAGTGTTTGTTGCATTACGTCCCCAAGGGACCAGATAATGCGTCGTTGTTTTAAGTTGCTATTTTGGTCAGAAGAGATTGTTGATTGGTTACTTTGAAATCCAATCAACAGAAATAGAATCATGATCTTGATTTTAAATCGTTATCATCGCTAAAAATTACTTCGCTTCATCATCTAAATCAAGGCCACTATTCGCCCATGAATGGAGTATTTTTGTCACATCTGGGCTGATGCATTTGCTACTAGTCTCTTCCTCCTAGACAGGGTCCAAAAGAGAGTCACCAACCTGATAGGTCCTGAACTATCATCTAAGCTTCAACCTCTGTCCCATCGACGAAATGTTGCATCCCTCTGCCTGTTTTACAAGTATTTTAATGGTGGATGTTTCGACAGACCACAAGCCATTTTGCCCCTGCCTCGACGTAAATACACCCGACAAACCCGACAAGCAGCAAAATCCCACCCCTACCCAGCAGAGATCTCTAGATGTAAGAATGCCTTCTACTCTAATAGTTTCTTCCCCAGAACTGCTAGACTTTGGAATTCCCTTCCGGGTTCCCGTTTTCCCAACCGTATTGACGTGCAGAAGTTCAAGTGTAATGTGAACAGACATCTTGCTGCTCATAATAATAGTAATCGAAAGATATTTTCATATCTATATAATATTAATCAAATGATATTTTCATATCTATATAATATTAATCAAATGATATTTTCATATCTATATAATATTAATCAAATGATATTTTAATATCTTTATAGTATTAATCAAATGATATTTTCATATCGTTATAATATTAATTAAATAATATTTTCATATCTTTATAATATGAATAAAATTATATTTTCACATATTTATAATATTAATCAAATGATATTTTAATATCTTTATAATATTAATTAAATGATATTTTCATATCTTTTTAATATTAATCAAATAATATTTTTTTATCTTTATAATATTAATCAAATGATATTTTCACATATTTATAATATTAATCAATAATTGCAACATTACGGCGATGGGACATGGGTTGGGGTTTAGGTTACAAAGTGGGATATATTAGATTGAAAACTCATTTTTGGACCCTATCCACGAGTGAGAGGATAGTGGTAGATACACCAGCCCAGATGTAGCAACAATACTCCATACATCGGCGAATGATGGCTTTGTAGAGGTACAGGATACTCTCAGGTGTGAGTATTCTTCTAACTCGATAGAGGGAACCCATCTTCTTGCAGCAGCAAACTTTTTGTTTGATTTTTAGACTTTTTCCTCCACACACACCAATGAAATTTCGTCCCTAATAAAACGGTTTTTGTGAAATTCTATTTTTACATAGATTATATATTTATATTTTAATTGTAAAAATATATTAAAAAACGACTTTATTTGGTAATCCTAAGTAGGACGACCTCTGGTGTGAATGTGATATTAGCTCAAAATGTCGGCGTACCCAGAGACATATTTTGGTTTTAAAGCTTTTCAGAAATAGGTTTCAGAATTAGTCTTGTATGTGTTCGTAATACCTACGAATTTCCATTTATTTTTAACCTTCGAGGATGAGTCTCCTTATTGTTTCGGTTGCTTAGAAACTTGGGTAGAAAGTATCAGTTAAGAATCCGTTCTTGACAATCAGCCAGACAGGTGACGGGCCACTTACATGGCCCACTACCTGTCGGACTGACGTACGCCGTCTATGAGGTCCACTCTCCCAGATTCTGTCACCCGGCTTTCGGGTGGGACAAGTTTCTTGTTTGTTGCCCGAGACGCCTCTATCGGGGAATGCCAATGAGGATGCCCAAGCAACTTTTGCCAGGCCAGATTGTCCGTCTTTTATAGGCGCTGGTTGGACATCCCCACTTTCCGACCTTGTGTCACATCTTGCTGAAGTGGGCAGCATGTAAATATCTACCTACAAATTTCCATTGATCGTTTAAAAATTATTTTCTTTATAAAAAATAAAACTACTAAATCAATTTATGTCATTTTTTGTTTATGGTATTTTTTTTTTTTTTTACAAGTACAGACATCACATATTTTTTTTTTCATGGAGGGGAATTTCCTTTCATTTGACGACTCTTTAATTATAAAATATTTAAAAAAGTAGGTTTTATAGTCCATGTGAAGATAAAGCTTCTAAAATCGCATCTTTGAAAAGTAAAAGAGATTAGTAATAGCGTATGTGCAAATGTGAGATTGCATTGGCGTATTATTCTATAGATGAGGTTTGACGATTATCATTATTATTATAACGCCTTCTAATCAAACCACATTCTAATAACGAAATTCGAAGTTTTTAATACTGAATTTCAAGGCAAACCATTGGTATCTACTTAATCGACATGTTATCCAAAAATTAGGAAAAACGATAAGGTAGAAAAATTATTAAAGAAAACATTTTTTATGAAAATTAGCGAGAACAATCTATTTGTCTAAAAAAAAACACCGGATAGTTTCAAAGGGAGGTAAATAGCGTGTAACTATTGCCTTGTTTTTAGCATAACTGTGTTACTTCCCTTATTATTGTCACGTCTTCCCAAAGAAATATGGCGCTGTTTTTTATGCTAAAGATCGAAAACTCGTCTATGTTTTTTTTTTTTTTTTTTTTTTTAAATAATGCGGTATTATTTAAGTACTTCTGACTTGCCAATTGCGTTTAGTTAAAATAGATACTATTTTTTTAATGGACTTTTTCGTTTTTCAAATTTCGCTACTATAGTGTATTTGCACCCGCCTTCTCCAAAGTACGTGATTCTTCCAACTAGTTCATTTAGAGAAATCAATGTTACATGCATTCAATTAAAAAGAACATGAAAAACAGGGGGAAAAATAAAAAAAATAAAGATTGCGTGATATGAATAAAAACAGAAACAAAATTAATAAAAACAGAAACAAAATTATTATTTGAAAATCGTAAATCCACTATTCATGTTGTTTGAAAAAAAATATTTTTTTAAAAATCATTGAAAACATTTTTTATATAAGATAAAAACCGTTTTTTTTAATCTCATTCTTTTTGCTTTTCTTTAATTCTGTTGACGTTTTTGTTTCAATTTTTAATTCCAGTCTTGGCTTCTTTTTCTTTAAAATCGGGGTATTAGAAAAACAGCAAAAAATTAAATATATATACAAAAAACTAAATATCATTAAACTTTTTTCTCCTCGCGAAAAACGGACGACACGCCAACTATGGCATCTCACGAAATAAATTCAGCGGCCATGATTGATGACAGCGACCCCTGGTGTTGGCATTTTGCAATTATCCTCGCCAACCGAGATTGCTTTACGCCAATCGATCGCCAACGTTGAACGCAGTCAGCCAATATCTATGTACAACAATAATTTCAAACCAATTACAAGAATTATATTTGAATTGATTTTTTTTCTTCTAAAAATGAAAAGCGTTTCAAAGTAGCCGCGATAAATGATTAGCAAACAAAGTGCAGAAGTTTAGTTTTTCAATCACGTTTCACAAACCGTTTCAACAAATAAGAAAATTATTACATTTTTCCACGTTCTGGTCTTTCTTTTTTATTATAAATGTTTTCTTTTAAAATATTACTTTCGTTTTCACTTCATTTGTTTTTGTTTATTTTATATACTAATAATAATCTCTTTTCGTTTCTAAATTAAAAAGGTAATTTTGATTATTTCAGTGCTTTTACAGAATTTGAACCGAATCAAACCGACTTTTGCCTAACCGAATCTAAAACTTAAGTTAGGGTAGTTTAGAGTGAGGTTAGGGTTTAAAAAAAAACTCAGTTCGGCTCAAATGCAATAAAAAGGACCATTTTTCTTTTTCAAACGTGCAACAGTTTTCGGTACTTGTAATAGGCACTCAGAGAGTGTCTGCCCTTACGTAGTCAGTCCTAAATATTAACGGAAAATCCCGATTTAGTTTCGGAAATGGTCGACGTAGTTTACTATTTAAACAGCGAAACAAATTTTTAAAGACAGACGGCTTTAAGACATGCAAAGGAGTAAGATAAAAGAAATAAACTTCGTCCCACAAAAAAATAAAAATAATAGAAAAAGAATTCTGAAAAAGTGGCTTTTAACTGCTTTGACCATTTCTAGGACTGACTCTGGATGATCCGTCGATATTCGACACTGATAAGGTAATTACTGGATTTTCTGAGTTCCGATTCATTAAATGTACTCATTTTTCTTACTTTCTTTCTGGCTTTTCCTAAATCGTTTAAATTCACTAACGGACATTGCTTGGGATTTAATAAGGACCTGTACACCCTTTACGGTCATGTTACACACACACACACACACACACACACACACACACACACACACACACATATATATATATATATATATATATATATATATATATATATATATATATATATATTCAAGCACGCCTGATTGAACACAACAGAGTTATTCATTTTTCCGATCTTTCTGGATATCTTTTCTATTTGCCGAGCGGTCTTTTTAATTTTAGCAGGCATGTTATATAAAATGGCGCCCAAAAGAAAAAGAAAACAACAACAATTGCTCCTGATGATAATCGAATGCACCGATAGAAAGAATTTGGCCGAACAACAATTTTGAGGTGCCATTTTACATATATATATGCCTGCTGAAATTATAAATAAACGCTTGGCAAATGGAAAAGATATCCAGAAAGATAGGACAAATGAATAACTCTGTCGTGTTCAATCAGATGTGCTTGAATATAGGTTCTCGTCAGATCACCGAAGTTAAGCAACGTTGAGCCTGGTTGTACCAGATAGGTGACCATTTGAGAATTGTAAGCGCTATATGTATTTTCCACTTATCTTGACATTAGTTTCCAATCGTCCTGTACATAGACTTTACCTGCCACTAATATTTAACAATGTCGATGTGATGTGTGGTTGGAGATTGCGCATCCCTGCCACAAAAATTTCGTGCACATCCATAGTATGTCAGACAAAACGAGATCATATATATATATATATATATATATATATATATATATATATATATATATATATATATATATATGTGTGTGTGTGTGTGTGTGTGTGTGTGGTGTGTGTGTGTGTGTGTGTGTGACAGTTGACAAATATTTATTAACAAAAATCAAATTACCCATATGCAAAAATATTTAACACATTTACTAATATTTAGTTGTATATCCTCTGTTCTGCCTTACATCCTCCAAACGCATTCCATAACTGCCTTCTAATTTTTTACAATCATTTGTGAGTTTCAGTCATTTCTCTTCGCAAATTTTCTTCAATTCTTTGATATTCTTGGGATCTCTTGCATGCACTCTTAACTTCAAAGTTTTTCACAGATTTCCGATGGGATTTAGGTCGAGTGACTGGCTAGGCCCTTGCAGAACACTAATCCCGTTATCTTTAAACCATTTTTTAATTATTTCAGCCTTGTGCTTGGGATCATTGTCTTGCTGGAAGATAAAGTCACGGCCCAATCGTAAATCTCTTGAACAGATGTGTTGACAAATTCTTCGTGTATTTGGCTGAATCCATTTTCCATTCTATGATTTCCATTCATCCAACTCTATTTGCAGAAAAGCAGCTTCAAATTATCACACTTCTACCTCCAAATTTTATAGTGGGAAAATGTATTAGATGGGTTAAAGTATGTGTCTTTTTTCCTACGCAAGTACGCATGTTTCTTCCAAAAAGCTATTTTTTTTCATCTGACCAAATATCTTTGTTCCAGAATTCATCCGATTCACATTGATAAACAAATTTTAAAAGATCTTTCACATGTCTAGGACTCAACAATGGAGTTTTTCTCGGTGATGAAGGATACAGGTCTGTACTATTCAATTATTTCTTGATTGCGTCTTTGCCTCGAGGTTTCTCTGTTCGACCGCTCCCCTTAATTAGATGTGCTCTCATTCTTAGACTCTTCGTTCATCAACCCGCTTTACTCCTCATTGACTCTAGCCCCAGGTTACAACCACAACACTATTAAAGTACATCCCTATACTTTGAGTAGAACGTATCCCAGATCATCCCCAGCTTCACTAAAGGCCTTAGCCGCCCGAGCAGAGCTTCAAATGACGTCATTTTTTTCTTTCAGTCTTTACCTTTTCTCTTTAAATAAATATATCTGTAGATTATGTACTAGTCCTCAGATTCGTTATTTTTTAGAATAGTTTATCTGATTGTGAAGCGCATGTGCGTGCGACAACAGTACATTAGCCGTGTTTCTATATATATATATATTCTAGCTTCATAATTACAATTGTAGGTTGTTATTGTGATGTATGTTATTAGATTATGACACCACAAACCTTAAAGTAAAAAATCACATTTGCTATACAAGGAGGTATGCAGTTAATAAAAAGTGGACACTGAGTAGTAAATAGGCTTACCGATTGTGGCATGTTTTTTGTTGATTTCTGGCTTAAAGTAAAGGTTATTCTCTTAATGTTAAGAATACGTCATACAGGAAATAAGTAAGCTGCATTATTTTATTTTCGTTACATATTTTTGGAGTAAAAGTCAAGCATGGCTACATCATCTCTTAGGCGACGTTGTTTAAACAATACAAATGTGTTTGCTATATTTGCGGGGAATATACATTAAAATCGAACCCGAAAGGGATTGGTGAATTTGTGAAGTGTGTTTATCTTGTTTACTTCAAAGTAATGCTAGGTGCTCAAGATAAAGCATGCGCATCACATATTGTATGTAAGCAATGTGTTGAGCATCTTCGACAGTAGAAAAAAAAAAGATAGAAGTCACTCCGCTTTGATATTCCAATGGTTTGGTGTGAACCGAATAAACATTTCGATGACTTTTATTTCTGTGCAGTCAAAACTAAGGGAATCAATAGGAAGAACAGGAATTCGTCGGTTTATCCAAATCTCAAATCTCCAATTCTACACTGTAATGAAAATCTTGTTGCAGTATTTAAAGGCTTGCTCGAATTGGAATTGCCTGGTTCTGAAGAAGACCAGGCTTCTGTTTTGTCCACTGACAATAGTGAAGCCAGTTTCAGATGTCGGTTTTCTTCCTTCACTACCACAGCCTTTTTCTCTTGGAGAATTTAATGATATGATTCAAAAGAATTTTGTGAACTTTTAGCTTCAAGGCTCAAAGAATAAAATCTATTTCAATCTACTTATAACCTTCTGTAAAAAACGCCATATTGAATTCTTGCCATATTTTACTCAGGAAAACATCATAGTATATTGCAATGACATTGCCAACCTGCTGTGGCAGCTTGGTGCCGAAAAGTATTATTCTCAAGATTGACACCTTTTTTTTATAGATTATTCCAAAAGAAGTTTAGAATCTATTCAACAACCCTCAAAGAAAAATATGATGAAACCAAATTTGTTCTGGAAAAGATTTCATACAAACAGACCAATGGATTATATGTATCGATTTGAAAATTGTTAGGTTGCTCCTCGGGCTACAAAGTGGCCACACAATTTTCCTGGCTTCTTGTGTTTATGGGATAGAAGGGCAAGAACAGAGCACTGGATAAAAAAAACAAATCAGATTGGCCTCTGCGCATATAACTGATTCCTGGTTCTCTAGTTCTGGCTTCTCTTTTGGTGGAGCGTTCCAAAATTGTGTTTAACCTTAGCACCATGAAACAGTTTGTGAAGGCTATTGAGAAAGGTGGCGACTGTTCCAAATACATTTGCATGAAATTTTCAGGACTAACCATAAAGAAGTTAAAAGCTATAATTTTCGATGGACCCAAATTCGAAGTTTAATGAATGACGCAAAGTTCTGTAATTTTATGAATCCTGTAGAATTGAGTGCCTGGACGGCGTTTACTAAGGTAGTAAAATTCTTCTAAGGAAAAATAAAGGCGTCCAACTACAAAGAGCTTCTTGAAACCTTATTCATAAATCTCTAACAACTGGGTGCAAATATGAGCATCAAATTACACTTTTTGCACAGCCATCTTGCCCGTTTTCCGGAAAATCTAGATGATGTAAGGGACAAGCAAAGGGAGCGCGTCCATGAAGACATCAGCGAAATAGAAGTTCGCTATCAAGGTCGTTGAGATGCCACCATACTTGCAGATTACTGTTGGTCTATCAAGCGCGATGATGCCGGAGCCTCCTCCCCCACATACCAATTCTAGAAAATAAGTAAAACGTCAATTTACGGATGATGATGTCTATGCTTAGCATTTTTTTTTTTTACAATTTCAAGCTTTAATTGTGAATATTTTGGTGTGATTTAAGGAATATGTGTTTTAAAGTTACATAAAAATATTGTTTCTTCGGTTTGCCTGTTTTTATATAGTAGAAAAACAAGACCTAATAGAAAATGTAACAGCATTTCTGGAATCAGCGCCATAAAATTAGGAAAAAAAAACAGTTGAGGCACGATGAAAAATTTTTTTTCGTTGGCCAGTGTTATTATTAAATAGAAAACAAAAAAATATATTTTAGAAGAACGAACTTAGCAAAAGAAAGAAAAGGGTTAGAAGACAAAAGGAAAAACAATAAGTGTATTACATTCCCAAAGAATTCAAAGAAACCTTACCAAAATAATAGAGACATATATATATATATATATATATATATATATATATATATATATATATATATATATATATATATATATATATAGGACAGGCAAGCTACACTGAAGAGGAGTAGGGCTCTGAAACACGCGTATTCGTAGATTACTGTTTTTAAAAACTAATAAATAAATAAATAAATAATACGTCCAAATAAAAAATGGGCGACTTTGTAAGAAAAAACACCGGATCTCCGAATGCTGTGGTGTTTTCTGGAAGCTTAGTGGCAAGAAGTTTCCCCAGATTTCTAATACTCTCCACTTCTTTCGATGCTATTATTATTATTATTATTATTATTATTATTATTATTATTATTATTATTATTATTATTAAAAAAGAACGAAAAAAAATAGAGTTATGCATTTTTCATATCAATTAGGTTTATCTTCTTTGTTTTAACGAATAGGAATTAAATTTCGATAGCGAGCAGTTAATGCTTGCTTCTTAATAGTAATATAAATAGTAAACAAAGAATATATTAATGAAGAAATAAAGCAATTTATATCGTCTAGGCAGAGAAACAACCCCCACTATTAACAATAGAGAAGCACCCCCTCTTCTCTATCTCTAATTACAACTGTACTATCCCAATATTAATATACGACCTCCAAGGATTTAAAATAATCGCGATATAAACTAATATTAAACAGAGATTAAATGACATATTTTATGCATGATATTTATTTATTATTGTTTTGTTTTGTCTGTCATGAATGTCTGAATATGTAACGGCCACGGAAAATAAAACAGGATCTATTTTATGATACAAAATACGAAAAGACGTTTTCGTATCCAAACCAAAATCTCCCAGCTTTCTTTCTTTCATTCTTTCTTGTCTCTCTCTAATCTCTAAGCAATGTGTGAACAGACGCACGTGTATGACGCTGTTCCACAAAAAACACATTTCTTTCGTAGACTAACGTTTACAATAAATTAAGCAATTAAAAGGCCAACTTAATTAATTACGTTAATTTTTCCTACTTCTTTGAAGTAGTACTAAAAAATGTAACAACTGACAAACATCGAACGAAATCTTCTGATTTACTTTTCTCAACTGAGACGAGCAAACAAGGAAACGGATTTTTCCGTCACGATACTGAAGACATAATCAACTGAAATATCCCGACAAAATTATACACGCGAGTGATAAATTTCAAAGCGGTTTATCTGTTTTCAAGTAAATGCCGTTGTAAATCTTCTCAAAAAAAAAAAAAAAAAACATTCCTACTGCAAAATATATTTCTACAAAAAGTCACTTCCCAAACAAACAAACAAAAAAAAATAATAAAAAAAACAGAGTACAAAAACAAATAAAAAAGCATCAAATTTACTAAACTAACCTTCCTAGAACAAAAACCTTCTGTTAATTTATTTATTGCGGACTATTACCTATATTATCATCTTTCTGAGTTGTTGTTTCGTGACGTTTCGGCCAACTAGTCCTCTGGTGGTAACCTCAACAGGATAGGAACTCCGAATCTCCTAACTGCATCCTCAGCAATTACTGCCTTCCATAGTTGTTGTCGTCTCATCACGTTTTGGCCAAGTAAGCCTCTGACCGGCTTTGGGTAGGATTGAAACCGCTATCTTCAGACAATTCTTATCTGGAACCGTAGAGATTCAATGTCTCTATCCACTGCGCCACGGGCCCCAAAAGGCGATCGAGGTTGAATTTTTTAGTCTTATAAATCCACGTTTATTATCTGATCTACCGAATAGTACATATATTATTTAATTGGAATTAATTGAGATGAGTATTATTTATTAATTTATTTATTGCGGACTATTATCCTCATCTTTCTTAGTGTTCTTTTCACGACGTTTCGGCCAACTATTTCTCTGACCTTTGTCAGGTGGTAACTGCGACAAGATAGGAACCCCGAATCTCCTAACCGCATCCTTAACAATTATTTCCTTCCATAGTTGTCGTCTCACCACGTTTTGGCCAACTAAGCCTCTGGCCGGCTCTGGGTAGGATTGAAACCGCTATCTTCAGACAATTCTCACCTCGAATCTTAACTACAAAATTCTTTACAATAATATCATCTCTGCGGGCAGAGATGGTTTCAAAAATACCGATATCGGTGCTCGTGTAAAAAACTATGAGGAGGTAAAACGTGTATTAATCTAGGCACACGAACGGACAAAACCGTAATTGCTCGATAAGTTAATATCGAAAACAAAAATAACACCTCGGCCATCGTCATATTTGCAAGAGATGCTGTCGATAGCAAAACAACTAAGTCTCGGAGAAGAAATTATGCTACACATATTTCTTTTAATCTTACCAGCAACAATTTCTCCAGTTACTGCCTCAATGTATATATATATATATATATATATATAAATTAAAAATCAGTTTCATAAGAAGGAACAACAACAAAGTCAATTATCTGTACGATCGTTTCGGAAATCCGTGCTTTTTATTTGTGGTATACATGAAGTCACGTAGAATAATTATACATAGTTTTTTTGGTAAGCACGGTCTCCTCATCAGCAAATTTAGGAGGATTTCTATTGAATTGAAAAGACACCAAAAATAAACCTAGCATTAAAAGTAAGGCAGATGAATCTGAAAAATTGAAGTAAAAGGTTTGGATATAAAATTTATAAGAAAATTAATAAGAAAATTTGTATAGGTTAGAGATAGAAATGAGTAGAAAACATATATATATTTTTGAATTTACATAATAAATTTGATTTAAAAATATATAGATATATAATTACCTTTTGGTTTTTCTTTTTTTGAAATCAGGAACTGTATTTAAAGTAGTCATTTAGATGTTTGCTATAGCTTTTTATTTTATTGAATGATGAATTTTAAAAGGGCGACGCTCGTGCAGTAAATTGTTTCCGTTAGCGTATTTTGATTTAGAGACGCTACAGTTAATATCTATAGAGAGAGAGTTTTTTTTTTTTTTTTTTTTTTTTGCAAGTTTTTAAGGGGAGATAATTGTCATGGCTTTATTTATTATTTGATTTACGAGTCTAAGGGCGGTAATTGGTTTAACTTAATTTATTAAAAAAAAAAAAAAAAAAAAAAAAAATCTATTTTTACTAATGAGTAATTTTTAATAATTTAAGGTGGTTTATATTTATTAAATTTAAACCAACGTTTATGATTACACAATAGAAGCTCGTGTCTTGAATTTACTAGTTTGGTTGTGCTTTTTATATCTTCATATTTTAAAATTTTTAGGGTTTCTTTTGTACATAATGTACAAAATTTATCTCCTGGTTTATATGATTTGCAAGTCTCAATTATTTGCCATTTTAAGTTGAAAGAAATATTGCTATTTTTTAGTTGCCAAATATAGTTGGATAGAGTAGTTTGGTTTGATAGAGAGTTATTTTTAAAAGAATGTTTGTGCGTTGAAATTCTATGTTTTATTGGGCCAGATGTGGAACCAATATATATTACCTCTTGATTATTATGATTATTTTCCGTTAGGTCTATTGTTGGATTATAATGTGGTGGGTTGGTTAATAATTGATCGGTAGATTGATTTAAGTTGGTGTTATTATTTAATCTGGTAGTTGAGTTATGGCTGTTGATAGGTTCTTGTATATTTGGAGTTTTTGATACTGCGCAGCTATAGATAACATTTTTAATTTTACATGAGCCTTGTAGGGGACATTTATTTTTTCTTCTACAGTTACATTTAACTATCGAGCTTATTATATATCTAAATTACAACGAGCATTTCCTGTATTTTAATTAAACTAGTAATTTCACTATTACATTAAAATACACTTAGCTCTTTAGACTATTATTCTAATCTCCTTTATATATATATATATATATATATATATATATATATATATATATATATATATATATATATATATATATTCCCTACCGGAAGAGACTTTATTCCCTACCGGAAGAGACGGGATACCCTTATTCTTATCCATTTTTTTACAGCTTGCTGGGCGATAAACACTGTTTTGTTTATGTTATTCAGCAAGAGCATAAGTTCGTCTGCTAGTTTACCTAGTTGTGTAGAAGTTAGCTCTTTTTGTAATACATATATATATATATATATATATATATATATATATATGTATTACAAAAAGAGCTAACTTCTACACAACTAGGTAAACAGGTCAGGTTTATTTGTATTGGTAACGACGAATTCATGGGGGTACACATGGTTCACGCAGTTAGTTTTCCGAGTCGCTGGGTGTAGGATAAGGTGGCCTAGAGTTGGGTAGTATTCTCAGCTTATTTGCACCACAGTTGACATGTCCTTGCCTGGTTGGTGAAGTAGATAGGTGCTCTACACACTTTAGTTTTCTGTTGCGGGAAATATGGCTTTATTCCCTACCGGAAGAGACGGGATACCCTTATTCTTAGTTGTGTAGAAGTTAGCTCTTTTTGTAATACATATATATATATATATATATATATATATATATATATATATATATATGTATTACAAAAAGAGCTAACTTCTACACAACTAGGTAAACTAGCAGACGAACTTATGCTCTTGCTGAATAACATAAACAAAACAGTGTTTATCGCCCAGCAAGCTGTAAAAAAATGGATAAGAATAAGGGTATCCCGTCTCTTCCGGTAGGGAATAAAGCCATATTTCCCGCAACAGAAAACTAAAGTGTGTAGAGCACCTATCTACTTCACCAACCAGGCAAGGACATGTCAACTGTGGTGCAAATAAGCTGAGAATATATATATATATATATATATATATATATATATATATATATATATATATATATATATATATATATATAATACTACCCAACTCTAGGCCACCTTATCCTACACCCAGCGACTCGGAAAACTAACTGCGTGAACCATGTGTACCCCCATGAATTCGTCGTTACCAATACAAATAAACCTGACTGTTTACCTTCAGAAAAAGTACACGGACACAAACTGAAAACGAGAACTTCAGGTAAAGCAGTGACATAAAAACACATACTGAGTTTGTTTATTACTGAACAACGGGATGAGCAAACATTTAAAAGACACGCATAATAATTTAAATAAAACCATTCCAAAATCTCCGTTATCTTGTGGTGCGGGGGGGGGAGCATTTTAACGGTCACAGAAATAAAACAGGGTCCGTTTTTTTTCTTTTTATAGGAAATACGAAAAACCGTATCCTAACCAAAAACTCCTAGCTGTTCCACAAAAAAAAAAAAATGTTCTTTGTAGACAAACTTACAATAAAGTAAGCAATTAAAAGGCCAACTTCATTACGTTAATTCTTCCCACTTGCTTGAAGTAAGTAGTAAAAAATGTAACAAATATTTTTTTAATGAAAAGCGCAAACTAAGAGTACCGTTAACCATTCGCATAATATTCTTTTCTTTTTTCTATTGACTTTCAATGCATTTCTTTTTATTGGAACATCTTTTTTTATTTCTATTTATTTTTAATTCATCCTTTCTTTTATAATGTTTCACACATACGTTGTTTGTAATCATATTTGTTTTCCTCAATTAGTTTTAAAAATTGCCAGTTTTTAGTTTAATTTTTATTTCTTTTCTTTTGTAAAGCTTTGTTTATCGATAATATACTAGTTCAAGGTTTTTGCTGTCGATAACAAATCTGGAATAAGAAATTACTCTGAAAGGTAAAAATATTTAGAAACCGGAAGTAACTAAAGTTATCCACCCTTGCATCATTTTGTCGATGAAGATAAGCCGCCATGTTTTATTTCTATGTTTTATATCAGTTAATATGAGTTGGGTATTGTTTTTATTTTTAAAAAATGGCAAATTATGATGATTGTAAATAAATAAATACCTAAAAGTAATTAAGTCATTCATAAATATGTTTGTTCCATAACAATCAGAAAAAGTTGTCATAAATTATTATTAATGCTGACTTCACAATTATATTTAGTTTTGTGAGATTCATGGACGAGGATTACATTTTATCTAATCACGGGTCTTCTCGTTGAAATACCGGTTCATGTTAAATCGGCGAAGTTAAGCAACGTTGAGACTGGTTAGTATCATATAAGTGACCGCTTGGGAATATCAGGCGCTGTATGTTAGAGCTAGTCGACACTTCCTCACTAGAAATGCAAAAACCTAATCTCGTTATATTCCATGATTGGGAGATACATACGACTTAGGACTGACGTGGTCGTCGTAAATAGAAGCAGATCTATCATGCATATGATGCCTCCGTTCAATCTCCAAAGACAAAGGATACTCCCCTGTAGGGAAAGCTGCGCGTGTAATTGTGAGGCAATGGTTGCGCAATCATCAACCCGACCTCTCCTGAATCGGCACAGTTTCAGTCCAGTGGCAAGGAGAAGTCTAGGACGACTGGAAACAGTGTCGAGATAAGCGGAAAGCATATACAGCACCTGGAAATCCAAAATGGTCACCCATCTGGTACTGGCCAGGACCATTGTTTCTTAACTTCGGTGATCTGATGGGAACCGGTGTGTCAAACGTGATTATGCCGTATAAAAGCAGATCTACTACCTGAAAAATGGCGCCAGGTACGAGCAAACCGGATCTGTTAAAGAGCTAAGCTATCACTAATAATAAATGAGTACTTTTTTACAAAAAGCATTAGAAAACTTTAAGAATTGAATTGAAAAAGAGAATAATAAGGAACACGATTGATACTAAAACTGAAGTTATTCAATATTAATTAAAAACAAAAACACAATTAATTTAAAAAACGGAAAAGTTGTGTGTTTATGCGTTAAAGGTAAATAGACATTTTAATCAAAACGAACGATTAATTCTTCATAAGGAAGACGAATGATAAATAGGTTTAAAAATAAAACAATTTAAATAAAAATAAATTATAAACAAAGAAATATTTATTTTTAAATCAAACTTAGTTAAAAATTTGTTGGATAACTTAGTTAAAAATTTGTTGGATAACTTAGTTAAAAATTTGTTGGATAACTTAGTTAAAAATTTGTTGGATAACTTAGTTAAAAATTTGTTGGATAACTTAGTTAAAAATTTGTTGGATAACTTAGTTAAAAATGCGTTTCTAAATAATAACGCCTTTATTTCAGTCCATAATCTGCATTAGTTTGAAAAACTGATTAATTAATAAATATTGTAAGTGTTATAAAACTTGTTGATGCAAACAATTCAAAACTATTTGTAAATAAATTTATAAACAGCTTAAATTTACACAGTATTTTTATGGAAATATATGTTTGTGTGCTTTTACATATACATTTGATAAATATTATTACAAAAAATATCTTCGTGATATAAATAATAAAGTTCGAACATTCATTTACACACACACACACACACACACACACACACACACACACACACACACACACACACAAGCGCGTACACGCGCGTACACACAAGCGCACACACAGGACAAGTTATAACAGAATTTATGGAAATATGTTTATGTGTTTTTACTTATACGTATGATAAATATTATTACAAAAAAAATTTCCTGATATAAATAATAAACTTCGAACATGCATTTTTACACACACAAGCGCGCACACACGCACGCACACACGTGCACGCGCACGCGCACACAGGACAAGTTATAACAGAATTTAATTAATTTAAAAGAAGGAAATGGAGAAGTTAAAATTCTCATCTTAAACTTACGATCAAGACTAAACTTTAGCTAACGTTTAGTCTTGAAAACTAATATATGAATGATACTCTATGAGAAATTTTATCTTTTATTAAGAAAACAGATTGACAAAAATCTTACATAAAATTGGTTTAACCAGATTAAAAACAAAAATAAATAAATAAATACATTTTAAACTTTATGGCCAAAAAAAAATCACTATTTTTACGATCCTTTATGAGGAAATATACAGTTGATAGAATGTCTGCGGTATTATTAAGAAAAATGATTGTAAAAAATCTATTTAAAAATTCTTGGAAAACGGGCGCATTGTTAACCTCAAATGAAACCGATGTGTTAATTAATAATTAAGTATACTTTGAAAAAAAAAAAAAAATTACAGTATTTTTCGCGATAAAAACTCTCACTGTTAACTGCACGTGTCCAAAGATATAATGTTTTTATCTGTCGGAAAAGAAAATGCAGTCATGGTTGAACTAGTTTTATAATTCCCTCGGCAACTTCTTTAAGAATTTAAACAGAAAATAACCATCCTTCATAATAGTTGTTAGTCGCTTAATAGTGGGACAGATTGCTGGAACAATCTTTCACTTAGTGCTTGTATCACTAAGTAAAAGATTCTTATGGGATATTGAGATAACCTGCCGCACTATAATACATTAATAGTATTTATTTGCTCCCCCAAAGAAGCAAAATGTGACACAAGGTCATTTTTAATATGGGGAAAACCAGCCCACCCCCAAGGAAAAAAATGGCATTCTGATAAGGACCCAAAATAATAATTTGTCAGTATAGAGGGGTTCCCTTCCATTGACTGAGACAAATTACCTTAAGTGTAGCATCGGAACAAATACTACAGTTTGATCTTTGCCCGAAGGCCAAGAACGACCTATAATACATTATTTTGTGACGTTAGCAAATCTCGTGAATTTAGTTATTAAACCTGCTTCTATTTTCGACGGCCACGGTTTGTGAACTTGATATTTCCATAAAACTGCCTTCTTTGGATGGGGGTGGGGGATAGGTTCAACCCGTTTAGAGTGAATCTCGCTGCTTTTTTTTTCCGGAAGTCAGGTCATCTTTGAAGGCACGTGGCTTGGGTATGTAGGGGGAAAACATCATGTATGATTTTTCTTCAACCTTTCTTTCTATTTTTTTTTTATTTCCAATTGTATTTTCTAATTCTAAAACGCATTTTATACTTAGTTTATTTTGCCTATTTTTAATAATTTTTAATCTTAAGGGAGTTTAAATGTCTTTCTTTTCTAATTCCTTTCTTTTAATCTCGATAGTTATTTTTTTATCTTTTAATCTTTTTGTTTTATTTTCTAAAATAGTTTTTTACACTACTTACCAAGGCCAAAAGCCACTCAAGAGTAAGGATTCATAAGATTGTTGATTGAGAGATAAATATTATGAAAGGACGGAGAATGGTTGCTAAAAAAGGATAAGATCGAATACTTGTGGGGATGGTCAATGATATAAATCTATGACGCTGGACTTGAAGACAATCATGTTGTAATCTGCAGGAAATCAGTCCCGTAATAGTGTCTCACACAGACGGGAAACCCTTGCGAAGAAGTCTTTTTCTTGGAATTTTTACCTGCCATTAGAAACAGAAGAAAAAAAAAACAAAAGTTTCGTTTTTGTTATGGAAGGAAGGCGAGTTATTGTTGTGAATGTCGAAAGAACTAGAAATTATAGCTCGGTCGAGCATTTTTTAATGGAAATAACGAGAGAATAGAAAGACACTAGCAACACCCATTCCTCGAGAAAGGCACCGTAATGTAGCAATCATAAATGAAAAAAAAATATCTGACAAAGAAACGTCTTTGCGAGGTTATTTGGTTACACACTGACCAATCAGATTGCAAGACGCATTGATTTCACCTGAAAAAACTACTTCAGCCTCTTTGGGAAGCATGCAATTATAATAATGTTTTTGAATTTTTAGATGAGGATTGAGAATTTGGATTATTTCGATTATTTATACTACTTGCTGTTCTCATCTTCAGTGTTATTCTCACAACGTTCCAGTTGATGTAACCCTGGAAACAACGAGGAAAGGCATCGTCTCCTCTTTCTCTCTCTCTCTCTCTCTCTCTCTCTCTCTTTTGTCTTTCTCTACTAGACGCTCAAGCATCGACTATCTTCGCCCGAAGATAACTGCTGGCAGATCTTCGACAGCTCAAAGAACTCCCTATCTTTCCTTTCTTTATTTGAGCACAGTCCACATTTCTTTCACCTATACCGAACGATGTAAGTAATTAAATCATTTCGTTTTTGTTTTAAAAGGGGTTACGCTGGTTTTCATGACATACTACTAATATATAGAAATACATCTAATTTTTATGAAGTGAAGAAGATGTAATATCTCATTAGATTTTGATTTCATCAAGGCAAAGAAGAATTCTCTAATCGGCACATCACTAGAGGTGGTAACAGTACTTAATTTGTTTCTAAAAATATTGTTTAATTTATTTTTCTCATTTTTTTTAAATTTGATAATTCTTTTTTTATTTATTTTCTCAGTTTTTTAATTTGATAATTCTTCTTTTTTTAATTTATTTTTCTCATTTTTTTAATTTGATAATTCTTCTTTTTTAAGGTGTAAAGGTATTCTTGAAGTTCTTTCGCACTTGTTTTTCGTTTTTGCTTTTGTTGCCTTTTTGTTTTTATTTATCATTTTTTTTAAATTCGAATTCGAATCTATATTCATTTATTTTTTTTTACTTCTAATTAAATTCTTGTCTTTTACTTTTTCTTCTATTTCTTCTTTTTCGTTTTTATTTTAACGATTACATTAACTCGCTTTGTTATTTTCAAGCTTCACTTTTAAATTATTTTTTTCTGTACGACAATCTGAATGATTTCAGTCCGTTCACGTCTCAATATTTCACACACAAAAGTTATTTTTTCCCTTACGTTTACTTTTTTTTAATTGCTACCTATTTTTGCACTTGTGCAATTTACCGTACGGCAGGAATTAAGTTATTGGTGCTGATGCATATTGTGAACCAGACGTAACTCAGCGTTCGTTCGGCTTTGATCGGAACATAACGTCAACAGCCGGATAATGCCGAGCAACAGCTCGGGTTTAACTGCTGTCTGACGTAACACGCCGATAAGCCAATCAGGAAGGGGCGCGCTGAATCTTTTTTTTTTTTTTACAAAACATAGTTTAATATATACTTGGAAAAAAAATTGATTCCAGTTTTCCTTCACAACAACAACAACAACAAAACTTTAAAAAACGCCTAAAAATGTCAAAATATTTTTGAAAAACAAAATATTTTCTTTGAACCTTTTGTAAAACATTTCCTTAAAATTATTTAATCCTACGCCCCTCAAATTAATTTGTGCTTCTTCTAACCTTTTCTTGACAGTTATTATTAAAAAGAAATGATTAATAAAACACCAGATTACGGTAGGTTGTTTTTTTTTTCTATATTATACACCCCTTCTTTAGAGTTCCTTGACGAAATAACTAAAATATATCTGTCATATATGTAATTAACTAAATAGCACACTCGCACCCGAAAACTCGTGAAGGAACAGGCAAACATTTCAAGATGTAATAGACGTCCCTTTTAAAAAATATATCAAAATGATTTTCATACTTATTTAAAAACTTCACTACTTATTTATTTTGCTATTATCTTACGCGTAGCGTTGTTATGATTTTTTCGGCGACACTCGGTATAATCCTGCTGCTGACGTCATGTCCCGGCCAAAGCCGAGCGAATGCTGAGATACGTCTGGTTCACAATATGCACCAGTACCAAGTATTATTTAGAAAGCTATTCTTAACATCAGGAGTGGGGGGGTTGTTAATTATTCTGTACGTTTACGCAATCATTCAATAAAGAAAAATACCATAAGAATTGATTTGTTGAAAATCCTATCTAAAATTTAGAACGGTTAATAAACTTGTAATGAAGCGGTGCGCCTTTGTTGTAACGGATCGTCGACGAACGTCAAAAGCAGATGTATTTAAAGCACGTATGTAAATCGGCAAGTGTGGATGCGCTGATGTCATGGAAAGAAGAAGAAGATATAAATAAAAAAATTTAAAAAATACACCATGTGGTCAACGGGAGAAGAAAAGCGCGGATCAGGGAAGATGGACGTGTGAAAACAAGGGCGATAAAGCGCTGGCTTAGGGCCGGTGTAAGGTGGCGAGGAAAGAGACTTAAAAACACATATAAAGCCTGGCAAAACGTATGAGTGCGCGGAAAGTCTTTAAAAAAATAATGAAATACCTTATTTTGGAAGAACCACGAATAAATACATTTTATTTGCTCTTAAAAATGCCGAGTAAGATTTTTCTTTCTTTTTTTTTTTAAATTTTTGTTTGTTCCTGCGACGGTACCAGACAACATGTGGGTTCGAGCGGTTTAAATGTAATGTCACGGTTAAAGTGTAACGGTCACGTTACAACCTGCATAAGTGCCGCTATTTTTCTAGTTTTCTTTTTCATTATTTTACTGTAATCTTAATTCCCTCCCTCCCTCCCTTCCTTTCACTCTTGCTTTATTTGATTCTCTTAATCTATCTGCCCCCTTCTTATTTCACTCGTACGTATATTTATTTCTATCTACCTCTCTTTCGTTCTGACTGTTTTTTTTATTCTAATTCTTGACTTCAGTTCCCACCCACTTGACTTATATTTCTGTATTTTTGAGATGAGGATTTATAATTTTGGGATATTTCGATTATTTATTCTGCTGAAGAGAGTCTTGAGTGTAATTTTCACAACGTTTCAGTTCATATAACTCCGTACCTGTTTCACACGTATCTTGTCGAACTTGGGAATATTTCTGTTGAACCCTGGAATCTGTATGGGATTTAGAACTTAACCCTTTATATAATCCATGGGAGTAGTATGTTCTCGTTCTGTCAGCCATGACCGGGCAGAAGTCTTAAGTAATTCGCACTTTATTGTTAGTACCGCCCGCACTGAGGAATCAGCCTTCAACATTCTGAAGAGTGTCGCTTAAAACTGAAGCTACTTAATACTTTATCCGTTGCGCGTTGGGCAAACGATTCTTATTCTTTAATTTATTCACAACTCAACGGTAAAACCTCACTTTTCTAATATTTTCTTTCTATTCTACTTACTGTCAATTTCTTTTTTTCTTCTTCTTCTTCTGTTTAGTTGTTTTGTTTTATTTTTTCTATTGTATGAATTTGAGCAACATTTTTCAAGTCAACTATTTTGTTTTTTCCCTTCAGTATCTCTTTATTAAAACATAGAAGGAATTCTTCAAATCTTCTCTCAACAAAATAACTGCTGTTTTTATTTCATTTTAAAAGACTTTTCTTTACAATTCCATTCTTTACGCATCCCAACCCCCATTCCCCGTTGAAAAAGTTTCATCTCTTTTGTCTTCTCACACAAAACGTATTTTCCGATGAAATAACCGTTTCATTTGCTGTCATCTCAGTTGAAAAATCCGTTTAAAGTCGAGGGTCAAACTTTGTAATAATTCAAAGCCTCACAAAATCGCGTGAAGCCGAAAACTCTAAGCCAGTTGCTTTCACTCCCTCCCCTTCTTCAGAGTTCCTTGTCGAAATAAGTAAAATACGTCTGTCATCTATGTAATTAACTGAATAGCATACTCGCACCTGAAAACTCGTGAAGTAACAGGCAAACATATAAAGCTTTAAAAAACGTTTCTTAAAAAAATATCCAAATAATTTTGATACTTATTTTAAAACTTAATACTAGCGGAAGTACCCGTTTCTTTCACTATGATATGTGGGATTATCAAAATATCGCTGAATAAGTTAACCTGATATTATTTGGATTATTCGGACTATTTTTCTCATCTTGAGAGTCTCATAACGTTGTGGTCAGCCTAACTTCTGAGCTTTTTCAGGTGCATCTAGTCGAACTTGGTAATCTTCCTGTCGAACACGGAAATATACACGGAATTTCGGACGGAAATCTTTATTTAATTCACGGGAGTAGAATGCTCTCGTTGTAACGTTGTACACTTTTTTAAACAACGTTCTTACCTTTTTACGGACCCAACGCGTTGTAGAATCCGTCGCAAAGGAAAAAAAATCAGCTCACTTTCTTTGTAATAAAAGCCTTTATGTCTGGTATTTCCAACAACGCATTTTTCTCAATATTTAAATGATTCATTTTTCTTTTTCCGGTCGCGTGTGACTTTCGTCTCGGCTCTGACGCCATCCACATGTCTCGAACGTGTCTCGAATTTTACTACTTTGAACATTCGTGTCTCGAACACGTCCTTTTCTGCTCTTTTGTATCCCGAAAACGTCTCGAATCCTCGAACACGTCTCAAATCCTCCACCTCTTGGGCACGTCCTTGAACACGCCTCAGATTCTACACGTCTCAAATCCTCCACATCTCGAGCAGATCTGCGAACACACCTCAAATCCTCCACGTCTCGAGCACGTCCTCATACATGCCTCAAATCCTCTATGTCTTGAGCACGTACTCGAACACGCCTCAAATCCTCCACGTCTTGAGCACATCCTCGAACACGCCTCAAATTCTACACGTCTCAAACACGTCCTCGAACACGCCTTAAATCCTCCACGTTTCGACCACGTCCTTGAACATGCCACAAATCCTACACGTATCAAGCACATCCTCGAACACGCCTCAAATCCTCCACGTCTCGAGCACTTCCTCGAACATGCCTCAAACCCTCCATCTCTTGAGCAGCTCCTTGAACACGCCTCATATCCTCCACGTCTCAAATACCTCCTCGAACACGCCTCAAATCTCCCACGTATCAAATACCTCCTCGAACACACCTCAAATCTCCCACGTCTCAAATACCTCATCGAACACGTCTCAAATCTTCCGCGTCTCGAGCACATCCTCAAAAACGCCTGAAATCCCCCACGTTTCGAACACGTTGTCGAACATGCCTCGAATCCTTCACATCTGAAAACGTCATTTTACACTGTTTTGTATCTCGAACGCGTCTCAAATACCATTTATAACACTTGCTGTTACATAACATCGCACAGCCAGCCTGGTCATTTGCATATGACTAGTGCTTTTTTTTTTTTTTGTTTTTTTACATGGGTGTCACCACTTATCAAGGCCCAGAGGCCACTCAAGGATAAGGGTTAATAGGTATACATTAGTCATTGTGATTTTAGCATAGTAAACAGTGGGAATTTTGTAACTTGGATTACTTAGGGGGACGATTCAATTAGAACTTGTTCACATTGGACTTTTTCTTTTTTTTTCATATGTATCACCACATTATCAAGGCCAAGAGGCCACTCAAGGATAAGGGTTAAAGAGTGTACAGTAGAAATTGTACAATATAATAATCATTAGTAATGAACATTTGTTAAATTTGATAACTTATATGGAACGGCTCATCAAGAACTTATTTACGTTAGACTTGAAGACAACCATATTGTAGTCAGCCGGAAAGCAGGAAAACGGAAGACAATTCCACAGGCGTGCAGTTCTAATAAAAAAGCTTAGTTCATGGAATCTACGTTTAGGTTTAGGCACATATAAAGAGTGGGGGGAATTATTGATAGTGTTTACAGCTAGACGAGTGTTTCTTGTGAAAGTTTTGCGAGGGAAGACCATAGATTGAAGCTCAGTCGAACACTTTCCATGAAAATAACGATACATCAGAGACAAACTCGCAACATCTCTTCTGTGAGACAGAGGTTGCAAGGAAGAGAAAAGGGCATCTCCTACGAGGCTACGAAGTCTATTTTGAACTCTATCAAGGCAGGACAAGTCCTTTCTAGCAGCTCCTGTCCAGGTGTGGCAACAGTATTCCATCCTTGGACGTACCTGGCTCTTATATAAATAGAGAATTGCATTAGCAGTGAGATATCTACTGGATCGATAGAAAGATCCCACCATTTTTCCAGCGGCCTTGGCAACAGATTTGATGTACGTGTTCCATTTAAGATCAGGAGTAATGGTCAAGCCCAGAAGCTTGTCAAAACTTGAAGCCTCCTGAAGACGAGAGCCATTCATTTCAATTGATGCCAGATGGGGATCAGAATGTTGATGATGTAAAGAGAGAAGCTTGGTTTAAGATGCATTAAAAGTAACCAGCCACTCCTTTCCCCATTGTACTACATGCTCAAGATCAGACGAGAGAGAATTGGAGAGAACTTGGTCGTTTACTGTCTTAGATGTGCTACCATAAATGGTAGTGTCGTCAGCATAAATGTCTACAAAGGATGTAAGGATGTGATTTGGAAGATCATTAATGTAGATCAGGAAAAGAGTTGGGCCCAGGATGGACCCCTGAGGGACACCGGCATTAATACTGTGGGCTTCTGATTTTTGCCCCTCAACTACTACTCTTATGAACCTATCAGAAAGAAATGATTTAATAATTGAGAAGACATTTCCAGCTATACCATAGCTAGAGATCTTATGAAGTAAACCTTTATGCCATACCCTATCAAAGGCTTTAGATATGTCAAGAGCAATTGCCCTAGAAAGGTTGCCTCCGTCGAGAAATTTGCTAATCCTATGAGATATAACTGTAAGCACATCTGCTGTAGATCTAGCAGAACGGAAACCATATTGAGTGTCACTAAGAAGGTTATTTTTGTTGAGATGGTTGATTACTTCTGTATTTAACACAGATTCCAGCAACTTACTCATGACGCACAGGAGACTTATTGGCCTGTACTGAGAGGGAGATGAGCGATCACCTGAATTCTTAAATACAGGGCATACTGATGAAATTTTCCAGGGAGATGGGAAACTATTCTCCTTAAGACAACGTTTAAATCAGAGGCTTTGTTACATCGTTCCGTCAGTGATGACCGTATACACGTCTTAAGTAATTCGCAATTGTATTCTAAGTATCGCCCATACTGAGGATCGAACTTTTAAATCCCTACTCTCAAAGGAGTGTCACTTACAACTGAATCTTACAAAATACATTTTTGTTTTTATTGTGATAGTTTTTCACCCGATTTAATCTATGAGAACCTTCAAGGACATCTTTATGCAGAACTTAGGAACAATACGAACGCATCCATATATTATTCTCGTTCCGTCAACCCTGGTCGAGTAGAAATGTTAATTTTTATTATTCTTAGTTATTATCGCCCGTAATAAATATTGAATCCTCAACCCCCTCCCAGAAGATTGTTAATCTGAACTGATTGTTAAACAACACTTTTGTCCGTTTTGCCACGGTTCAGAATGCAATTTCTCAACCCTCCTCTTAAAAATTTCCGAAACATTATTTTGCTTTCTTTGTTTGCAAAACAGGCCGTACGAAATGGTACCGTGATTGCTATACTCTCTCAAATACTCATCTTCCATGTTCATATCTATACTGAAATAATAAATAGACCCTATCATCTCAAATCTGTTTTAAAAAAATTGAGAACAAGAAAAATGCTCATCAGAGTTTTATTCATTGAATAGTTTTCGGAAAGATGATAATTTTAAGAATAAAACAGGTAGTAAAATGATTGAAATTTACTAAATTATTTGACTTAAACTAACTCTGTATGGATGATTTCAGAGTTACTACCTTTTTTAACAATGGCGCATTATAAAATAATCTGGACTTGGACGGGATTTTCTGAAAGGGAAGAAATCGAACCGTATTTTTTCTGTATACCACACTGTAACGATTATAAAATGGCAGTGTATTTGTTAGAGCTGAGCTTCCGGGCTTTATCTATCTATCTATCTATCTATCTATCTATCTATCTATCTATCTATATATATATATATATATATATATATATATATATATCTCTCTCTCTCTCTCTCTCTCTATATATATATATATATATATATATATATATATATATATATATATATATATAAAATGAAATAAGAATTACAATTAAGTTTACCAAGATAATCCAAGATGGCAAATCTAAGGTATATATATATATATATATATATATATATATATATATATATATATATATATATATATATATATATGCCAGAGCAATAAAGTATGTCCCTCTTTTATTTTGTTTAAAATAAAAAGAGCTAATTTACATCCTAGACAAAAGATTGAAGATGCGTTTATCTCCAATTTTTGTCTAAACTTTCTTGCGATCTGGCGTACTTGAGAAGGAAGTATCTGAATTATGGAGAAATTATGTAGGCAGTTTATCCTTGTTTGATAAAATACGATTTATTCGTTATGCTGCAAGAATACACGAACGCAGCCTTTCCAGATTGAAGTCAAAACACCAGAATAAATTGCAACATTTAATATTTAAAAAATTTGGTTGCTCGACTAGCTCGGATATTTCTAGAAACGTCCTTAATATCTCTTCCTCGCAGTTGTCCCAACTCGAATTGAATATACTTTCACATGGGTTGGACTTCTGCATTCCTCCTTCTAACCCCAAACGTGAAGAGATTTATTCTGAATTCGAAGTCTTTTTTGCTCAATTAGCAAGACTTTCCCCTGTTTCCGACAATAAGGTTAGTGACTTTAAGGCGAAATTGAATGATATTGCTCATTCATATGCAGGTACACCAGTCTCGTTTAGTGAATCCAAACGGCGAAATGAACATTTCCGTGCTATAAAAACACTACGCCAGAATAAATCTCTTACTATCACTAAACCGGACAAAGGTTCTGGCGTTGTTATACTTGACCACCAGGATTATATCAATAAAATGATGATAATTCTCAATGACACCTCTAAATTTAAACAGCTAGGTCCGGTAGAGACACACGACTCTACTGTATCTATTGAATCTAGATTCCAAAGACGTCTGGTTAAATGGGTGAAGAGTGGAGCTCTTTCTTCCTCGATTTCTGATTTAATCAGACCGACTGGTTCATTACGTCCCCGTCTCTATGGTTTACCTAAAACCCATAAGAGTGGGGTACCTTTAAGACCGATATTATCCATGATAGGTTCCGCCCAACATAAAGTAGCCAAATGGCTTACTAATATTTTAGAACCAGTTTTGGAAGAGTATAGTTCTTTTTGCATTAAAGATTATTTTTCTTTTGCTAAATTTATGCAGAATTATACTCAGACTGACAAATTTATATGTTCTTTTGATATTGAAAGCCTATTTACCTGCGTTCCCCTCTCAGAGACTATTGATATATGTGCCGATGCCCTTTACTGCAGTCAACTCCCAACTCCCTCTATTCCTGAGAATATTTTTGTGGAACTTATGGAATTCGCCACCATGTCAGTCGAATTCAGTTTTAATAACATTATGTACAGGCAGATAGATGGTGTTTCGATGGGTTCTCCCCTGGAACCAGCTCTGGCAAATATTTTCGTAGGTTTCCACGAAAAGAGTCTTTTATCTGGCTTTCAAAAACCAGATATTTATTTTCGTTATGTTGACGACACTTTTTGTCTGTTAAACAATGAAACGGAAGCAGATACCTTTTTTGCACCCGTTAATAATATTCACCCAGTTCTAAAATTTACTATAGAAAAGGAAAGTAATTCTTCCCTTCCTTTTCTAGATGTACCGGTGTATAAAACACCTTCCGTTTTCTTTGACTTCCATCTACCGTAAACCTACATTCACTGGTCTTTACACATGTTGGGACTCTTTTTGCCTCACTAAACAAAAATATAATCTTATCAACACCTTTATCCATAGAGCTTGTGTGATATGTTCAGATAACAAATTAAATGATGAAGTCAAATTTATTACCAAGACTCTTTGCAATAATGGTTTTCCATTGCAAATCGTGGAATCTACAATTAAAAATAAAATTTCTAATTTCAATAAAATTAAACAGGCATCTGTCGACAAATGCCCTATCTACCTACGCCTAACTTGGCTAGGTAATATTAGTGAAAGATTGGCCAAGTAAATTTCTTCTGTTGTACAACAATGTTACTTTGCATCAAATACCCGTGTTGTTTTTTCTTGTAAACCTATTTTGTCTTCAATTTGTAAAGAAGTTCTTCCCCCCCCCATCATAACAATTCTATTATTTATTTATTTATTTAAATGTAGCTGCGGTGTGCGCTACGTCGGGCGAACGTATCAAAGATTAGATAATAGGGTAAAACAACATGTTCCATCCAAAATTCGAAATGGAAACTACCTACCTTCGGACGTTTTGAACAATACCTATGGCTCATCTATAGGAGAGCACCTTATAAATAATCGTATTTTCGCTTTGAATTTTAGTGCGGACTTTTTTTCCATCCTTAGCAAGTCGCACTCTCTTTACCATCTCAAAATTCTAGAAACTATATATATATTAAGACTCTGAGACCTTCTCTTTGCAAACAAAAAGAGAATCTCTTAGGGCTTAATCTAGTTTCTATTTAATAATTAATCCAGCCCCCTTTTTTATACATATATTCCCCCCTATTTTTTCATCGATTCATTTTTCCCCCTTTTCTTTTTAAAACGTAATTAAGCTCGATTTTAACTCTGTTGAGCGAGCTTCGAAACCGGTCAGCTGACGCATTCGTTTTTATTTTTTTAATTTCACAATCTAAAATAAATAATGTTTTCGAACAAGTTTAAATTTAGTCTTTACATAGCCATAATATATATATATATATATATATATATATATATATATATATATATATATATATATATATTATCTTCTCGTCTCTTCTTCTTCTATCTTCTTCTGTCTATCTATCTATCTATCTATTTTCTTTCTTCTACAATCTATCTTCTTCTATCTATCTTCTATTCTATCTATTCTACCTTCTATCTCATATATATATATATATATATATATATATATATATATATATATATAAAATGAACTCATTTTTACCGTGTGAGTTAAACCTTATAAGGATAAAAAATCAAGACATTACATGCAAATGTAATGTGCACAAACTGCAGCACAGGATCTGAGGTGTGCTATAGGCCTATTACCCTTACACTTACTCGATAACCGTATATTCCTATATTTTCCCGGTGAGAGTTCACTGCCAAAATCGGTTACATTCAATGGAAGTTGCAACATCTTTTCTCTCTTAGATTCCTCCTTTTCCCGCTCCCCATTTACACAGCATTGGACGCGTTCTCAAGGAACAGTACGGGGAAACACCGATTTGGAATCGTACAAAATTATTTATGCCGTTTTTTTTATCTTCTTTCCCTGATTTATGCTTTCTGTTTTTACCCTAAATAAAATAAAAATAAAAAAATTTAAAAAGAAAACGCGATTATTATTATTGTTTTCTTTTTTTCTTTTGTTTTAGTTAGTGTAAGACGCAACCTGCGGGACTAACCAGTTCTTACTTCCGGTTTTAACGACTCTAACCTTGAAATATAACTATACCTTTATTTATTATTGCTTGCAACTAAACATTTATTTTTACACAAAGAATTAATTCTTTACTGTTTATTATTACAACGCAACGATATCGTGAATTCACTTGCATTACACTTAAATTAAAACAAATAAATTAATTTAGAATTCAAGAAAACAAAACAATTCATTTAGAATTCATTCACTGCGGAATTGATATTTGACATAATTCACTTTTTAGTTAATTCACCACGTGTTTTTCGTTTATTTTTTGCGCTTTCGCCTCAATGATTCGAGTTCGAGTCCCCCCCCCCCTC
Source organism: Euprymna scolopes (assembly GCF_053919585.1). NCBI lineage: Eukaryota > Metazoa > Mollusca > Cephalopoda > Sepiida > Sepiolidae > Euprymna > Euprymna scolopes. Next base: position 97,039,776 of record NC_136490.1, on the reverse strand, counting down.
AAACTTTTTTGGGATTTTTCAAACACCCGGGCACTACCCGACCGTTTGTTTTGTTCACGTTGATTTTTTAATTGTTTTTTTTCATGAATTTTTCTTGATAGTTTTAACATTCTTTGTTTTTATAATTACGGACCGGACATTGTCGAGAACGGATCCTCAATTGGTATCTTCCAGTCCAACGTTTCTTTGTTTGTTTTATGGTTTATTACAAGTCTGTTATCATACCTTCGTTTTTAGTCTTCGGACCTTGATAAATGGTTACTCCCCTGTAAAAACATGTTCTGGTTTCATGTGGGTTTGCAATAGTCAACCAAACACTGTTTTAATCTTACTTGCAAACATTGCTTCTGTTGGCGTCATGAAAGAATGAGTATTGTTCTTTGGACAGCTTCTATACCTGCAAAATATCTTGAATTACCGTTTCGAGAGGTGTACCTCTTGCTCTCTTAAGCGCTCTTTTGAACGTATTCATGAACCGATCTGCCTGACCATTACTTCTCGCATGATTCGGCGCGATATGCTCCACTACAAAAGTTTGGCGGAATATCAGCAGCACCAAGCTTAGCGAATAATTAATGTAAAATATAATGGTTCTTTTCGTATTTGTTTTTTTGTTTTTTTTTCTTTCATATTAATATTTCTGGCCATTGTGTGTTCAGTACTATTAGGTAATAGAAATTAACAAATTATCCAGCAATATCAATATGGGTCCTAGACCATGGTCGGTTTTTTTTTTTTACCAGAATTTAACCTTTATAGCAAACGTCTTCGCTGTCAAATACATCCTTTGCATTTCTGAATTTTTGGTATAACGACTACTTATTCGTATTATTCATCATCATATACTGTTCCTATCTTGAGTGTGATTTTCACAACGACCTTTTTTAGGTGTATCTTGTCGAACTCGGGAATATTTCTGTTGAACTCGGGAATTTGGACAGAATTTCGAATGGAAACCTTTTTTTTACTTCACAGAAGTATCATGCTCTCGTTCCGTCATCCATGACTGGATAGGGGCCCTAAGTAATTCGCAATTGTATTTTTCGGTCGCCCACACTGAGAATTGAACCTTCAATCTTCAGGAGAATTTCACTTTTACAATTGATTTTTGCAAGTACTCTAACCACTGAGCCACGGGTAATTGCGGAACAAAAGCCTGCTACCCCCTTGAAGTAAATATAGGGTTCTGTTCGAAATTCCATCCAAATTACCGAGTTCGACTGAAATATTTCCGAGTTCGACAAGATACACATGAAGAAGGTCGGGGGTTACATCGACCGAAACGGGTTGAAAATAACACTTAAGATGAGAACAATAGTTCTATGAATTCAAATAGTACGGACAGGATGTTCATATTTTCACCGCATTTATAATGTAGTTTTCCATACGTGGCCAATTCACCTAAGTTCTAATGAGATTTTATTTTTATTTTAAAAAGGCCCGGGTGACTGACATGAACTTCTCTTAGTATTTTTTTTTTGTTGTTGTTATACTAGCGTACATAAATATTTTATCACGGAATACACTTTCGAGATTTGTCAGTGACTTTCTTTTTATTTCTATTATATTCTTTAAGAAATCGCTATTTAACGCCTTTTCTTTTATTTCTTTGAGTGTTACCGAAAGTTCTCTAACGGCCTAATGCAATACACTTATTTTTCTTTCACAGTTTGTAGATAGACAATCACTGTGCCATCAAGGTGTTCGTCATATTTTGCGATAAGTCTAGATAATCCGTCAACATTATTGATTTTTGACGGTGGAAAATACTTCATTTTATAATTGTAATTGAGAAAAATGGTCATTCCTCTTTGTAGTTTATTTGCGTTGATAAAAAAAATCCCTTATGAATATTTACAGAAAGTAGATTTGAGCACTCCTGGTTCGAGTATATTCCCATTTTGTCGAGTTTATTTAACTCGTTTCAATGAGTTTACTTCTTTAGTCTGACGAGTTGGGTCTCTTAAAATAAGGGACTCCACCGAAACATGTATGCACATATGTAACTAATAATGTTTATATAATAGACTATATATATGTATATATGCACATATATATGCACACACATACACACATACACACGCACACACACACATATATATAGAGAGAAATAAATGACTGTTATATATATGCATATAACACACACGCGCGCGAACGCAAACACAAACACACACATATATATATAAATAAATGACTGTTATATATATATATATATATATATATATACATATAACAGCCATTTATTTCTACGCACTCTTTAATTTTTTATTTCTGTTATATATATAAATGGCATATTCTAAATACCAAGATGTCATCGTGTATTATGGTATTAAAGCTATATTTGATTCAAATATCGCTTCAATATTATAACATACAACGCAACTATTCTTTAGATTTTTCGGCGTTATGCGATCGTGCTCAATTCTTATTCTTTTCTTTTTAAAGTTTAAAAGTTCCAATTTTCTGACTAGCTAACGAGTCAAATTCAAAATGAACATAATGATCGTTACGAAACAGGTGCTGTAAAAAGTAGACATCTTGGAATATGGCCGTTTTGTCATGTATTTGTATATACTCTGTAATTAAATTTAACATGCATCGAGCTTCATAAATAAAAGGATTATTATAAGTAATTTAATTAAATGGAAAAAGCAAAATTTTCCACACACACACACACACACACACAGATACACACACACACACATATATATATATATATATATATATATATATATATATATATATATATATATATATATATATATATAACGCTTTGAAAATAATATAAGAAAAACCATTGGGGCTCCCTTCAATAAAAAAACTCATCATCGGTGGAATTGAACGATACAAAAGACGATCCAAATTAACACGTAAGCGCAAATACTCGGAGACATACTCAGAGAGAACACTAACATTATATATATATATATATATATATATATATATATATATATATTACAAAGGAATCAATATATATATATATATCATATATATATGATATATATCATACATATCATGCCCAGAGGACACTCGAGGATAAGGGCTAAAGAGTGCGCAGTAGTCAAAAGGACAATATAGTAATCGCCAGAAGTGTAATTTTTGTAAATTGGATTACTAAAGGGGAACGGCTCATCAAGAACTTGTTTACATTGGACTTGATATATATATATATATATATATATATATATATATATATATATATATGGTCATCCACAGACAGAGGCTCTTAAGTGAAGCTAGACTAGAATCCATCCCAAAGAAGAGAGAAAATCTACAACTATTTAGTTGATGGTTTTCACGGGATAATGATATCTTCAATGTTTTTTTAAACATTAATCGCTACTTTGCAGTGCTCTACTTGTTTCTTTACAAAGAGCTTTCCATTACGTTAAAATATGAACAGGTAAGACTATTAATACGGGGATGAACCTGATAAATTGTGTTCATACATAATCATATACATGTCTAAGTTATGTGTAATGGTTGTATTTATTTGCTTTGTTCCGTACCTTAAACACATCAATTTATTGAATGCCATAAATAGAAAGGAAAATAAACCTAACGATACACATCTCAACTGAATTATAGCAATCAATAAACTCATACTCTCTGCTCCGCTTGAATGACTGAAAAGTCATCGACTTACGGCAAATGTCCCATCTAAACATTAGAGATGACATAAATATCATTATGGATAATAAGGCTTTTAGAATTCATTTGATAAATAATAGGGTCAGCAAAAACTATTTTCATCAGCCGAATATAAGTCTGTGGTAAAATCTTAGTAAATTAAATCCATGTAACAATGCGCTGTCGCCATTTTGGATAGTGTAGTCTACAGCACGTGAATAAAGGCGGGTTGCATTTGCGCGCAAACAGAATCGTTTAGTGGTTTATCTGAGCAATGTGACTTGTTTACACCGTTTGATCTATGACTGGCTAACTAATCGGAAATCGCGAATGCATTTATTTATGTAATAACTGAGAACAGCTGCGTGACTCCAAGATGGATTGTTTCTAATTGACTAAAGTCTAATATAAATGAAGTATTTGCACTAATCAGTATCAAGCTTTCAATATGCAGCTATGTACCATTACATAAAATAAGTGATATCTTTTTCTAGGCTCCGGACGAAACCATTTCAAGTGGTAAGGGCAAATACGTAAGCAAATTACAAATCAAACAACACTCGCTGTCTGACATGAATTCGAAGAAAAAAAAACCCAACTCTAAATAAAAAATCAGAGTGGTATTTTTCATATATCTCATCAGAAATGATGATAATAATTTCAAATAAAATGAAATTACTCACGTAATTCTCTGATTTTATATGACTGTTAATGCAAGCAATCGTGGGACCCAATTTTTCCTTCTTTTTTAACGGAAGAAGTACAGTAATATATATATATATATATATATATATATATATATATATATATATATATATATATATACTAGTATTTCAGCCCGGCTTTGCTCGGGCATTATGTACTATACATAACTTTATGTGCATATGTATACATTAAAAAGTGTGAATATGTACGGTAATGTCTTTCTATATGATAGGCTTCCTTAACTACCATAGAGAAAAGTTAGTAGAAACCGCAGACGTAACCTACATCTAACATTTCAAGTGTTTAAACCAAAAATTGCCGGAGGAGTTTGGTAGAGTCAGCAAATGTCAACCCTGTAACTTTTGACCATTTTCCAGAAAAATTTTTGCCCCAAAACTGATTTAAAAGCTTGTTTCACGTCTGAATACCCTTTATGTAAAATTTCAAATTTTTACACTCAAAATTGGCTTAATAGTTTGCTAAAGACCGCAAAGGTAAAATCTTTTGAACATTGACGCCTTGGAAGCTAAATATTCAGCAAAAGAAAAACAAATATTAAAAAGCTTGCCCTATATCTGAATACACTTTATGTAAAATTTCAAATATTTAGACCAAAAATTGGCTGAGTAATTTGGTAGAGATCGCAGAGGTCAATTTTTTTTTTTTAAATTTGACCCTAATTATGACCCCTTAATATTGTTTATTTAGGGCTGAAATCAAATTATAAAGTTACATCCATATCCAAGCAACCTATATCTAAAATTTCAAGTGTTTATACCCAAAATTGGCGGAGAAGTTTGGTAGAGTCCTCAAAGGTCAAATCGTGTAACTTTGACCCCTTGACCGCAAAATTTCTGGCCGAACATAAAATAAAAAGATTTTTCCAAATCTTGTTACCCCCTATGTTATATTCCGTGTCTGTAGACCGAAAATTGATAGTTATTTGGTGGGGAAGTGTACACACACACACACACACACACGTTTTCACTTTTATAGACATACTAGCAGCTCAGCAGAGCTTCGTTCTGGTCCTTTGTACTGTTCATAATTTTATGTGAATATGTATATATTAAAAAGTGTGAATATGTACCGCAATGCCTTTCTATATAATAGACTTCCTTAATTACCAAAGAAAAACCTTGGTAAAGACCGCAGACGTCAATTCTTTTTATAATTTTTACCCCAATTTGACCACTTGACATATATAGTTTTTGGCTCAAAGTAAATTAAAATGTTTGACTTATGTCCAAGTAACCTACATCTAACATTTCAAGTGTTTAGACCCAAAATTGCCAGAGGAATTTGTTAGAGCCTGCCAGGGTCAACTCCTTCAACTCTGACCTCTTGTCAGCGAAATTTTCGCCCCAAAACTGATTTAAAAGCTTGCTGCATGTCCGAATAACTTTATGTTTAATTTCAACTGTTTAGACTCAAAATTGGCTAAGTGGTTTGCTAGAGACTACAAAGGTAAAATCTTTTGAACTTTGATTCCTTGGAGGCCAAATTTTCAAACAAAAAATATTAAAAAGCTTCTTCTACGTCTGAATACACTTTATGTAAAATTTCAAATGTTTATACCAAAAATTGGTTAAGTAATTTGGTACAGACCGTAGAGGTCAATACTTTTAGAAACGTTGAATTTGATATACAGAGCACAGAGTTTTGGGAAAATCTTTATCATCGGTTTTCGGCCAGAAGTTTAGCTGTTAAGGGGTCAAAATTCAACGATTTGACCTTGGAGAACTCTACCAAACTCCTCCGCCAATTTTGGGTATAAACATTTTAGATATAGGTTCCTTTGACATGGATATAACTTAATAACTTGATTTGAGCCCCCCAAAAAATAAATGTTAAGGGGTCATAATAGGGGTCAGAGTTAAAAAAAAAAATTGACCTCTGCGGTCTCTACCAAATTGCTAGAAAATTTCTGGTCTAAACATTTGAAATTTTACATATTCAGAGATAGGGCAAGCTTTTTAATCGGTTTGGGTCGGAAATTTGAGCTACCAATATATAAATCTATGTATGTATGTTTGCATGTCTGCCTAAAGCTTCCGACAGAGTCGACGGATTTTCACAATATCAGTATCCTTTTTAAGCTCGAACCTTCAGACGACAAATATCGAAAAATTGGCTAAAAACATTAATTCCTTCACCTTAAACTGGGCACTTTTCTACAGGGAGGGGGGGTCGTTTTTTCACCAATATTTTCGAAAGTCATCCCCTCTTTTCGATTGTCTAGCCTTAATTTAAACCTACATCACTTCCGGTTTGGCGGTGGTCGTAACAGCAAAGACGTCCCTTTTTCCCCCGTTCTTTCCTCCTTCGCGTTACGGGTTCGAATCTGCCTTCCTACTACCACATTTTTTCTTTGCTCAACACCTACTTCCAAACACCCAGGCAACGCCGGGCACCCATGCTAATATATATATATATATATATATATATATATATATATATATATATATATATATATATATATATATATAAAGCTTTTAACTGAAGCAATATTGCAAAATTCGATCTCCTTGGTTGAACATTACTGAGAATGACAATGTTCATTTAAAAAATTTAGGCATATGTTCATTATTCCGTCTTATAGCTACTTCAGTATTCGCAAGGTTAAAGATATCTAATAGATGTCAAAGGTGACTTTAGTCAGGTTTCAAATTCTGTGACCGGTAATGCACTTGTATATTACAACACTGATAATTTTTGGTTAAGATGAAACATACGTGGGTAATGAATAATATTATATCTATCTATCTATCTATCTATCTATCTATCTCTCTATCTCTCTCTCTCTCTCTCTCTCTCTCTCTCTATATATATATATATATATATATATATATATATATACAAGTGAACGTGTCTGTCCGTCTGTCTGTTTGTGTTTGTGTCTGTGTGTCTGTGTACATTTCCCTACGCAATAACTCTGTCAATTTTCATTCTGCAGACTCGAAACTTGATATACAGGATACTGAGATTTGGGAAAATCTTTGTAATATACTTTCGGCCAGAAATTTGACTGTTAAGGGGTCAAAATTCAACGATTTGACATTTGAGAACTCAACCAAACACCTCCGCCAATTTTGGGTATAAACCTACGTCACTCCTGGTTTGACAGTGGTCGTAACAGCAAAGACGTCACGTTTTTCCCCGATCTTTTCCTCCTTCACGGTACGGGTTCGAGCCCGCCTTCCTACTACCACATTTTTTTTTTTTGCTCAACATACACCTCCAAACACCCCGCCAACGCCGTGCTGAAATGCTAATATATATATATATATATATATATATATATATATATATATATATATATATATATAGTGAAAATGTGTGTGTACATTTCCCTACCAAATACTCTGTCAATTTTCGGTCTAAAGACTCGAAATTTGACATTCAGGGTATTGAAATTTTGGAAAATCTTTTTAATCGGGTTTCGGCCCAAACTTTGACTGTTAAGGGGTCAAAGTTCAACGATTTGATATTTGAGAACCATACCTAACTCCTTCGCCAATTTTGGGTCTAAACACTTGCAATTTTAGATATAGGTAACTTGGCCATGGACACAACTTTATAATTTCATTTGAAACGAAAACAATGAAGGCTAATGAGTCATAATTGGGGTCAAAGTTTAAAAAAAATTGACCTCTGCGGTCTCTATGAAATTACTCAGTCAATTTTCGGTCTAAACATTTGGAATCTATATATCTATAAAAGTGAAAATGTCTGCGTGTGTGTCTGTCTGTGTAGATTTCCCTGCCAAATAACTGTCAATTTTCGGTCTTCAGACTCGAAATTTGACATACAGGGTATTAAGATTAGCTAGACCTCCGCTGCATGAGTGCAAAGAGGGCTGTAATCTTGGGGTCCAAATTTCACTGAAGACTAATGATCGCCGCCAACGAGAAATCAATGGTAAGTGGCTGTTACGGTAACGCAAATTCATCTGCAATGGTTATCGAAAGACTTGCAATAACCCTTATCCCTGAGTGGCTTCCGGGCCTGGATAAGTGGTGACCACCGTGTAAAAAAAAAAGAAAAAAGTAGAGAGTACTGGAAATCTGGGGCGATTTCTCGTCACTCATATCCCAGAGAACACCACAAGTTGTTCTAAAAAAGAAATCTTTGATGATGGCCTGTATGACTACTCCTAATGAGTAATTTAATTATCAGTTATTGAATATAAGTTTTCATTTCTTTGCTCATAAAAATTAAATTTGCATATATAATTATTCTTTACTTTCTTTGTTACTAGCCTGGGGGCCCGGCGTTGCCCGGATGTTTGGAGGTGTGTGTTGAGCAAATAAATAAATAAATATTTGGTATTAGGCAGGCAGGCTCGAATCCGTACCGCGAAGGAGGAAAAGAATGTGAGAAAAAATACATGACGTCTTTGCCGTTGCGTCCATCGCCAAACCGGAAGCTAACGCTAGTCAATCGAAAAGAGGGGATGACTTTCGAAAATATCGGTGAAGGAAGCGACTCCCTCCTTGTAGAAAAGTGCCCAGTTGAAGATGAAGGAATTAATTATTTTTGCCAATTTCTCGATATTTGTCGTCCAAAAGGTCAAGCTTCAAAACGATACCAATCTCTTGAAAATCCATCGCTTCTGTGGAAAGGCAGACATACATACATATATACATACATTTAAACAGACAGGTGAGATTTATATAATAGATTATTAGTTAATATTAAGATTAAGCCCTTCTTCCTTGTCCATAAAGAAATATATTTGCATATGTAACCACATAACATTCCTTTATCATTATTATCAGTTAATATTAATATTAAGATTTCTTTGCTCATAAAATTACATTCGCATATGTGATTATCAAATCTAGACGGACACACGTGCATTCACTTATATAATCCTATTATAAATTTGCAGATTTATAAATGTAATGTGAACAAACATCTCGCTGCTCCAATCCCCACAGTCATCTGTTAGACACGATCCCAAATAGAAGCTACCTACGTTCAAAGTCCGCAATATGCCTGGTTTTGGATGAAAAAGAGTAATATATATATATATTCACACAGATAACAAAAAACCTTATCCTCCTCAATCAGAACGACAAACTAAACAACATACCTAAAACAACAAAAATAATAAAAAGCAAACGCCAACCAAAAAACTTAAAACGCATCCTAACTTCCTCAAAACTCGTCCCGCATACTACAAAAGGAGTTACAAAATGCAATAAACCGCGATGTGGAGAATGTGACATAATAATAGAAGGTAACACATACACATTCAAAAACCCAGCACAAACATTCAAAATAAAAAAGGATCTAAATTGCACCTCCAGAAATGTAGTATATGCACTAAGATGCACAGCATGCAACAAATCCTACATAGGCGCCACCAAAAATTTCAGCAATAGAGTCGTCTTACATAAGAGCAACATCAAAATTGCAGATAACAGACACCTCTATGTTTCAAAACACGTACACACATGCAGTGGAAACAGCTTCAAAATAATGCCAAACTTCCAAACAGACAATTATTTTTATTTACTTACACAGGAAAAAAACTTCATCACGAGATTCACTCCTGAACTGAACAGAACATAATACCATCACACAAAAACATGAAATGCAAGGTACACTCGCATGCACACCCATACACATACACATATACACACCCACACATAAATCAGAACCGACACATTAAAACACACACACACGTGCGCGCATACAACCACACACAGACATAACACCCCTATCTCTAATACAACACACTGAACAATACCAACCCTACTTAACCTCGAAACCAACAACACTAGGAGACACCTAGAACCATAGTATCATATCTGTTCCAACACTTCGCTCCCTCCTCAGTCAGTGGAGGAGAACCCCCTCATGACTGAAACGACTATCATCCCTTCTATCATCCCCCTCCCATACCTATACCCCCTCCAATGCCCCCCTCTGGGGAACAAAATCTTCCCCACACTAGGAACCGATCCTGGGTCTGGCCATACCCACATGGGGAGACAAATAAATAGAAACATTAAAAAAATCCCCTATTTTGAATACACCCCTCTTTCTAAACAAACATAATATAAGGAATACCCGAAAAGACTAAAACGAAAAATCACGATACTAAAATCCAAGAATCCAAAAAATAAATATTAAAATAGAATGAAAGCACCCCTACCCTTATTTCAGAAGAGCAAGCCCCCCCTCCCCACACATACACATTAGTAACGACCTCGGACCACAGCCGCCTTCCTAAGGAAGCAAATAACCCCAAAATACTATAAAACAATATACACATTCCCAAACCAATAAAAGCAAACACACACACGCACACACACGCGCACACACACACACACACACACACACACACACACACACACACACTACCCCACCCTAAAGCAAAAGAAAAAAACATTAGCAGAAAGAGATAGCGACTACAGCCAGGTCAACGTCTCCCTGGACAGGCCCAATAAAAGAGCAATAAAAATTCAGCATACCAATGAATAATAAACACTTACAAGCCTCCACCCCTTGGAAAAACTTCAAATTAACTACGAAAATCGCCATTTTTACATCTCCAACACATTTGAAAATAATTTCTGACGAGGACGCATCACAGACCGTCTGAAACGCGCGTAAACGATTTCAATGACTTAAAAACATTATTACAATGATCCAAACATAATTCTCAATGAAAAACCAAGACACGGAATAATAAAATAATGTTAAAAAATACACATTGTTGGTGACTACTGCCTTATTTATATATATATATATATATATATATATATATATATATATATATATATATATATATATATATAATTATTTTTTTTTTTTACTATAATAATTAAATACCTACAGACACTAGTGTTTCATCCTTTCGGGATTTTTCAGTGCAGGATGTCACGATTACTACCAGTCGAACGATTCGAACCCCGCGACACGAGACATCTCTGGCTCGATTAGCGGAGGCCGTATCCATTCGGCTACCATTAATCGTGTGAAATAGCGTTACATTTTAAACATTTTAATTTAAATGTTCATTACGTCAGACAGACAGTGATCAAATCGTTATACGATGATCTACGCATAAGAGCTAAATTGACCGACTTTTTAATTCCACTGAAAGTGCTCAACGATAAGAAACGAATTTCTTAAAGGGGCTGTCATAATTATTTTTTTTTACTATAATAATTAAATACCTACAGACACTAGTGTTTCATCCTTTCGGGATTCTTCAGTGCAGGGTGTCACGATTACTACCAGTCGAACGATTCGAACCCCGCGACACGAGACATCTCTGGCTCGATTAGCGGAGGCCGTATCCATTCGGCTACCATTAATCGTGTGAAATAGCGTTGAATTTGGGACGATAAATCGGATTCGGAATCGGGAATCGGAAAAATCGGAGCTTTTTGGGGCATCTGAATTGGTATCGAAATTGGAAAAATTTGAGCCTATTTTCCGATACCACAACCGATTCCTTAAATCAGCTTTTTTATTTGATTTTGGTTGAAGAAACATCTCCCACTGCTTGTAGTAATAATAAAATTAAAATTAGGAATTTTAAGATGTGTTTTTATAGCAAACGGGGGGAAAAATAATACCTTTATAGTTAAATATTTAGAAATTTATAAAAAATCGGAATCGGTAATTGTATCAGAATCGGGAATTTAGTACGGAATCGGTAATTGTATCGGAATCGGGAAAAATATTGTAATCGTCCCATCCCTAATATATATATATATACATATATATATATATATATATATATATATATATATATATATATATATATATATATATATATATCCTTCTTTCGAAGTGGCAAATGGGACTTGTTCGGCCGATAATAATTTTAAGGTTGCTCCTTGTGGAGCACCCTTATGTAAAACTTGTAATATTCTTATAACATCGAAAGAATATAAGTCAAATGTGACTAATAAAATTTATTCTGTTATAAATCATTCTAAAGAAGATTTGTCATGTAGGTCCCAAAATTTGGTCTACCTGTTGTCCTGTAAAAACTGTAATTTACAATACGTAGGGGAAACTGTAATGCCTCTAAATAAACGCATGAATTTGCATAGGACTAGCACTAAGGGATGTATTCATGCTGTTAAACATTTTAAAGAAACCTGTAGTCAGTCGTCTTTTTCCGTACAAATAATTGAAAAATTTGAAAGTAATGGATATAATAGTCTAGGTAATGTAGATAACGATATCCTAAGGATGCGTCAGGATAAGGAAGACGATATAATTAAAAAAATGCGAGTAATTTACCCATATGGGTTGAATATTAAAGTTTAAAAAAAATAACCTACAAGATTCTGAAATTATAGGTAGATTATAACCAGCTTTGCCTCGCTACGGTATTAGAGATAGAACTCATGTTAATAGAAATAATAGAAAATCAGTTATTTCATGCGAGGATTTTTTTAGTAAAATTAAAGATATTATTATTAATCAAATTTATGAGTCGTTCAATTATATAAGAAAATTGCTTAATCCAACAAAAAAGAAAGTTTTGAAGGAAATAGCATCTAAAATATTATTACAACTGGATACGATATATAGGAAGGATTATTTCATTCAATGGTATGAATATATTCTGGATATAATCGACACTAAATTATATAAGCCACCAGTGAACGATATAAAAAAGAAACCTAAAAATGTTTGTGTAGTTTTGTATGAAAATAAAGGTTTTGATGATGTAAATTTACCTAAAATATTTAATAAACAAAAAACTATACAATTACTTCCAAATGAATTACAGACAAAAGATCAAAAACCAATAGTTACATATAAACTAGGGCCAACAATACGCAATAAGATTTTTAATTATAAGAAAACGGTAGAACATATAAATATAAATGATAATATTATAAATATTCCAGAATGTGAATGTAATTCCTCTCCTTTCTGTAATAATGAGATAAAACATGTAATTACAGGAGATTTAAAGATAGTAAATAACCATAAATTAAGAAAACTACTTAGTAAGGGTCCAAATTATAGAGAATCTAAATGCCTAAATTACACTAAATGCGTTAAAGAAGTAACTAAAGCACTAGAAGGTTTTATGTCTATTGTAAAGAAATATAAATTAGCACAGTCTACGTTTGATGCATGGAAAAATAGTATATTTGAATGCGTAAATGAAAAGGTTAAACATATAAAACAATTTAAACACCCTAGAAAAACCAATCCTCTTTTAAAAAATTCAGAAAAGTTTGTAATAGTTCCGATTGATAAAGTGGCAAACAATATAGCTTTTATATGTAAAAAAATATTATATACAACGTTTATTGATAGAAATAGGACTTATAGGTAACGTTTCGGATACTTATAAAGTAAGTAATAGTAATTTAGATAGCATTATTTTGAATTATAGTATTATTAGTGAAAAAGTAGGATTAAAGTTAGAAGACAAACACAAAAATCTTCCATGTATGTATTGGATACCTAAAATGCATAAAAATCCAGTTGGTGCTAGATTTATTGTAGGTTCAAAGACGTGCATCACTAAACCTTTAAGTAAAGCTATATCTAAAATATTTAAATTAATTATAAATCAAATAAATAATTTTCACCTGAAAAGTAAATTCTATAATAATATAAATCTATTTTGGGTAGTAAATAATTCCCAACCAGTGAAAGAAAAATTAGATAAAATAAATTCCAGAATAAAAGCAAAATCTATGCCCCATAAAGATAGCACCTGCCCTGTTTTTAAGTTTTATGGAACCATTATGTCAGAGTTTTTGATAATAGCTCGCGTTACTTTAAAATTAACAGATTTTATACCATTAGTTTCTAGCTTAGTAATAAGGATGATAAAACAAGGTGGGGATAAAGATAAAATATTTAAACAGTTAAATAAAGCATTTGTTCGGTATCCTGATGCTTTTGAATCGTTTAAGATAAACCAGACTATATTAATAAAGGAAATCCAAAACTATATTAGCAATGTATAAAATATATTTATAATTACGTATAATAAATTTATATATATATATATATATATATATATATATATATAAATGTATATATGTAAAAATATTTTAACCTTTATATATCAAATTTTAAATAAATAAGAATGTAAATATACTAAATACTAATCATAGTGGGGGTGATAAGTAGTTAAATGGATTAATCCTAATCTTATAAATACAAGACTGATAAATTAAAAAATAAAAAAATGTATCCATTTTAAATATGGAAATTGATGAATCGCACAGGTAAGAAATTCATTTTTATAGTATCAAAAAGTTAGTAATTGCAATTAAGAATAGAAAATTGGATCAAATGTTTGTAACATGTCTTCTTCCTAAGATTAAGGGTGGTGGTATTTGATCAACACTGCTGGGGAGCCATGATGTAATATACTGTTTTGTTTTTAAATCCCCGAAACAGTGTTTCATGGTAAACAACTGATGATCCCTTGAAAAATAAATTATTAGTATTATAGTAAATTCGAGAGTGAGTTGATGCAGTGATTGCAGGTGATTAAATGACTTACTGACTAGATGGTTTTCTAACGAATGATAAAAAATATTTTTTGTATAGTTTTAAATGTTAAAAACTTCAAAGACTATATATATATATATATATATATATATATATATATATATATATATATATATATAGCGGTTATTAAGATTAAGCTACATGGTCGATTTTTTGGTGTCAAGTATTTTTTCCGTCACAGGTAGGTACGCACATCCTATGGATTATTTATTTATTTATTTATTTATTATTTTATGTCTTGTTTTATTCGCTTATTTATTTTATGCATATGGACGATTGTAGACAGGCTCTGAATCTTTTATTAAAAACGGGACGATTTTAACTATGATAAACGCTTATTTTGTCAGCTTTTCTTTGAGGATGTTTCCGTAACTACAAGCGTCCGTCGGACCATATAAAACCGGTGTATGATCGAACCACAAGAGGAATTATTTTATTGTAAACAAACGAATGTTTATCAAGCTCCGATGAATACGAAGCACAAATAATTTGTTTCATTTACAAGTAACTATGACAATGCGAAATCTTTCTCACTCAGCAAATCTACAGGATGTCACAGGAGTTGCACACCGTACGCTGACCTTCATGAAGTGGCCACTCCGATCATCAGATGTGCCCCCTGATTATTATTTTTTTTTTTAATATAGGGGCATCTCAAGTCTGTTGTGGACGGGAATCGTCCATCTGTTAAGCAAATGAACTAGAAAATAGATAGTATTTGTATTTTTTATAAAAACGTAGATAATGTGAGACTTCTAAGACACCCTTCGTGTGTGTGTTTATATATATATATATATATATATATATATATATATATATATATATATATATATATATACCGGTTTAAAGGTATTCAAAAGTGATAACTAATTAATTTAACAAGGTTATTAAGAGTGCTCAGTAAAAGAAGAGCACGATATATTTTTATTAATGTAAACAAATTTACATGATCGCGACATTGGACATGCTAGTATTTCGGACAAATGGTCGATTAAAACCAGAAGTCCTCGTCAGGCGACTTAATAAATGGTTGCTTTCCACAGAAAAACCAAGTCCTCGTGTGTATGTGTGTGTGTGTGTGTGTTTACAAGAACTAATGCTCGTATATATATATATATGTGCGTTTATGTTTATGTATTTGTATGCATGCATTTGTGTGTTGCAGTGTATGCGTGGTTATGGTGTCCCTATTTTGAAATACAAGTGTACTTACCTTAGCATGAAGCACATTACATTGGCTTGCCCCCGGATTTAAACTTGGTCTATCATGCCTGACTGGGCGCGGCTCTCTCTCTCTCTCTCTCTCTCTCTCTCTCTCTCTCTCTCTCTCTGTCTCTCTCTCTCTCTCTCCGTAACAGCTAACAGCACGGGGGAAACAAAAGTTTGTTGAAGGAGAACAAGATGAAAATGAAGGAAAGCGATGCGGAAGCAGCTGCTTTATGACGCCTTCTGTATTAATGAGAGTTGTAATATCGATCTCATTAATTTATCTACCAGACAAGTAATTGGTATCAATCAGGCTGCCCACATCATGATAGTCCGGCGTTTTTAAAGGCTGGCTTATAGTGGTGTTGATAGGATGAGGTCAGGAAGCTAGAGAGAAAATCACATAGATAGATAGATAGATAGATAGTAGTGTTGGGACGATTAATCAGAATCGGATTCGGAGATCGGGAATCGAAAAAACTTTTGGGGGTATCGGAATCGGAAAAAAAAATTGTGTCTATTTTCCGATGATAAAAAACGACTATTTCAATTATTTTGTCATTGCTTTTGTTTTAAATAAAATCTTTTACTGCTGATAGTAATAAAATAATAATAAATATTTATTGATTTTAAATTACAAGTAAAACTAAACTATAGAAATCATCCCCACGTTTGAGAAAATATATGCAATTTTGGCATGCGTTTTTACAGGTAATCCGGAAAAATAATCATTTTATAGTTGAATATTTAGAGATTTGTGAAGAATCGGAATTGGAAATTGTATCGGAATCGAGAATTTAGTACAGAATCGGTAATTATATCGGAATCGGGGAAAATATTGGAATCGTCCAATCACTAAGAGATAAATACGGTAAAATCACGCTGACACATCGGTTCTCGTTAGATCACCAAAGTTAGGCAACACTGAACTTCTTCAATACCAAATGGATGACTATTCGAGAATACCAGGCGCTGTATGTAGAAAGACGTTGACACCTCCTTGCAAGAACTGCAAAAAGCCTAACTTCGTCTCTCTCTCTCTCTCTCTCTCTCTATATATATATATATATATATATATATATATATATATACATATATATATATATATATATATATATATATATATATATATATATATATATAAGCGACTTGAAACCGCTTATGAATCTGATATTTCATGAACATTCCTCCTTCGGGGAAAGCCGGTCCAACTTATCTATGGGTGAATACCGCTTCGATATAGATTGATACATTAGAGGCAGAGATAGGAATATTCTCTGATTTATTTGAGTTGAATCTATTCACAGACATGAATAAATAACTAAAATAATCAAATACTCTTATTATCATTGATAACAATTCTCCTCTTAGAGGGTTCTGATAGACTCAGGCAAGATAATATTAATTATTTTCCTTCGTTGTTGAATTAGACAATTACTTGGTTAACAATAGAAAGTGAAATTCAAAGGTTTGCAGCGATTCGACCTCAATTAAGCCCATCTTCAGATTAACCTATAATATGAGCTCTCTGAGTATTCTAATGCTTCCTTGACCAGGATCACACTTAAGAAGATGATATATAATATATATGTTGTATATTGGTTTATATTGGAGGAGATGATATATTAAAACGTGTCATGTGTTATCTAGTGGATGTAAGATATTGTTCTTTTAACGATGATAAAAATAATAATAGTAATAAACGTATAAATCTATGTATGCTGTTTAGCCAAGGGACATGATATTGACGTGTAAACCGAGTCATGTTGTATCAGACTTTTGCACGGGATATTTTACAGTTCATATGTAAGAAGAATAATATATGCTTCATACCTTTTTCTTGCAGAGTTCTTTTAACTTCCTGCTGCTCCGTGACGAACCATGAAGCGATCAGCACCAACCAATTGAGACATCTGTTCTTATTTGTGAAACCATTAAAACAACTCTTTATATTTTTATAATATAAATTTATTACAGTTGGCTCAAATGGTTTTCACAGGATCTGCAGTTTCTACATTTTCTGTTCATACAGCCCGCTCCTAGCTGTCTGTCCACTCTTGTCTAGACGTCTGTCTGCTCTGGTGGTCAATCCTCAACTCTCTGAATCTCTCCAAAACTAACTACATCACGTGTTTTCCCACGTCACCTAATTACGTGTCTCAGACCAGCCTAATGTTTCCATCTAGTTATTTGTTTATCCAAATCCAAAAGAATGTTTACATCTATTTTCTATTTTCGCATTCCTTTTGCGATTTACACGTCAATCATTTCTTTCGCAATTTAATTGTTTATTCTTCTAATCATAATAACTGATCCAGCAACCATCCGTCGCTCAAATCAATTAACAAGAATACAATAACAATAATAATAATGTTTTGACCCTTGACCCCGCTTGCCACAGTTAACAGATACTACGCTATGATCACAGCCTAAAGGGTCATAACATTACATATATATTGATATCTGAAAATCATTAATAAATAAATAAATGTCAATTAGTATAAAATATTGATGATTTAACAATACTTTGTACGGATCCGAGTGCTGGCCGTCGGCAAAGAAAACAAAATCTTTAAACATGTATAAAATATGTTTGTGTGTGTTATCTATTTACTTTTTCCAGGTCGTTCTGTGTACTTACATGCGTCGACTAGCACGCAGTAAATTAAGTTTAGTGCGGCAGAATGTATGTGACGCAAAGCGACGACACGAACGTTATAGTGAAATAGATAGACAACTAGATATTAGATAGTGACAAACACAGAATGAAAGCGTAATAAGGTCGAGTGAGTTTGCATTAAGCCAAGTACAAAGACAACGGCCCACATTGCACTTGCTGCAGCACTCGAAAAAAAAAAAAAGATGAATGAATCCTAAACGTCATTTCATTGCATATTTTTCACATAAAAAAATTTAAAAAGAAAAGATAAATCTGCGTGTTTGCCTTCTGTACGGTTTCTCGTTTTTACTACTAACGGCTAAAATCTAATCAGTGATTACCAATCCATCAACAAAGCAGTTATTCAAGAAATAGTTACACCAACAACAACACCGACTTTTTTTGCTAGAATCAAAGTGTAGTATTCGTTCTGATACTACACTTCATATGTTCTGTCCTCGGTTAATGAAAGAGAAATCCTCACAGAACAAGGCAATCTTATTCTCTTACTAATCCAGATGTTTCTTTTACAAACTCTAGTTTTATTGGCAAACCTTTGAAAGACGAATACAGACACAATGTAAAGAATCCTTCACCTTGCTACGATTGTATGAACAAATGCCTATCAAGAATATGATCTCGGCAATCAGTCCAACAGAAACTGGGTCATGTCGTGCTGAGGCATTCATTTGATTTTGATAGGTGTTAATCCTTCAAGGCGTTGCCTTTTCTTTTTGGGTGGAGTAAATTTATTGTTCCGACCTTGTGTTACATATTCGTGCGGGAGGAAGGAAGTAAATACAGCAATGATACTTGTTCGGCGCTTTTTCTAGAGTCGCCATTCCGACGCTCATTTCTCTCACCAACTTTGGCATTTTCTTGCGAGGATCTTACCGCACTTTTTTCCAGCTTCTCTGCAAGTTTCACTGTGTGTACATTGTCAGAATGCATGTTATGATATGTCATGCTAACCATTGATTCCACATGTCCGCGGCAAGTTTTTCCCATTTCACAATCATCAGTGTGATTTCTGAAATTTTTAACACAGCGGGATTCATCATCCTTCCAATATTCCGGTACTTTCCAGTCCTCGCTGGTTTCCAACATCTAAACTCACCAAACAGCTACAGTGTGGGACGATAAATGTGTCGCCTTAAAGAAAACAACAGTACAGTTTTATTTTCAAACTTTTATTGAAAAAAAAAATCAATTCAGGTTACTTGATTATGTAGTAGAGCTGACATCTATTCAATGTAGCCGCCTTCGGCCTCAATCACTGTCTCGAAACGGGTCCGGAACTGGGAGCATGTTTTTACACAAGCGCCGTAAGGATTCGGCGAATGATCAGGCAGTGATCAGGCTCGCTTTGGTGTTGTGAGAGGTCATGTTGGTGATGTTCTCGACGTATAACAAAACGAAGTAGTCTAGCGGGTTCAGGTCGGGTTACGAGAGGGACAAGTGAGAGAAGGGTACAAAGTTGTAGCACTCCTGAGGCCAAGCCTTTAGACTTTAGACTTGTGGACCGGCGTCGAGTCCTGTTGCCATACGCAGGATCTGCCAGCGGCCACCTGATTGCACCAGGGGATCACCACACTCTTTAACACATCCAGGTACACTTTGATGTGGACTCTCAAGTCGACTTCTGAAGAACAATATATATATCTGAAATCCAAATACTAAGAGGGATCTTCCAAGGTAATTCCCTATCACCATTACTATTCATTATAGCCATAATGTCCCTGAACAATATACTAAGAAAATGCCGAGTTGGATACAAGTTCACTAATACAGAAAAAAGAATGAACTAACTAATGAACATGGATGACTTGAAACTGTTTGCAAAAACAAAGATATAACTAGAGACGCTAATAAACACGACCAGAATCTTTAGCCAGAATATTCGAATGGAATTCGGTATGGAAAAGCACGCACGGATGAACACGAGGAGGGAAAAACTTGAAGCAACACAAAGTATAGTACTAACTAATCAAACAGAGATGAGGGCACTAGTTGAACATGATACTTGGGAGTTCTGGAAGCAGATACTATCAAAGCAACGAAAATGAAAAAGGAAATTAGAAAGAAATACCTAAGAAGAATAAGAAAACTCATCGAAACTAATTTATATAGTAGAAACCTAATTAAAGGAATAAACACGTTGGCAATGTCACCAGTAAGATACGCTGGACCGCTCATAATCTGGACTAAAGAAAAACTAAGGAATCTCGACCAGAAGACCAGGAAACTCATGATGATGCGCAATCCACTACACCCAAAGGATGATACTGACCGACTCTACGTGAAAAGGAAAAACGGAGGAAGAGGGCTGGTTTGTATAAAAGACAGTGTAAATAACACAAAAAAAAAGACTTAGAAAAAATACAAAATGCAGAACACCGAAAGAATAATTACCGCAGCAAGAGACACGGAAGAAACAAATAAAATAGAAAGCAGTAAAAGAAACAAGGAATAAGACAACGAAAGAAAAATGGCAAGAGAAACAGATACACAGACGATTCATAAGTATGACCAAAGATGAGACTAACGAAAACACTTGGAAATAGCTACAAAAAGGAAAACTAAACAGGGAAACCGAATACCTAATAACAGCCGAACAAGATAACGCGATTAGAACCAACAAAATCGAAGCAAGGATCGACAAGACACATGAAAACAGCAAATGCAGACTGTGTGGACAAAGAGACGAAATGCAGACTGTGTGGACAAAGAGACGAAACAATAAACCACACAATAAATGAATGCAACAAACTAGGTCAAAAAAGAATATTAAAATAGACACGATCAAGTAAGGAAGGCAGTTCACTGGCAATTATGCTGATGATTGCATCTTGAACACGCAAGCAAAGTGTACAAGCACAAACCGGCAGCAGTGCTGAAAAATCAAAGTCACAAGATCCAATGGGACGTTAATATACAAAGTAATAAACCCATCCAAGCAAGAAGACCGGATATCATAATAGTTAACAAGAAGGAAAAGTCCTGCCTGATTGTAGATTTTGTCGTTCCAGCAGTCACAGAGTGTAGACGAAGGAGACGGAGAAGCGGAGCAAATACACTGAACTGGCCAGAGAGCTCAAAGAGATATGGAAAATGAAGAAAGTAAAGATAAAACCATTAATAGTAGGAGCGCTAGGAACGATACCAAACAAGGTTCAAAAAAGAATGGGAGAGATTGGAATCAGGGGGATGGCTGAGAAGATACAACGGATAACAATTGTGAAAATTGCAGAAATATTAAGGAAAACCTTTGAATGTTGAGACTAACACACATGAACTATAGACACAAGCTGGACACAGAAACGGCTACAGATGTAAAAGGCAAAGGAACATTACATGGAATAACTAAGATACTGCCCCCCCTTTTGTGTGTATGTCACCATAAACTGGCATCACACCAAATAAATGAGGAGGGTCAATGAGGATGGGATGACCAAAGAAAGAAAGCACTAACCAAACCTCAGCTGGTTGAGTGCAAAGAGGACTAGGGCTTTGGGGAGGCTTATTGCCACAGAAATTCCAGTGAAGACCAATGGTCGCTACCAACGAAAAATCAAAGGTTAGCGGCTGCTGCGATAACGGAAATTCTTTTGCAAAGATTATCGAAAGAGGTGGAAAATACTGGAAATCTGGGGAAATCAGACTCCAGAGAACACTACAAGTTGTTCTCAAAGAAAAATATTTGATGATGTGTGATTACTCCTAGTAAGTAAATAATATGATGTGTGATTACTCCTAGTAAGTAAATAATAAACAAACAAAAAAGCTTCCTGTAACTACTAGGCTTTTATTTCAGCCCATCATCTGAACAATCTGAAGTTGTTTAAAGTTTAGGATTATTCTAAAATAAACGAGAATCTCTTAGCTATCATATATATCATGCGCTATTTTCTCTTTGTGTAAATAAACAGGTTTTACCACTATGTAATTAGTCATCGATCAATCAAATGGCTTGGCGTATTAATACAATTTTTTAACTAGTTTATCGTAGCGTGCATGCAAGTGTTCTGTCACCTGTTAGTTGAAATCTGAGCGCACCAAGAATCAGAGGTGATAAGAATGGTTCCATCCAACTCACCAGCCTAGAATTGGTTTATATTCGGATTCGTAGTGCCCTCATTTTTGTAAAAATTACAATTGTATGTTATAATTCCTTTTCAATTCTACCAAAAACGCAAGGTATTTCCTGTATAACAACAATGTCGTCTACTATTTCCTCTGTGAAGAGGATAGATATTTCATCTAATTGTTTCGATCATGGAATCAGAAAGACCATCAACCTCAACTATACCTTTAATTCTAATATTTATGGATATCCAATCACTTGAACTTCATCGATGTAACCCATTATAATCTCAAAATCTTACTTAAGTGTAATAATATAAAAATATAACTCGCGTACTGTAAATTATAGTCATAGTTTACAATGCATTTAGAGAACTGCATAAACAAGGAAGGCAATATTGATTACGAGTTGTAGTGCAGGATTCTTAGCATTTAATCAGCTTTGCAATATTTGGAAAAACAAAAAAAAATTACTCTCAGATATAAATTAAGATTTTATAATCGCAACATCTTGTTCATATGCTATATGAAATTCAAACTGCATCTTAACATCAGTCAAAAGAGAAAATAAGACACGTTTGATTCCAAGTGCCTTTGAAGGATTTGAGGAATCAAACAGAGCGATCGAACTACTGAACTAAAAGTTAGAGATTGCACTAACCCACACGTGGTATCGTCAATAATCTGGAATTGATGTCTATGCTGGATCGAACATGTTCTAAGATTGACTTCAGAGAGAATTGCTAACCAAGTGCTCACATGGACTCCTGATCAAAAAGAAGAGGTAGACAAAATTGAACCAGAAAGAAAAAAAAACAGAGAGAGATTTGATTGCAAAAGATAGAAGATGGATGGTTGTGCATCTGGCTTCAAATCAAAAACGATGATATACCTTGACTGCCTCCTGAAGTGCAGGACGCGGCAGTTCTTAAGTTTAAGTTTGAATAATACTGTAAGAATAACATTGAAGTTCTAAGTGTATAATTTAAAAAAATATAGAGAATTTTGTGAAAAAAAAATAAATACTATTAATACATTTTTACTTCGAATATAAATACAATCTCTGTTTAATCACAAACTTCAGCTAATTTTATATTTTATAATCAATTGAAAAAAAATGAATGTGTCTGTTAACATTGGAGAACTTAAAACGATATAGTTTAAACCAATTGGTTTGTATTAACACTCTAATAATTAACTTTAACCATTTAATTTAAAGTCATCAAAATAATGTTTTACAAAATAAATCAGTTTCAACAAAAATTAAGAAACTGTACTACGTTAGAATTTGCCTAGTCTGACAGTAGCATACATGTCGCATATCTAACAGAGGAGAAGTCTGGAGTTATACACAAATAACTGTTACTAAATGCAAGAACATTTACTTTTTTATCGATCTGCATAGTTTTAAAGTTCTGAACGAGTTTTTAAGTTTGGTTTTTATTTCAATGTAATATTTCGTCAATGTCTGTCTTTTGAAGACAGTAAAACATCCGATGGGGTCGACGCATCTGATGGTGTTGGTGTTTCATTCATTAAAAATAGTTTTAAAAGCGGGTTATCTTATCACTTACCCTAAGCCCGACTTGCAACTTTCGATCTCAGAGGTAGGGTAAACAATTTTTACTATCTTTCAGCTGCGATTTCCAGAAAAAATCGATGATCATATTTTATTCACTCGTGCTTGGCTAATTAAAAGTAAAAATAACAAATTCATACATTGTAAATTTTACGATCATTTTAAAATTACATAATTCGTTAGAAAATTAACTTTTTTTACGTTTGATAAAATTAATTTGGTTTATATTTTGTTTGTTTTCCATTTCCCGGCTGAAAACTATACAACATGAGTGCCTTAATAGGTTTGTTTTTTTAACTTAATGTAATATTGCAATAGTAATATTTTCTACTTCGCAATGCAGGTATAATAAAGTAAAGTCAATCTGTTTGTGGATTTTCGTCAAAGATAGTTTTTGTGTCATAAAAATCAATGTTTAATTCTCATTCGTCAGTTTTTATGCAACGTGTGTCCATGTTATTATGAAAAAAATGTAATTCGATTAAATCCATTTTAGAAATTATTTCATCTATGATGTCATTAAAAATGGGAATTAATAACAAGATCTTTGGTCGACTTTAAACCTCTTTAAAGAAAAGTAGTAATACTCATTTGACGAATACAGTTACTTAAATTTGTTTGGTCTAAAATAACATATATATATATTTTACACATTTTAGTCGCTTTGTTTGATTCATAATCTTTTTTAGAAAACAGAACATATATTTTTTATATTTTAGTCACGTTTATTATTAATGAAAGTAAAAAATAATCACTAGTAAGAGAAACCGCAATCTATAATATAAAAGGTAAAATGTGTGCATGTATGTGTGTGTTTAGATGTTTACCAAAAACTTTCGAGAGAAGCGTCGGATCAAGACAAAATTGATATCGTTTTAAAGCTCGATGTCTCGGACGACAAATATCTAAAAATTGGGCAAAAGCATTAATTTTTTACAGTCAACTGGGCCGTTTTTTACAAAGAAGGGTAATTTTTTTTCGTCGACATTTTTGCAAGACACAGTTGTGTCAACGACGTCGCACAATACACGTTATTTCGACAGCCTATGACGTCACAATCGCGATAGATGCATCGATAAGACCGTTTCGCTTGCTTTTTTTTTCACCGCCTTTTTCCTTCTGCGCTTTACGCTTCTGAGCCTGCCTGCTACTACTACTTTTTTTTTTTTTTTGCTAAACCAACACCTTTTCACACACCTCCACACGCCCGGGCAACACCGAGCACTCAGGCTAGTAAAAAAAATAACAAACAAATGCGTAGATAATGTATAGTTTAATGTTGATGCTATATGGGTAGGTCAATCAATTATTTATATTCTTTACAATGCAAATAAAATGCGTTTGTAAATTAAAGAAAAAAATATAACAAGACATCTAAAGAAAAATTGTATCTCTATGCAAACATCCGACAAATACACACATTGAATAACTGGTTTATTTATTATATCTACATCAAACCAATACAAAGTAATAAAGATAACAATAAAAAAGTAAGACTTTCCCCTGTTTATTATTCGCGGCTGAGAGGATTAATGGGATCGAATGTATTGCTATTAGTTGCGGATCCCGCAGGGAAAAGAGACAAAACTCAAGCGTAATTTAGATGAGTAAATAGATAGGTATAAGAAAGCAAGTATAAAATAAAAGTTTATAGTTTATGCAATAGTGGTTAAGCCAGTTAACATGCTAGTAGAAATAAGGATACAAACTCACCATTAAAGTTGGACCAAGATATTTCGGTTGACACGTTCGACCATATTCATTTAAGAAGCTGATCTTTATTAACCAGAACTCGGCATTTTACACTCGCTTGACGCTGTGTGATTTACAGCTACACCCTGATTGCTTCTCAAATGGAAAAGTATATGTTGTGTGTTTTACAGTCGGAGAATCAGACAATCCCTATACCTGCATAGAAAAAGTGTCACCTCAAAATAATGTGTATCCACAAATATTGAGAATCTGGCACAGTGGCTAGCCCCTTTTGAGGGAGCTGGTGACTTCTACATAAATAAACCTTGTGTTTAACTTGGCCTGCACTTATGTGGAGGCAAACACATACACATTTAAGTGCGGACACATTTTTTAAATGTTAAATCTGTCGGGACACGAAGATTGGCAGGTGTTTATGATTCCAGTGCACAATAAAAGTTAAACTATGTTGACATTATAATTTGATAAAACAAAACATTGCATAAAACGCATATTTCTCACTCTTGTTCTCTCTTTCTTTCTCTATTTCTCTCTTTCACTCCCTTTCTCTCTTTCAATGAAAAAAAAGAGAATTGAAATATGATTGTATTGTAATAACAGTTGAAGCTTGCACCCCGTACGTTGCAGGATAATATTTTGGTGTGCACGCAATGGGTCGACTAAATATGCTTCCTACTTATTAACTGTTAAATAAATTATATATATTTTATAAAAAAAATGCATTTGTTCTCTATTTTTGTACAAGTGTTCGATTTCAGCCTGAGGTTCCTCCCATTAATGCGACGACCAAAAGCATCCTGTAATGACGCAATGAACACACAAAAAGCGACCCATGCCAGACAGTTATAGCCGACGACATATCGACCCCTTTTTGCTGATGTTTCCAACATGTACCTATCGTCAGATATTCTTGAATATCGTATATTCCCTGAGGAGCTGGTTACGTTCCCAAGACGTTCCTCAACCAAGTAACCCTCCCCGGGAAACGATAGTATCATAAGAACATAAACATAAAAACATAAATT
The DNA here is from genome assembly GCF_053919585.1 of Euprymna scolopes. Taxonomy (NCBI): domain Eukaryota; kingdom Metazoa; phylum Mollusca; class Cephalopoda; order Sepiida; family Sepiolidae; genus Euprymna; species Euprymna scolopes. The sequence continues at coordinate 97,012,652 of NC_136490.1, read as the reverse complement.
TTTCTTTTTGTTTTTTGTGTTCCATTTAAACAAACTGAGCTACAGCAACGCGTGGTCGGGTACAGTTGTGATATATATATATATATATATATATATATATATATATATATATATATATATATATATATATATATATAAAGCTTGGTAGAAAAACCGAGAGGGCGAAAGTAAAAAGAGGAAATTGGCATTTTTTTAAATTGAAAAAGAATATTATGAAAGGATTTAAAATACTATATAATTTGGATAACTCGAACTACTGTTCTCATCTTATTCGTACAACTTTTCGATCGATGTAACATCCGACCTTCTTCAGGTGTAGCTCGTCGAACTCGGGAATTTGCACGAAATTTCGAATGAAATCATTTATTTAATTCACGGGAGGGGGGACACGCTCTCGTTCTGTCAACCGTGAATGGTAAAATTCTTAAGTGATTCACAATTGTATTCTTACATTTGAATTTTGCACAGTACTTCATCCGTTTTGCCATAGATCCTTCTTGTCGTCTTACTCTCCACCATTCTTCTCTTCTGTCTATAATTTTCAGTACGTGCCTCCATATTTGATTAGCCAGACCCGATTTTTCAAGATCTCAATTTATTACAAATTTTCGGCGTTTTTCTAACCTTACTTTTAGTGGGCAACATGTTTCCCCTTTGTATAGTTTTCCACAGTTAGATGAAATCGCATACATACAGTCCTTAGTCAGGTTTTTTTTCGTAATGGGATTTGACTAAAATCTCGGAGAGTTTAGTCGCTCCTGTATACTGTCTTGATATGATATGTTTTACATAATTTTTAATTATTTTCCGACAGGCATACAAACTGTAGTGAGTTTTCGGTTGATTTCCTTCGGTTTTTAGTCCAACTGATGTCATACTCTCTGGATAGCTGTTTCCACGGAGGATTTCTCTTAAACTGTCCATCTCCTTTTGATATGTATTGCAGTTAATATAGATTACTTTTGCTTGATGTTGTATGGCGGGATTTGATATTTAGATACTTTCCAGTAAAATTTGATTTTCGACATAGAGATGATATAAACCCCTGATCAGTACGAGTTATCAGGACATTTAGGAAAGATAATTTGCTTTTATGTTTTTTTTTCTTCGGACAGATAGAGTGCACATAGTCCAATAATGTAGTTCACATGTTCAATACTTTCCTTGTGAGGCCAGAATATGAATGTGTCATCCGCATATCGTAACCACATTGTCGGCTTTAATGATGATCTTAGCGCTATTTCCTCAAAGTATTCCATGTACACATATTGGTCACTAGTGGGGACAATGATGATCCCATCGCCAGATCTGACCGATCAGATCCCATCACAAAGTATGTGAATTCTACAGAGAAGTTAACATCTTCATCATATTATCAATTTAGACGCAATAACCCTTATCCCCGAGTGGCTTCCGGGCCTTGATAAGTGGTGACCTACATGTAAAAAAAAGTGTTTTCCTTTAGTGAAGTCTGTGAAGCCAACTTATCCCGAAGAGTCTCATCCGTGGATAATAGATTAACCACATCTAGACTCACCATCTGGTTTGAATGAACGAGATCATTCTTTTATTATTTCCACGAAGTTAGCTAAATTCTTTAAATACGACAAAAAGCTGTGAGTTATTATATCTACAAGGCAACGAAATACAAATAATGAATGAAACAAATAAAATTCGATTACATATACGTGTAGTACTTATGTGTAAAGTGTATAACACGTATTTATTAACATTGAATTCGTATCATCAAAAGCTTTGTTTTTTCTTTTTTCATTGTTGCAAGAAATAAAATAAAACGATAAATTAAAATATGCCGTAAAAAATAGTATGAATATGATAGTAATAATTTTATTTTATAGAAATCGTTCCAGACAAATCATGAAGCCACTTGATGTAAAAAGGTAACAAGCACGAAAGATTCCTATCGCAAAGACGGGAGATATGATGCTTTAGCCTTCTGACATGCATGAAAGAATGTGAAGTGCATTTAGAAAAAAAAAACAATTCGTTTACATACGCAGCAGTGAAAGCTGCAAATAATTTTTTTTAAAAAGATTAACATAACTATAATGACAAAACTTTGCATCGATATAAAGGCACAATATTGGACAAAATATACTGTACCATAATGTGCGGTGACGTCGCGTAGACAACAGTTGTTGCAGTGAAGTAGAGTGAGGAGCAGTAGGAGGTAGTAGGGCTGGTGACGTAACTCGAAGATAGTAGCAGCGGCAGTAAGACAAAGAGAGTGTCAAAATTCGTTATGTATAATGAGAAGGACAGACATGAAATAAAAGTGTCTCTCGACAAAAAAAAAATGTGAGTTCAAAGTATTTTTTTTATTTGTTTGGCACTTTGATGGCGTCGACAGACGAGAGGAAGAACGAAATGAGAACGGCTTTGTAATGTTACAATACAAATAAAAGAACACACAGAAAGTTGAAAGGAGACGGACATGACAGCGACACTAGACACATGCGAGACAAAAATGTGTTTCTTCAAACCCACGTGGAATGAGGGAATGTGATTGGCAAATTATATAAGTAAAGAAATATCGCATATATGCCTATTCAAAATAAATTTATACGTTATTTTAAGTTTGAATTTTGACGTTATTTTAAGTTTGAATTTTGACGAATCTAAATATATATATATATATATATATATATATATATATATATATATATATATATATATATATATAAAGGTTTGGATTCTTACCTCGTCGGCACTTTTAATGGCTAAAAATAACTGCTACTACATTGAGCTGACCGACAAGGACGAACAAACGATCAACGAAGCTACCTGATTTCTACAGAGTCGAATCTCGAAAAGGATTTTGAATCCTTTTCAGGGTATCGCTTCGCTACGGTATTGACCGAATCACCGCTGGAATGTAAGGGCATCTATCTTATACCAAGCATTGGATAAAGCATGAGAAGCTAAGTCAGTAGCCCTGGACATTGTGGGACATATACGTAACATAATCAAATCCTTCTCGGATAAGAAGGTTGTTCTTGGTGGTCGTACACCAAAACAACATGATATGAATGTGGATGTGCCAGAGGTGTCAATCCTTGCTTGGACCTTTATTATTCCTGATATTCATAAATGATCTTCCTGATAAAATTTTCTCGGAGATGGGGATAATTGCTGATGACGTCACGCTCTATAACAGACACGAGGGTAAAACTAATAAACACATATCAAGGAAATTACTAAGACTCTAGAAAAAAAAACCTCCAGTCTATAGTGGAATGGGGTCGTAACTGGTTGTTAACGTTCAATGCCGCCAAGACAAAGCGCATTTCGTTTAATAATTAGAAGAAACTTTCTCAACCACTAATTGCTATACCTAGTGATACACTGCCTGAAAGTACTTCCTTGAAGCTCATAGACAATTTGAATTGGAACAAATACATTGAGGCAATTGCGAAGGCTTCTGCGAGAAAGGTGGACTCTCTTTACCGTGCTAAAAGGCTACTTACCTCTGAGAGTATCCTGTATCTCTACAATGCCACGGTTCGCCTATGCATGGAGTATTGTTGCCACACCTGGAACTGTGCATCTGTCACTAGTCTCTCGCTCAAGGTTCAAAAAAAGTTCCCGACCTAATAGGTCCTGAACTATTAACTAAACTCTTCTGTCTCATCGCCGAAACGTGGCACCCTTGTGCCTGTTTTATAAGTATTTCAATGGCAAATGCTCTGACGAACTCCGACCACTAGTACCCCATCGACGACAATACCCTCTATAAACCCCACAAGCAGCAAAATCCCACTCCTATACTGTAGCGATCCCTAGATGCCATAAAGCCTTCTATTCGAACAGTCTTTTCCCTCGGTCTGCTGCACTTTGAAATCCGCTCTTGGATCTCTGATTCCCAGCAAAAATACAAGTGTAATGTGAACAGACATCTCGCTGCCCAACTTCCTACATAGTATCCCTGTAAATCTGGTCCCAAATAGTAGCCCCTCATGACTAAGTGGCCCTGTGTCTTGTTTGGCGTAAAATATCAATTAAAAATATATATGTAGAACACGAATAAGTAGTTATTTGTCTTATTTATATGTACTTATATCATTAGTATGATATTACTCTAACAAGAACAATATTTTTCGTTCTTTTTAACTTTATCTTTAGGACCTAAGTTATGCAGACGGATTTAGCATAGGTCTATTAGGTTTATATATTTCGGCATTATGATTGGCAAAGGGCAAAAGATACGATATGCATCTAACCAATGAAAAGACGGCGACCAGAAAGAGAGTTCTACACGCCTACAGTTCTTGTTAAGAAGCTACCAGAATAAGAAGTTGTATAATATTGTATAATATCATGTTGCATTGAGATATAAAAACAGCGAATTTGTGAAGACTACTAAACCAACGCATCAAAGGAGGAAACAAAAGAAGCAGAGAATAGATCAAACAATTATGGAGGACACAAGCCATAATAGGATTTATAGAAAATACTGAGACTAGCAACATTACGTCTGTGTTTGTCTGTGAGTGAGAGAGAGATAAAGATAGATAGATAGGTAGAGAGAGAGAGAAAGACAGAGAGAGAGAGAATGCAGGAAAAAGGAAAAATTGGGATCAACCAAATTACAGATACATTTCTGAACTTTATCACGAACCTTCAAATGGGGCAGAGATTCACCAACCCAAATATGGCAATGGATTGATAGGTTCGTTGAGATAAATACTCTGGTGTGAGAAAGTGTTTGCAACGATAGAAAGAACCCACTTTACGAGTAGCAGAAAGAGCAAGAGATCTAATCTATGAGCTAAGATGATGAATGATTGTATTGTTTTTGAAATTGATTATAAAACTTTTATTAAATATTTTCGTTCTTTTTTTATTACTTTATTCTCCCACAAACAAGGCATATTGCCATTGAAACGTATGGGTTACTTTGATTACAGCCAGATTTAAAAGGTCATTCTGAATGTGGAGTAGTTCAGCAAGATATTAGTTAATATAATTTTTAATTTTTTAATAGCGTTACAATCAGGAAAAGAAGAGCAGGGGGTATTCTAAAAGTAAGCGGTCTGAACATCTGCCATTTACCAACAGTATATTTCAAAATATCCTCTCTCTCCAACCTTCGACAATATTGCTCGACAAATGAGAGCCTTTGGTATTTCTCAAATATTTGGATTTTTTTTCTTGAAATCGCCCCAGACACGGCATGAAGTCATTTGATGTGGGAGCTAAAAAAAAAAAAACAAACAAACAAACATACTAATTCAAGATCAAAAACTAGCCAACAATAAATGTTAGTTGAATAGTTTCCGACCAAGAAAACAGCAATAGTCTCCCCTTTGTCAGAAATATCGCTCATGGGATGTAAATAAATAAAGGACACAATAAGGGAAATGAGAGTAACGAGACGGTTTAAATTGAACTCAATATCCACTTTCTACCTTACTTAAATTTACGTTCAAACATATTGCCAGAAGTTATCCGGTCTCTTACGACAAAAAGATATCATGCCAATCCTTAAATATTATAAAAAGTCAATGATCACAAAATAATGATCATTGGCTTTTTTATTTACTAATCAGTCATCACTTATCAAGGCTAGAAGCCACTCGATGATAAAGGTTGATGAGATGGATATTTTGTAAACTGAATGATGAATAATATTATGAGAGGAGTAAAAATAATGAATGAAAGGAACAAAATTTAATTCCGTATAGGTTTATAATAAGTACTTATTGACAGTAGATTAAAGATTACCATATCGTAGAGAAACAATTCAGTGGCAACTCGTTCCATGAATGAGAAGTTCAAACTCAATTCATGGATAGTAAGGCTCGAGAAGCATAGAAACTTCTTTGCGGTTGTGGTAATAAGACAAATTCTTGCTGTGAATGTTTAACAAAGAGAAACCAAAAATTGAAGCTCAGTCGAGCACTTTACGTTAAGTAGAGTAAGACCAATAATATTTCTTCTGCGCAAAGTGGCTTAGAGACCGAAAGTGATTATCCAGCATTAGATTGTGATGCGGTTTGTGAAGCATTGCTCCGAGTGACACCTTACCAGGTGTGACAACAAACCTCCATCTTGGAACGTATCCATCTTTTAACACCGTATTTAAAGTGCATTTCGCACGTATTTATTAATAAAAAAATGTTCTTATATCAATTAACTGATTTAAATTTTATAGATATTCATATCATGTGCTTCGTGTTATTAATTATGCCTTGCGTTGACAAAACAAAGACCTCTGCGTCACGCAAGGATGGTCGAGCCAGGAAAGTACACCTGCAGATAACTCACGGGGTGTTGTTGATGATAATCGAAAATACACCTGCAGCATAATTTACATGCCAGAAAAAGCAAATCCGAATAGCAATTTAAACTGATCAGTCGCCGATTAAGCTGGCGGTATGGACATGGACGTATTACTGTTTATAGGCGAACAAAAAGAGACATTTCTTCACCGAAAGAATAGGTTGACCTCTCCGCCCCAAAATAATTGTTATCAATGGAATGGTTCATAAAATTTGCAATGATTCTGTAATCAAAATATATTTTGTAAAAACTAGCAGGGAGAACTGATATTGCCGGCCGGGGATTGAATAATGATGAATGAATGTCTTATATTTATCTATGTACCAACTTGTTGTTTGAGATTTTCAAAAAAAAAAAAAAAAAAGAAAGAAAAAAAAACGAAATGTCCAGACATTAACTCGCTTGCATATAATTTCATTATGGTGATCTGTCTTATTCATTTGATTTAAAATCAAATATCACTATTTGAATATCGCAACTCTTTTATTCAAAATGACAGTACCTTTAACTACCTCTCCTTCCACAGTAAATCTGAGAAATAAATCCACCCGCGACGTCTACATCCAGTAGAAGTCACTGCCAACGGTAGAATATACGCTGCAGTTAATTGATTCATCAACTTTATCATTTGAAATGTGTCAGAGAGGGAGGAAAGAAGACGCCATTTTACTGGGTGAGAATATCTTAACGAAGACAGCCATTTTAAAGTAACCACGATGCACTTCTTTTGTTGTGTCCAAAATATTTCGGGCAAATAACATTAAAAAAAAAGAAAAGTTTTATGTTCTTCGTGCATTCATTTTATACGTTCCTTTATTTTAGCTCGTGTGAGGGGAACGTATCGTTGTTCTCCTTCAAAAAAGGTTTGTTGAACTTATATTAAGTACAATACTTAGTTGATTTTTTTTGTAATGGTGAGTAAACATTGCATGAGTCATGCGTTGTCGACAGCCCCAGTAACTCTTGCTTCTGTGTATTTGTCCTTCAGTCCTCGTCTCGAACGAGTGATATTTCTGGCAAAGGAAGAAGAAAAGACAGAACACTTAGGTCGGCACATTCTTTGCATGAGCAGTCGGAATTTTTCTCTTTTTATTCCAATCTTCATGGTCACTAATAAGAGTGCTAAAGGTAAAAGTGAATGGATTCTGGACCATGTAGCAGTTTTTGCTGGGGTTTCTCAATGCCATAGTGGGTAATGTTACGACATTAGCTTTTTATGGTCTAAAAATCCTTTATCTCTTTTTCTTGCTTACCTTCTCTCTCTTCCCTTGTATAACCAACTCTGCCGATGTCTTCCACGAATCCTCATATTCAATCATGAAAAGTCTCAAACAGCAAAACAAGAGTAAAACCAGAATTCTAACATCCAACGTAACCCCCTCCCCCCCCCACCGCCAGATCTTCTACTCTAACATCAGGGGTCTACATTCGAACCTTCCAGAAGTTGAAATCCAATTACAGGAGACCAAACCAGACTTATTGTTCCTGGTCGAATACGGCTGTCAGCTAACATTCACGTCTGTGGTGACTTCAGTGTTCACAATGTTGAATGACTAGACCACTCAAACAAAACGGATGATGAGGGAAGATATTGTCATGATTTCTCCATCGCCTATGACTGATTATTCACGAACCCACCCGTGTGCTACACACTGACGGCCAGTATGCAAGTCTCTTAGACTTTTTCTTACAACTTGGCTAAAGCTATGCTCACTCTCAGTTCTGTCCCCCCAACCACGAGGTTGTCTTGGTTAAAAAACCAAACAAAATATAATGTAATCAGATATCGTGCAGTATATCGATATTTTATGGCTGATAGGGATAGCTTCGTACATTGATATCAGACAGTCATTTACGCACCATGTTTAAAATGAATATGCCCTGATTGAATGGTTAATGTCCGATATAGATCGCTTCATACCTTCCAAGAAACTTCAGCAAAAATCCAACAGCCAGCCCTGGTTTTCTCTAGAATGTTCCGCTGCCTTGCACACAGAACCCACTATTTCCACTGCGTTCAGCGAAATAGATGTACTGAAACTAAAGCCGCTTTCAGCACTGCCAGCAACCACTGTAAAAGAGTAATAAACAATAAGAAAGAGTTGTATGTCCAGTCCGTCAAGTCCAAAGTAGCTGAGCAGCAGATTGGTTCTCATGAGTTTTGGCGAATCACAAACAGGATCCTGGACCGAAAACGTTTCCTCTATCCCAACCATCATCAATGAATCTGAGGTAATCTCGTCAGCATCAGACGAAACCAAACTATCTGCCAAGAACTTTTCAGCTAATTCTACTTGGTGTGATCAGGGCCGACTACTACCATATTTCCTCATGTGTCTGAAAACACACTATGCGACATACAAATATCTGTGTTGCCAAGCTTATAAAAATCTCGATCCCAGTAAAGCTACTGACCCTTATGGCATTCCTACTATAGTGCTCAAAAAGTTTCAACCAGAACTAGCCTCCATACTTACGAAGGTGTTTAAACGTTGTCTTAAGGAAAATTGCTTCCTAACACCCTGGAAACCTCTTCCGTCTGACCCGTATTTAAAAATTCAGGCGATCGGTCATCTCCCACTCAGTACAGACCAATCAGTCATGAGTAAGCTAATGAAATCTGTGTTAAATAGAGAAGTGATCAACCACCTCAACAGAAACAACATCCTCAGCAACATACAACATGGTTTTCGCTCGTTTAGATTTACTGCTGATGTGATAACAGTAATATCTCACAGTATTCGTGAATTTCTTGACGCAGGCTTCGTTTCTAGGGCAATTGCTCATGACATATCAAAGGCTTTCGCTAGAGTGTGACATAAAGGCCTGCTACACAATGACTCCAGTTACAGAATAGCTGGAAATGTATTCTCAATTATTAAATCATTCCTATCAGATAAGTTTATAAGAGAAGTGGTTGATGGGCAGAAATCAGAAGTTCACAATCCATCCTGCGCCCAACTCTTTTCTTGATCTTCATCAATGACCTCCCAAATCACATTCTTAGATCATTCGTAGCCATTTATGCAGACGGCATTACTATCTATAGCAACACATTTAAGATGAGAAACGACCAAGATCTCTCTGATTCTCTTTCCTTTGATCTTGAACACGTGGTGCAATGGGGGAAAAGCTGGCTTGTTAATTTTAATGCATCTAAAACCTAGCTTCTATCTTTCTATCATCAACGCTCTGACCCACATCTGGCCCCTATTGAAATGAACGGCTCTCACCTTAAGGACGCCCCATGTTTAGACAAACCTTTTGCTCTAACCTTCACTCGTGATCTGAAATGGAGGTCATACATCAAATCCGTAGCCAAAGTCGCTGGAAAAACGGTTGAAGCATTCTACCGCTCCAGTAGATATCTCACTGCTGTAGCAATTCTCCACCTGTATAAGAGGAAAGTACGCCCTAGGATTGAATACTGTTGCCACATCTGGGCAGGAGCTGTTCGAAGCACCCTATCATGCTTTGACAGAGTTCAAAACAGACTTTATAGCATAGTATGCGATACCCTTTTCTCTTCTCTGCAGCCTCTTTTTCACAGAAGAAACGTTGCGAGCTTGCCTGGTCTGTCGCTATTTTCATGGCAAGTGTTCTACTGAGCTGGTCCCTCCTCCTCAATCCTTCGCAAAAAAACACTCGTCTAACAAAAATCACTATCAATAAATTGCCCCACTCCCTCTCGTTGCCTAAACCTAAACATGGGTTCCATGAACAGAGCTTCTTCCCTAGAACTGCCTGTCTTGGAACTCTTTTCCGCTGGTACGTTTTCCAGCTGACTACAATATCATTATCTTCAAGTCCAACATAAACAAGTTGAGATTATTTTCAAGAATTTCCCGATATTTGGCTGCATTCATCTTTCCATCTTTAATATGAAGTGGCCCAGTACCATTTGAAGAGAAGCATCCCCATAGCATGACATTTCCACCACCAAACTTTACAGTGGGGAGGGTGTTCTTGGGATCGTGTGCTGTGCCATCTCTTCTCCATACTCGATGTACAGAGTTAATGCCGAAAAGTTCCACTTTCGTCTCATCGGACCAGATCACATTCTTCCATTAATCATCCGTTTTCAATAAGTGGTCTCTTGCAAACCACAGACGAGCATTAACATGACATTTTTGTAGTAATGGTGTCTTTCGATATGTACGCGATTTAAGACCGTTGCGTCGGAGTACATTACTAATCGTTGGTTTTGTTACTACTATCCCTGCTCCTTCCAAATCTTTCTGAAGTTCGCCTCGTGTCGTTCTCGGTTGCTACTGAACTTTTCGTACAATCTTTCTCACTGCTCGATCAGACATCTTGCGAGGAGCTCCGGTGCGCGGACGGTTCACGGTTGAGTCATGCACCTTCCATCTCCTAATAAGGTTTCCTATGGTGCTTACAAGGATTTTGAATTGAGCAGATATACGCCGATAACCAATTCCATTCTTGTGCTCGGCAATAATCTTATCACAGACGACTTGAAAGAGTTCTTTACGTTTACTCATCCTGAGAACCTTCACGCGTGATGACTTACTGGTAACTAACGTGTTCCAATACTTTCCAACAACGTAGAGTATGGTCTACAACAATCGAGAAACTTCTAAAACGTATCGGCAAATTAAAATGCAAATAGCAATTTCCAGCATTATTTATAAAAAATAATAATAAAATATAATTTAAAACAATGTGTCCAATACTTTTTTTCCGGCTATTCTCGTTTTTATTATATAATTTTTGTTATGCATTAAAACGTTCCAATTTCTAAAGTTATTTATTATTGTTAAATTAGTAACTATTTCTTGCTAAATTTTCGCGTCATTCGCTGCACATAAAAAATGTGTTAAATAAAGAATAATGGGATGTGCCCAACACTTATTTTCCCCCACTATATATATATATATATATATATATATATATATATATATATATATATATATATATATACATCCAAGCTTGAGATATTCAAAAGTAGGAATTAATGATCTCAACGCGGTTGTTAGATAGTGCTCGATGACAAGAGCAAAATATTTTATATATATATATATATATATATATATATATATATATATATATATATATATATATATATATATACTGACAAGTATTGTTGAATAGTACGGAGTATTTTTGCTTAATGAGCTTTTTTTGTAATTTTTAAAAAAGTGTCGTTCTTATTTCTCAGTTGAATCTGTGCAAGAAAGTTCAATAGTCATCTTGGTCTGTTTTTTCTTTTGGTTGTTTTTGCAATTATACACACGTACGGTTACACACACACACACACACACACACACACACACACACACACACACACACACACGTGTGTGTGTGTTTTGTATTGTAAAGTTATAAATTATAAAAATTAAAAAAAAAACTAAATTCTATACCATATTGTAAATCACACCTTTAAAATCATTGTACGTTTATTTTACACATGAGACGCTTCACTAGTTCAAGAAATTTAAATATAATTTTAACTGAAGCATATAAAAGAAACCAGATAGAAAACGAACAATAATCAAAACTACCTGAAGACGACTGTTGAGACTCAGTCGAAAGTACTTGCAAATAAAACAACCAAAAGGAAAAAAAACAGATGGATCAAGATGACTATGGAACTTTCTTACACAGTGAAAAGGAGAATTTGAAAAATTGAAAAATTATATTTTAAAAAAAGCTCATTAAGCAAGAACACTCCATGCTATTCAACAATACTTGTCTGAATGAAATCATGCTGCCTAAATGCACAATATATATATATATATATATATATATATATATATATATGTGTGTGTGTGTGTGTGTGTGTGTGTGTGTGTGTGTGTGTGTGTTTTGGTAGCGACGCTTTGCCACTGAACAACTTACTAGGCTATCATATGTGATCAATTGCAGTTCATATACTTTAATAAAGAAACTGACGGCTGTTTGCGCTACGTTATAAAAAATGTGGCGTTTAATTAATCGTAATATAATAAATCACTTGCAACAAAAATCGGTTAATATGCCACGCAAGAGAAACGATTCAGACGCACAATAAGCGGCTTCCTTTCTTTTTTCTTTGTCTTATTGCAATATGTAGTATCTCTATTGATACTACACTTCGTCTTTTCTGCTTTCAATCAGTGGAGAAGACTGAGGGATCTTTTTTTTTTTTTAGTATTTTTGTCCATATCCAAAGTACCTTACTTTTTCCCACATTAGAAAACCAACATTGTGTCTGACTCTGCTTCTTGGGGGGGGAGGAGATTAGTAAGTGGGGACGTCCTTTTCTTCGAATACAATCTATGTATTGGCATATAGATTTCTCATTGCAATTATATCGACTAATGGCATTACTCCAAAGGATGCCCAATAGATAACTGTGTGAAATACTATTTTTATCAATTATGATTACCTTTTTTCTTTCTCGAAGTCAAACCAAACAAGGCATACTGCCACTAAAATGTATGAGGCAACTATGAATTAAGGGCTAGATTTATAGGGCCAACCTAAGTGGGGTGTTGTGCGGAGATATGCTTGGTTATATTACACTTAAATTTCTTCACGGTAGTACAATTGTAGAAGCAGGAAGTAGGATAAGAATTTCAAAGGCAATCTGTCCGAGGAAATAAGATATTAGAATAAAGCACCTTTTGGATCTGGGAGGCATTTACGGTGAAGAAGTTTGATTTTCTGTTGAATTACTTGTAAAAACATGACACAGATTCAACATTGCCACCATGAGACAGAGGCTACAGCTTGATAGACAATATGGGACTTCGTATTATTTGGATTCATCGTACTACTGCTCTCACCTTGAGTGTGATTTTCACAACGTTTCGGTCGATGTAACCTTCAACCTTCTTCAGGTGTATATTGTTGAACACGGGAATATTTCTGTCGAACTCGGGAATTTAAACTGGATTTCGAACGGAACCCTTTATTCACTTCATGGGGGTAGTATGCTCTTGTTCCGTCAGCCATGACTGGATAGGAGTCCTAAGTAATTCGCTATTGTATTTTTCGGTCGCCCGCACTGAGGATTGAAACTTTAAACTTCAGGAGAATATCACTTTTTAAAATTGATTTTTCCAAGTACTCTAACCACTGCGCCATCGGTCCTTGCATTCTCGAGTTCGACGAGATACACCAGTAGAAGGTCGAAGGTTACATCGACTGAAGCGTTGTGAAAATCAGATTCAAGGCGAGAACAGTAGTTCGATGAATCCAAATAATACAAATAACCAATCCTCATCTCAAAAATTCGAAATGTAATATAGGACTTATTAGGTTAGATACTCTTTCTTTGGACGCTGTCTAAGAGACGGGGGGAGGCTGGTGGTTGGTGCACTAGCCCAGATGTGGCAACGATACTCCATGCACTGATACTATTATTCATCTTATTACAGACTCTAACATTGCTTGACAATTGCATCAAATGGATTGATATGACATAAAACAGACAACTCAAATCTATAATAAACCTATAATTCCTTTGTTTCGTACGCAATCTATTTTTGTACTATCATCGATTTATTATTTCATAATCACTCTAGTAACGAAACAATGAGAATTGATCAACCGGTCTCCATCAATTATTTAATCTAGCGCTACTGCATTCGGATTTGATCGATAATTTTTTTATGTACACATTCAAGATTTATGAGCAGCTCCCCTAAAAATAGAACTACTAAATCTTTAACGAGGTTTTCTTTGTAATTCTGTCTTTTATGCGTTTCTTAAGAGCACTAGTCAAAGGATGGCTAAAAGGATGAATGTGTGAAATCTTTTTTTTAAGCATTATGACTACTATTATTTATATTAGTATAGGCTCCGAAACTACTTTACAGAATCTAACAAAATTGTGGCAACAATCACCCTTATGATAACCGGATTTATCATAAACCATAATCACTTTGACACACAAGTCCTCGTCAAATCGACGAAAGTTAAGCTACTTTGAGATTGGTCAATACTAAAATGGGTGACTATTTGTGAAATATCACCTGTCCTGTGTGAGAGGGATCTCTGCTTATTTCGGCATTGATTACAGTAATTCCAGAGACTTTTCATTGCAACTGCATTCAAGCAATGTCGGTCTAGGCGAAGATGTGATTGGGAATTGTACAATCCTTGTTTCAAGATAGATTCCCGCTATAGACGCTTTCCTTCTCGAAGTGTGTATACAATTTCAATACAACTAATTCTAAATTTAGTACACCTGCTAATACAATAAACATACAACAATACGCACTGATAAACTCTAAAAATGAATTAATTCTGCATAAAGAACATTTCTGATACACTATACTGCTACTGATACTACTATTACTGCTTCTATTACTAACTTCTACTTTATACTAATATTATTAGTAATAAACTAGCGCAACCTGTGGAAATTCCACAGGGGACTTATTCATATGTAATATATTGATGTTGGCATTCTGTAGATGTTTAGCGTAAATAGAAACGCTCTGATATTATTGTAGCTCTTTTGTTAAAACTGCAAAAGTATTTATCTAAGCTAGCAGGGACGTCCGGCGTAGCTCGGTCGTAAAGTACGCTTAAACATGATCTTATAATTCTTACAGATTTCGTACATATTATTATAGAGTTAATATTCTATTAATTTTTATATATTATAACGTCGCGATTTCAAAAATAAAAAAAATATATCCATATGATTTGGCTTGAATCGAAATCGAAACCAAAGCTTATGAAGAATTATTGGTAAAATTATTTATTACAAGAAATGGAAGTCCATAACAATTAAACGACAGTCACTCGGATGTAAGCATGACACACAAAATAAGTAAATATCACACACGCGATCTTATTAACATTTCGATTTCTTGAAGTTTTCACATTTCTTGACGGGAAGGTATTTATTTATTTCAGGTGTATTAATTTGCTCAGCATAGAAGAATGCTTTCCAAAAGCTTAGCAGATTAGCCTATAGGTCACGCATTCTGCTAACAGTCGCAAAGACTCCCATTAACTTATAGCACAAAGTAGCGTGCACTTGTCCTTTGGTCACTCACGCTTTTTTTTTTATCTCAACACCGATATCACATGTTCGTTCGGCGATTGTTTAGAATTGTCAATAAAAAAAAAAGAAGAGACTAAAAAGAATGGGCAAATCGTCAACAAAACTTTTACAAAACAGAAGATAATTTACTCTTTTATCGATCTGCGTAGATTTGAGGTTTTGGAACTGTTTTTATGTATTTGATTTTATTTCTGATTTTTTTTTAATTGCTATCTATAAGGCGGATGAAAAATGATATTCAAAATATCTGCCATCTGTATTTGAAGTGAAGATTAGATGTCATATGCTTAAGGAATGAAAAATCGAAAATTAATAAAAAAAATCCGACTAATATTAGGTTAGTGCAAAAACAATATCGTTTTCTCACATATGTTACTTTTTTTTATATGATTTCTGGATTAATTCATTGATATATATATAGGCATGTTATATATCATTTTGAAGCACGTTTTTTGCTCTATCGAATTGTGTTATTCCTTACCGTTCTACATATGTTCATTGGTTTTATTGCAGGCTTTTCGAAAGCATGGACAAAATTCAAATCCGCACGATTTATTGTTCCAGTTCAAACTAGGCCGAAAAGCTGCCGAGAAGCTCGTGATATCAATGAGGATTTTGGCGCAGGAGCCACTAACAAACGTTGGCACAACGGTGGTTCGACAAATTTCACAATGGTGACGAGAGCCTAAAAGATGCAGACGGTCGCGGCCGGTCGACTGGGGTTGATAGCGAACATTTGAAAGGCTTGATTGAAGCCGATCCTCGCAAAACTACAATGGAAGTTGGTGTTGAACTTAAGGTCGACCACTCAACACTCGTTTGCCATTTAAAGCAAATAGGGAAGTAAAAAAAGTAGGATAAATGAGTGCCGCTGAATTGAACGATAATAAAAAAAAATCGTCGTTTTGAGGTGTCTTCTACGCTACTTCTGCGCAACAAAAAATGACTCTTCTCGAGCGGATTGTGATGAGATGTGGATCCTTTACGACAACCGGCGACGTTCGGCACAGTGGTTGGATGCCGGAGAAGCTCCAGAACACTTCCCGAAGCCGAAAATTTACCAAAAAAGGTTATGATGACTGTTTAGTGATCTGTGGCCAGTCTAATCCATCTCACAGTTTTTTTAATCTGGGCGAAACGATTACGGTGGAGAAGTACTGCCGACAAATTGATGAAATACACCAGAAGTTCCAACGTATATGCCAGAGATTGGTCAGTATGAAGGGACCAATTCTCCTCTATCACAATGCTCTCCCGCATGTTGTTCAACTAACCCTGCAAAAGCTGAACGTATAGGGCTACGAGGCTCTGCCTCATCCGCCATATTCACGGGACCTCTCGCCCGCCAATTATCACTTTTTCAAGCATCACGACAACTTCCTGCGCGAAAAATGCTTCAAAAGCCGAGATGATACCGAATCGGCCTTCAATGACTTCATCTCTTCCAGAACTCCAGATTTCTATGCTAATAGGATGAATAAACTTGTTTCCATTGACAAAAATGTGTCGATTCTAATGGTTCTTATTTCGATTAATAAAGTTTATTAAGAAAGAAGTTATGCTCTTTTGAAGTTGAACGTCAAAAAACGACATTATTTTTGCACCAACTTAATAACTATCATTAACCGGTTAAATATTAAATTTTCAATAGATCTGTATATTTTAAACTTACTGAAACTGTTTTAAATTTCTTCTTTATTTCCAAATACATTTAACTATAGTAACCGAGTAACCATCCGATTCTACGTGATCGACACGCATCGGGCATATTGTTTTGTACAGCTTTGTAGATAGCGGTAGAAAATTCGAACATAGAAACACTAAAAAATGTTCCTCCTAGGTATGCTAATTGATAGATGTGTTTTGTATTTTTTAAATTTTTTTTTCCTGTCTGGAAACAGTTAATTTGTTATCTGTTTTCTTCACCCCTTTTTACTGGTGGGAATTCGAGATAATGTTCGCCCTTTTTGATCGTGTTGCGAACTCTAATGTACGCCTTCTTTAAGCTTGTTTTCTTTTGTCTGTGTATCGTATTGTGTACCTCGTTACATGCCTATAACCTGTTTTGTTTCTCTTCAACAAACTGTCACTTGCGAATAAATGTGTATGCATATAAATCCAACGTTTTCTTTTTCTTCCGCCACACATACATGTTATCTGCGATAACAATACATATAAAATGTATGCGAAAGATATTCTCGAACACGGGGCTGCTAAAAAACGTAAAGGCTGATATTTAGAATTTTCGATAAATGTGTAGTTTAGCGGCGTAAATTATTTGACGAACAAAAAAATTATAAAACCTATTTATTTTTATATAAAACACATTATTAGACCCAAAAGCTGAAATAAAACCAGAAAAAAAAATCATTTTTATTATATTTTCATCATTTTTATTAGACTAGATGTACGACATTCAAGGCCGCTGCATTGCTTTTTAAATTTGGCCTTTTTAAGGTTTGACAGATTCGCCTATTAAAATTTGACCTTTTTGCGCTCTTTCATTACAAAAAAAATAAATAAATGACGGCCCCCCCCCAAAAAAAAAACGGTTCATTAAAAGCGTAATAAAGGCTAAAGTTGGCCTTAAAAGGGCCAATCTGTCAAATCTTAGAACGGCCAAATTTTAAAAGCAATATGGCGACCTCGAATATCGTACATTTAGTCTAATAAAAATGATGACAAGTAATAAAAATACATTTTTCTATGGTTTTATTTCAGCCTCTGGGTGTAATAATGTGCTTTATATAAAAATAAATCATTTTTTATAATTTTTTCTCTGTCAAATAATTTACGCTGCTAAACTACACAATCGGATGTCTCCCTGTAACAGTCATGAATAATGACTTATTTTCTCTCGCGTAGAAATGTCCCTCCTATGTTGGTTACACACTGACCAATCAGTTTACAGGGCGCATGGATTTAATCTGTCTCTTGAAGAAGTACTTCAGCCCCTTTGCAAATTACGGTCGGTCATCAGAAAGAAACCTAGAAAAGCCCCCCTCACATTCTATCTCTATCTCTTTATCTCTCTATATCTATTTATCTCTCTTTTTATCTCACTGTCTCTCTTTCTCTCTCTATCTCTTTATCTCTCTCTTTTTATTTCCCTCTCTTACACTCTTTCTCTCTCTCTCTCTCTCTCTTTCTCTTTGTCTCTCTCCTGTTCCTTGTTTACTGGACGCTCAAGCATCGACTTTATTCGTATTTCCATCCTCTTTGACTCTTCTTGATTATTTGGTGTGGTGCCAGTTTATGCCGACACTACAATTAGGGGGAGGCAAGGGTTAATTTACGATTATACAGTTTCAGTTTTCACGATTCCATGTGCTGTTTCTATGTGTTTTACATTTGTCTCTATGTTCAGCTTGCGCCTATACCTCATGTGCATTAGTCTCTGCATTCAAGAGTTTTCATTGATATTTCAGCCGTTTTCATTATTTTTATCGGTTGTATCTTTTCAGCCATTTCTCTGTTTGCAATCTCTCCCATTCTTTTTTCAATGTTTTTCAGAATTGTTCCTAGTGCTCCTACTATTAGTGGTGTTATCTTTCTCCATCTTCCATATCCCTTTCAGCTCTCTGGCCAGTTCTGTATATTTGCTCTGCTTCTCTGTCTCCTTGTTATTCACTCTGTGGTCTGCTGAAACGGTGAAATCTAGGAGCATTTGTTTTATTATTATTATTATTATTATTATTATTATTATTATTATTATTATCATTATTATCATTATTATTATTGTTGTTGTTGTTGTTGTTGTTGGTGGTGGTGGTGGTGGTGGTGGTGTAACGCAGGCTATCACCAGATATTACTCACTGTTGACAACTAGTGTGTTTCTGGAGTCTGGGTCACAAATCTCCCCAGATTTCCAGTACTCTCCACTTCTTTCGATGAACTTTGTAAATGATTTTGCGTTATTGCAACAGCCGCTTCCGATTGATTTAGTGCTGACAACAAACAATTAGCATCCCAAGGCTCAAGTCATCTTAGTTCGTGTCCAGTAGAGGTCTGGTTAGAGCTTTCCTTTTTTGTTTTTTCCCATCCTCATTGACCCCATCATTCAATTTAATGTGATGCCATTTGATTCTTATCATTTACTCACTAGGAGTTCTCACACCAGTGATTATTATTTTTTTTTTTACATAGGCATCAAGGTCCGGAGGCCACTCGAGGATAAGGGTTAAAGAGTGAACAGTAGTGAATTGGACAATATAGTAATCGATAATAATGGAAGTTCGGTAAATTATTTAATTTAAGTGGAACAGCTCGTCAAGAACTTGTTTACGTTGGACTTGAAGACAACCATATTGTAGTCAGCTGGAAAGCAGGAAAACGGAATGCAACTCCATAGACGTGGAGTTCTAAGAAAGAAGTTTTGTGCATTTAGGTTTAGGCACAGATAAAGAGTGTGGGAAATTATTGATAGTGTTTTCTGCTAGACGAGTGTTTCTGGTGAAAGTTTGGCGAGAGGGGCATAGATTGAAACTCAGTCGAGCACTTGCCATTAAAATAACGATAAAGCAAAGACAACATCTCTTCTGTGAGAAAGAGGTTGCAGGGAAGAGAAAAGGACATCTACGAGGCTACAAAGTCTATTTTGAATTCTATCAAGGTAGGATAAGTCCTTTCTAGCTGCTCTATCCAAGATGTGGCAACAGTACTCCATCCTTGGACGTACCTGGCTTTTATATAGATAGAGAATTGCATCAGTAGTGAGATATCTACTGGATCGATAGAAGGATCCCATCATTTTTCCATTGGCAACGGATTTGATGTATGTGTTCCATTTCAGATCAGGAGTAAAGATCAAACCCAGAAGCTTGTCAAAACATGAGGCCTCCCCAAGACGAGAGCCAATAATTTCAATTGATGTCGGACTGATAATAATCGGTTATGTTCCTTGAGGTTTAGATAACAACATGTCTTGCTTGATTTCCAGTACTCTCCACCTTTTTCGACACTATTTTCAAATGAATCTACATTATTGCTACAGCCAATGCCACGTTATCTTGTGGCGCTGTTCGTAGTGATTCAGTCAGTCTGTTTAGGTATTTTTTAGGTAATTTTCATAGCTATGTCCAGATGTTTTCATGAGCCTCATCTGTTGCCATTCTTATGAATCGTTCATGCAGCTGTTTTTCTTCCCACTTTTCTTTTCTCGTCTTATCCCTTTTCTCTTTGTTTTCTATCTTGTTCATTTTTACAGTGTCTGTTGTCGCAGTGATTATCTTTTCTGTGCTCTTCGTTATGCCCTTTTTTCTAATTCGTTTTTCACACAGTCTTCTATACTAACAAACTCTCTACTGTCGTCTTTTCCTTTCATGTCGAGTTGGTCACCATCATTCTTTGAGTGTAATGCATTGCGCATGATAATGAGTTTCTTATTCTTCTGGTCATGATGTTCCAGTTCTTCTTTGGTCCAGCCTATGAACGGTCCAGAGTATCGTACTAATTATACTGATCATATGCTTACACTTTTTATTAGTTTCCTACTATATAATTTAGTTTCTGGAGGTTTTCTTGTTCTTCTTAGGCAGGGATGTGGGTGCTAGGGGTGCCCAAGAACCGTTCCCTTTTAATCTTGTTTTAAATTTGCCCTTTTCAGAGAAACATATTATAGGACTGTGCTCCTCCGAGACACGTGCATTACTATCCACATTACGGAGTTACTATCTTTAAGAGCATATCTGAAAAAATTGACAACATCCTGTCTGCTTATCCTTCAGCTAACATTCACGTCTATGGAGACTTCAATGTTTACAATGTGGAATAGTTAGCCCACTCAAACAAGACAGATGATGAGGGGACATTCTGTCACGACTTCTCCATTGCTTATGACCTAACTCAGATTCTTCACAAACACACCTGTGTGCCTGACACTGACGGTCCGTATGCAATCTTCTAGACCTTTTCCTCACAACTCGCCCTGAGCTATGTTCATCTTCCATTCTGTCTCTACTGAGATCTTCTGATCATTTTGTTGTATCAGTTAAGATAAAAACAAAATGTAATAGTACCTCTCCATTGTACAGGATATCGATACTCTATGGCTGACTGGGATAGCTTCTATATATTTATATTAGATCTACCCTTGCATTCTATGTTTAAAAAGGATGTGTCCTCAATAGTATTGGACCTGACAAAATGGTTAATTGTAGGTATAGACCGCTTCATACCCTGCGAAAAAAACCAGCAAAACTCTAACGGCCAACCGTGGTTCTCTCCAGAATGTGCTGCTGCCATTGCACACAGAAATCACTATTTCCATTGCTTTCAACATAATAGATGTACTGAGACTAAAGCTGCTTTCAGCACTGCCAGCAACCACTGTCAAAGAGTAATAAAGAATGGGAGTGAATTGTATGCTCGGTCCATTAAATTCAAAGTAACTGAGCAGCAGCTTGGTTCCCACTAGTTTTGTTATTTAACAAACAGAACTGAACAGAAGTGTGTGCTCCATCATCAATGGACCTGAGATAATCTCGTCAGCATCAGACAAATCCAACCCCTTTGCCAAGAACTTTGTAGCTAATTCTACCTTATGCGATCAAGACTGCCAACTCCCTGTATTTCCTCCTATCTCTGAAAACATGCTATAAATATCTGTACATGATGTTGCCAAGCTAATCAAGAACCTTGATTCCAGTAAAGCAACTGATCCTAATGGCATTCCTATTATAGTGTTGAAATGCTTCAACCAGAACTAGCACCCATACTAAAACCAAGCTTCTTTCTTTTCATCATCAACGCTCTGGTCCCCATTTAGCATCAATTAAACTGAATGGCTCTCGTCTTGGGGAGGCTCCATTTTTTGACAAGCTTCCAAGTCTTGACCTTTACTCCTGATCTGAAATGGAACACATACATCAAATCCGTTGTCAAGATAGCTGGAAAAATGGTGGGATTCTTTTACCGCTCCAGTAGATATCTCACTGCTGATGCAATTCTCTACCAATATAAGAGCTAGGTCCGTCCAAAGATGGAGTACTGTTGCCACATCTGGGCTGGAGCTGCTAGAAAGATCTTATTCTGCCTTGATAGAGTTCAAAATAGACTTTGTAGCCCTTTTCCCTTCTCTGCAATTTCTTTCCTACAGAAGAGATGTTGTGACCCTGTTTCTGCTATATCATTGTTTTTAATGTAAGTGTTCTTCTGCGCTCCAATCTATGGTCCCCCCTCACCAAACTTTCATGAAAAGCATTCGTCTAGCTGAAACCACTATCAATAATTTCCCCAAATCTTTATCTGTGCCTAAAACTAAACGTAGATTCCACGAACAAAGCTTTTTTCTTAGAACTGCACGCCTGTGGAACTCTCTTCCGTTTGCCTGCTTTTCAGCTGACTGCAATTTGGTCGTCTTCACATCTAACATAAACAAATTCTTGATGAGCCGTCGCCTTAAATAATACAATTTACCAAATTTCCACTATTAACGATTATCACAATATTATCCCACTGATTACTGTTCACTCATTAACTCTTATCCACGAGTGACTCCTATGTAAAACACACAAAAAACAACTATATTTTAGCCGTTTTTTTTTTGTTTTTTTTTCTTTGTTTTTTTTTTTTTTTTCACTTCAGCACTTGCCCTGAAAATGTTCTCTGCACGTCACTGTCCTTCGGTATTCTTTTCCAATTTTGTTTTTAATTTCTGGTGATGGTATCTGCTGCCAGAACTCTCAGATATTTGTCGATGTCATGTTCGCCTAGTATTTTCATCTCTTCTTTATTTGGTAGTTCTATACCCTCTGTTGCCTCCATATTCCATTTCTTATAATTAGCAGCACGCATTTTTCCATTCCAAATTCCATTTGAATATCCTGTCTGAAGATTCTGGTTGTGTCCATTAGTGTCTCCAGTTCCTTTTTGTTTCTTGTGAAAAATTTTAGGTCATCCATATGCATGAGGTTGTTCATGTTTATTATTATTATTATTATTATTATTATTATTATTATTATTATTATTATTATTATTATTATTATCGCTGTTGTTGTTGTTGTCCTCCTTCTTCCTTCCTTTACACTTTGTCTTTCTTTCTCTCCCTTCACCTTTCCTTTCCTCCACCAACCTTTGTTTGTCCGTTCGACCTGACCGATTCCTTTGCAGCTGCTGCAGTCGCGCTTCAGTTAATATCACGTGAACATTTCACTTAGCTTGATGGTTATCATTTATTTATTTCTTTATCGTTTTTTACGTGTCGAAATGAAATGAAATGACGGTTCCTAACGCTTTCTTATTGTTCAATGCACGGAGCGAATTTCATCTTTCATTGCATTACAATTCAACTTGCCCAGATTAGAAAAACTCGCATCGATGCAACTCAACAAATAATAAAACATACGCCATTTTTGCGTCTCCTTAGTCACCTACGACCGTGCTACGGATAGAAATGCATGTATGCATTCATTTAATTAAAAACGGCCCTAGTAGTTCGTGTGTTTTCTCTCACAAGAGCCAAAGATTTGATTTTATATAATTGTACTTTGTCCATAAAATTAAATAAAGAAGGCACAATCGACACAACGTATAATACGTGCTCAACGCTATAAATATAACTGCAACTTTAAACTATATCCAGGAGATATGTTACCGTACATGTTTTAATTTTTTTTTAATGTATAGAAAATCATTTAAGTTAGGATAACTCCTAAACCGTTTTAGTTCAGTGACTTATTCTTTTCTTTTATATCTGTCTCCCTATCCATCCATCCATCCATCCATCTATTTAGCTATCTACATATCAATTTATCCATTCATTCATCTATATATATATATATATATATATATATATATATATATATATCTTTGTATATATATATATATATATATATATATATAATTATTTTTTTTACTATAATAATTAAATACCTACAGACACTAGTGTTTCATCCTTTCGGGATTCTTCAGTGCAGGGTGTCACGATTAACACCATATATATGTATATATATATATATATATATATATATATACACTGTAGTTTGGGGTAATTGCGCCAAATACGGGGGTAATTATATATATATATATCCAAGTTAGAAAAGCATTTCATTCAAGGCATGAAAATTGTTAAACAAAATGTTTTTATTATAGGCTTTAAAAATAAAGGTACAAGATTCAATTTTAAATTTATTTATCTTCAAAGTACACTTTTATAAATTTTACAAAGTAAAGTATAAAAATCTAATTTAAATTAAATAAAAAAATTACCTTGGATTTATTTTATATAATGTACATTCTGTTGCACTTTAAAAAAATCATTAAAAATTTTATATCTATATCATTAATTGCTAGATGAAAGATAATATTTTTAAAGTGCACCAAAATGTACATTACATAAAATAAATCCAAGGTAATTTTTCACTAATTATAATGTCCCTCCCCCCAATGTAATTTATCACATTTTGGGGTTCGTTTTGTTCATGAAATTGTTAGGTGAAAGTACAGAGTGATCTCATAAAAATTAATTAAATTTATCGTTATTTTATGTTTTAAATGTAATTCCCCCTCCGCCACCATAAAAAAATTGTATTTGTCACGTCCCCCAACTGGCTCGATCACCAAACTTGAAAAAATGCTAGAGGTAACATGTCTCGTTGAACTCTTAGTGGCCAAAATGTGGGTGCTCATTTTATGTTAAATCAATATGGAAAAGTGATTCCCCACTCTAATGTTAATTTTTTTTCTTTTCAAAATTTCTTTCATATTATTTATGGTAATATATATTTAAGTTTTATTTTTTCAAACATATTTACGTTTTTTTTGTCTGTGGGCTCTTTCTTTGATCACGCGCACATATATATATATATATATATATATATATATATATATATATATATATATATATATATATATATATATACTAAAATAAGTGCAGAAAAATTTTTTAAAAGGGGGTCCATAAAAAAAGAGTAAAGAAAAAACGTTAATTGCGGAAAAATACAGCTAAAACATTTAGTTTATGCTTGTAAAAAAAAAAACTAAAAACAAAAAAAAAACGTAAATGTTTGAAAATAAACAAGCAACAAAACGTACATGTTTGGAAAAATAAAACTTAAATATGTTTGCAAAAACAAAAAAAACGTAAATATGGTTGAAAAAAATAAAACTTAACTATGTTTGCAAAAAAAAAAAACATATTTAAAATTAAAATATAATAAAAACATTTATTTTTATTTCAAGGGTGCCATTATATACATTTTGTGCTTCCGTAACTGGGTGGACAGACAGTAACGCCACCTATAGTCAAACGGAGGAAACAGGCTCTCTCTTTCTTCCAGATTACCTTATTTATAAAGGCTATTTAAACGTATTAGGCAAAAAAAGTAGATCTTCATTTTTTTAAGTGGGTCACATCGTAAAAAATTTATTGATTTCTGTATAGCCATTTATAGAATAATAAAAACAAACAGATGAAATCTTTTCTTCAGTTTTTCGTAAGTGTTTATTTTTTTGAATATTTAAAAAACAATAAAAGCCAAACATTTTTCTATCTACTCGGAATTATTTTTCAAGCTAGAAATTTATTGAGATTACAAAACTATTTTATTAGGTGATAGTTTTTATTTTTTTTGTTTATGTTCCGGAGGGGCAAATAACTCTAAAACAAAGATTTTTTTAAAAATCGACGTTGGAATAAATTTAATTAAATATGTTATCAATATAATTATTGTTTAAAATTTATTAAATAACGATTTAAAATAGAACACTTATAACAAATCTCTAACTAGAAACATTAACTAAGATACCGCTATTTAATAAAATCGATTTTTCTTAATGTAATATGCAAATGAGATGATCTCTTTATTGTATCTAGTTTGCAAGAATCATATTATATGTAGAAATAAATGAGAGAGTAAGGTAAGGAACATTTTGTATATACTAGACTCCCCGTGACCCTTTGGGTCAGTATGTTATATTAGCTATGGAATTCATGTATGAGTGTGACACATGTGACGTAAAGAAAATAGTTTTTTTTTTACATAGCAGAAACATTTCTATGAAAGTATATTAAAATAAAAAAAGAATATAGATAGATTTCTATGAGTCGTTCCGTTTATCCTAATTGATTATTTTTGAAAAAAAAATTACAGTTACTGAATTATAAGTGGTTGGCCATACTTATAGGTAAATGTGCACTGAACAGATACCATAATACTTATAGTAAAATTCAAATTTTGATATATCTGCTTTTACTTTTTCATCGTTCATTTCTGTATTACATTATTATTTATTCTGTATTAATTATTATTCCGATGTTAAATAATAATTTCGAAATAATAACGTAAATATTTCAGCATCTGTGCGAGCCTTTTCTCGTCTCACACAAAAATACGCGTTCACATCTCAAGTCATTTTTCTTGTCATACACATACGCGTACACAAACATACGTGCACACGTACACACACGTAGATATATTCACGTTCGCGTACATACACTCGCATTCACGTGCATACATACACACGCTAACGTACACACATGTACGCACACATACGCGCACACGTACGCACACATGGGCAACGTCACTTCCCCTTTGAAGGAAATCCACACATGCGCAAAAAACCACCGGAACAACTATAAAAGCAAGAGCAATAAGCTTTTTCCTTCTTTTCGACGTAGCTCCCAAGCTGAGCGGTCAACGAACCATTCGCTACTGTGTGGGGCAAGAGTTAACAGACAGTATGTACACTTTATACGCTTTCTCTCTCCATGAACTGGATTGAATTTCTCACTCTTTTTTTCCTTTTGCTTTGGTCCATCAACCAGACAAGACCGTGTCCACAGCTAGTGGCCTGAAGACATTTCCACGTGGATAAGTACCAACATGTGCGCATAGCTTTAATGATGCCAACCCTCTATCTTTTTGTTTGTCTACACGCTGGACCGCCATTTCTCGTTCCACTACATTACTCACTCCTTTTTCACACGCTGACATGAACGCGAGTTACGCCTAAAACATTCATTTTTCAACAAAAAATAAAGAATCCTGGCCCGCAACACATCCCAATTGTTCTTTTGTTTTGGTTTTTCGCGTTTAAATTATCCAAATAAAAAATTGTTAATACTGTCTTCTTTTTATTTTTACATCGTTCATTTCTGTATTACGTTTAAGTTATTTTAAACCCCACTCTTCCCATGTTAAATAATAATTTCGAAACAATAACGTTAATATTTCAGTGCGCAGGTCATGCGCGCATGCGCAACCAGATGTTGTAAACTGGAAAGTGGGGTACATACATCGTTGCAAGGTCATTTGAGTTTTATAATTATATAGATTAATCAAATTGTGAACAAAAAAAAACAGACAGAAATACGAATTTATATATATATATATATATATATATATATATATATATATATATATATAAAATGTAAAGTTGGTTCGTTCTAAACAAATAAAACCATGTTTATACGTTACCAATTTATTTGAAATTTTCAGACAACCCATTTTTAGAGTCGAGGTATGTTTTTATGTTATTAAAATAAATTTACCGAATAAAAATTAAAATATTAAATAAAATAAATATATTTATTTAATCGTTTCTGCGAATCTGTTCTATTGATAAAACTGAACTTCCGGTTCGATTCATTTCACAGCCACGAATTGACGAAAGGTTTAATTTTCTGTTAACTCGATAAGTAAAAAAAAAACAAAAAAAAACATATTTCATTTGTTTATCTTTCAAATTTTTTAATTTACACATCTTTTTGTTGCTTGCTTTTGAGTTTTTTTTCTATATAAGATTACTCATGCAGAGAGTGATCCGTGCTGAAATAATGTTATTATTTAAAAAGTCATTCTTAACATGGGGAGGTAAGGATGTTTTGTACCTATTCTGTACTTTAACCTTACAATTGAATAAATAAAAAAAACATATCGTAAAACGTTATTTAAACGTGGAAATATGATTTAAAAAATAGCGCGGCTCTCTGCATTAGCACCATTTTTATTTATTGTTGTTGTTTCACGAATTTTCGGCCAACTATTCCTCTGGCCTTCATGAAAAGAAGTCCTTTTATAAATGTTCAGTAACTTTTTCCTTTTATCATTCTTAACGAGTAAAACTTTTCTTATTCATGAAAGGAGTTAAGCCTACGTAAATAAATAAATGTTTGTACACGTGACAAATTATCAATAAATGGTTTAGTTACTTTTTTTTAAAAATGTTTGTAAAAGTGCGAAAGGCGACGTTGTTGTATACTCCCATGCTTAATTTCTATACTTATAGGTTTTTGGAATTTTTTTTCACTGGATTATTATTGATTGGACACTAATTAAACAGATTATTAAAAAAAAAAATGTAAAAAAGAAATCATTATTTCGACATTTGAAAGTGGTGCTCACTTTTTAGTTACAACGTTCTGATAAATCAGTCACCCATTTTGTAAGCAATAAAAACGCGGTATATCAAAACCATAGAAAGTAAAAATAATGAGTCTCTACCGCATTTGTAAGTCAGAAATATATTTGTTTCTCAAAGAAAAAAAAATAGAGAGAACAGGACTTTTTTTATTGTTTTCATAAAAATAAAGTTTCGAGATTTTTAATTATTTTTTTTTTTACTTATTTAGTCAGTTTGTGTTTTTTTTTTTTAAAATTGTTTTTGTGAAAGGTGAGTTTTTTTTCAAAACTTTTGTTTTGTTTCTTTTTAATTTTTTTAAAGTATTATAAATTTCACTAACATGCTGGAGAAATGTTTAATAATTTGGTATTTTTTTAGATTAGGTCCACCTCCACAATTTTCCTTTCAATGACGACATTTATAGGTTTCCGAGTATGCTGAACACGCAAATTGCATTGAAATTTTGCGGAAATAAATAGTTGTATTATGCATTGTATTCTTCGGCGGCCATCTTTTTACGTGCACACGCGCCATAAACAAATACACACACGTAAAAAAGATGGCCGCCAAAGATTACAATGCATAATACAACTTTTTATATCTTGATAACTACTTATTTCTGCAAAATTTCGATGCGATTTTCGTATTCAGCATAGTCGAAAACAATTTCAAGTCGTCATTTAAAAGAAAATTGAGGAGGTGGACCTAATCTAAAAATTTACCAGTAATTTTTAATCCCGTACGCCTCCCGATACATTGCTTCGTCAACATGCGACCATTTTATATCTCCCGAAGACACTTCGAAAAAATAAATAAATAAATAAAAAGTGACCGATTTACCAGAACGTGGTAACTAAAAAGTGAGTATCCCTTTCAAATGTTGAAATGATTTTTTTTTTCAATTTTTTTTCATAATCTGGTTAGTGTTCAATCAATAATAATCCAGTGAAAAAATTTCAAAAAACCTATCAGTATAGAAACTCCACCACGTAAGTAAATAAATAAAAAATGTTACGTGCGCATGCGTTAGCCTTGACTAGGGGGGTACTAAGGGAACGACCATTAAATAATTCTGCGGGTCGCCATGGAACTCAACGCCCAAGGAGTATCAAAATAGTTTTCATGATCTGAAGAAATTTTTTTTTCCGAAAAGTGGGTGATCACTTTTCCATCTAAATTTAACTTAAAATGAGCACCCACTTTCTGGCCACCTGAGGAAGGGGCATTTATTTTCGTGTTTATTGGCTTAAAGGTTTTTTTGACATGGCAGTTTGGTACGAGAATGCATATTTAACAGTTTTCGTTTATGCTCACGCATAGCATAAACAAAGGCTACGGTCTGTGAAATGGAAAATAGTCCCAGAGTTCAGGGGTTAATACCATGCAAAAGAAATCAAACAAAAAGACTTTTTAGCCAAGAAACACACAGAAAGAAAAAAAAAATAGCATCCATTTTTTTTCTATCGAATTCATTTGCTGTTTTTATTGAAAACTATTTTCCCCCGGATTTTTGATATAATTTTCTATTAAGGGCTGTGCGTCTCACGTTCGTAAATAACAAATTTTTTTTTGTAGATTTTGGTGTGCTAAAAACGAATCTGCAAACCGTTTCCGTCACAAAAAATAGTTTTTATGATATGAAGAAATTACTTTTTCGAAAAAGTGGCGATCACTTTTCCATGTAAATTTAACTTAAAATGAGCACCCACTTTCTAGCCACCTGAGAGAGGGGGGATTTTTTCCCATGTTTATTGGCTAAACAGCTTTCGTTTATGCTTACGCATAGCGTAAACGAAGGCTACGGCTGTTAAATGGAAAATAGTTCCAGAGTTCAGGGGTTATTACCATGCAAAAGAAATCAAACAAAAAACTTTTTAGCCAAGAAACAGAAAAATGCCCCTCTCTCAGGTGGCCAGAAAGTGGGTGCTCATTCTAAGTTAAATTTACATTGAAAAGTGATCACCCACTTTTCGAAAAAGTAATTTCATGAATGTCATGAAAACTTTTTTTTTGCTACGTAAACGGTTTGCAGATTCGTTTTTAGCACACCGAAATCTACAATAAAATATTTCGTTATATATGAACGTGAAACGGGCCTTAAAGTAAAATAATACCGGATTTTTTTGAGCAGATTTGCCGTTTAGTTGTACAAATATCCTCAAACCAGGTAATCACTAAAAGGGATTTTTAAAAGTCGTCATCTGTATCGAGCAAAAGTTTAAAACCACCGATTATATGCTAGCCTATATCATGGTAACATATATTGAGTGAGTTCCTAACAGTATTTTTAGTTTAAACTCATTTTCCCAAAATTTCCACAAACTTAACGTGTTCGATACAGTCTGCCGCCATTTGTATTTTTCAGATATACCGATAAACATTGAATGTTTTTGAACCGATTATACATTACATAAAAACACTAAAATCTTATCCAGTTAGGTAGAACACTTACTTTTCTTGCCTTTGATAACATTTATTTGTTATATATTTATTTTTTGACAACTTCTTTGTATCTGTGTTTAGTAATATAAACCCTTTTCATTTAATGTAACGTTTAGTCGGCTCGAAAAACAGTGTTTATTGGTGTATTTGAAAGCTACAAATGGTGATGGACACTGTTGATTACTTTAAGTTGGAGAAAGTGAGTTAAAACTAAAAATACTATACAAAATACTGTCAGAAACCTATCCATTATGCCAGCCTATGTCATGGTAACATA
The DNA here is from genome assembly GCF_053919585.1 of Euprymna scolopes. NCBI lineage: Eukaryota > Metazoa > Mollusca > Cephalopoda > Sepiida > Sepiolidae > Euprymna > Euprymna scolopes. The sequence continues at coordinate 96,981,267 of NC_136490.1, read as the reverse complement.
TGTTCGGTGAGTTTCAGACACTGTTTTGTATAGTTTTTAGTTTTCAACTTACTTTCCCAAACTTAACGTATTCAACAGAATTCGCGACCATTTCTGTTTTTTGAGCCAATTAAACATTTTACATTACATAAAAACACTAAACAATTATCCAATTAGGTAGAAACGTAAATTACCTTACCTTTGCTTTCATTTATTTGTTTTTGGACGACTTTTTCGAATCTGTGTATAGTAACCCCCTCCCCCACCATCAACCAAATATTAATTACTAAATCACATTTTTTAAAACAACAACAACAAAAAAAGCATTTAGCGTTTCAACATTTTTGCTACGTTCGGCTTCATCCACTGATTGTTGGTCAAGTCCAAAACATGAATGATTGACAGAAACTCTCGAGGATCCCGATCAAATTCTGCAAGAGCACCATTTTTTTCACTTTCGCCTTCTTTTTCACTTTTTGCAGTGGATTGCTGTACTAATATAAGAAACATGCATTTTCTCTTTTATTAAATTTTTCCATTACACCAAATTAAGCCACTGCAACGCGTGGCAGGGTACAGCTAGTATATATATATATATATATATATATATATATATATATATATATATATAACTCTGTGGACCGTCCAACCAAATAAATAAACGTCATTCTTTGCTTGACTTGTAGTCGTAGTTCTAATCATAAAACGATGTTTTGTTGTTTTGCTTTCGGTTTCGATTTCAACTGATGGCACTCATATCATTTTTCCTTTTTTTAAATCATGATTATAACATAAAATAACTGACTATAATAATAAATACAAAATCTACGTAAATTAAAATATATATTCGATCATATTTTATGACCTTGCAAAGCCGGGCGCCCCTGCTAGGATATATATATATATATATATATATATATATATATATATATATATATATATATATATACTTATACTTTTTTGTAGAAAAAGAAATCCCATACAGTGCTCTATTATTAGGGAAAAAACCTTTCTCGAAATAAGAGCAATATATTTTTTGTATAATATATACAGGAATTTACATTTATATCGGTAGTCGGTACCGACGGTTTCAAGCCCAGTAGTTGAGGACTGCTCTTAATGTCCGCCTCAGGCTCTTTTCAGCCGACACTCATCGATGAGAGTCGCCTGAAGAGAGCCTGAGGCGGACATTAAGAGCAGTCCTCAACTACCGGGCTTGAAACCGTCGGTACCGACTACCGATATAAATGTAAATTCCTGTATATATTATACAATATATATATATATATATATATATATATATATATATATATATATATATATATATATATGAACACATGATTAATAAAACATGTTAAAAGACATCTTGAAAAAGAGTTAAAAACATATTTAATTTTAAAAAAGGAAGCACAAGATAAGTGGATAGTTTTTAATCTGCGGAGTTTCGAAGTTTACCATTTTCATTACCTTGGTAAACTTATTGTAATTTATATATATATATATATATATATATATATATATATATATATATATATATAAAATACCCAAGTTTAACCAACATAAGTCCAGTTCAAACAGACAAAAGTATATAGAAGCCAGAAATAACTGTAAGAAAGAAATAGCGACAGCTAAGAGAGAAGTTACTAAAACCACCAAAAAACGCATCGAAGCACAGAAATTAGGAACCCGTGACTTCTGGAAAATCTACAACAGTAGTAAATAATGGGCAATCAACAATTCCCCCAACAATCATGAGGTTGTTTGCTCAGTAACCGGCCCTGACGGTATTCACATTATATTACTCAAAAAACTTCAACCAGAGGTAGCGCCCATACTTACCAAACTGTTTAAACGTTGTTTCAAGAATTGCTTCCCATCACCCTGGAAAATCTCATCATTATGCCCTGTATTTAAGAATTCAGGTGATCGTTCATCCCACTCTCAGTACAGGCATGTGCGTCATGAGTAAGTTGCTGGAATCTGTGTTAAATAGAGATGTAATCAACCATCTCAGCAAAAATAACATAAAGTGACAGACAATATGGCTTCCGTTCTGCTAGATCTACAGCAGATGTGCTTACAGTTATATCTTATAGGATTAGTGAATCTCTCGACAGAGGCAACCTTTCTAGGGCATTTGCTCTTGACATATCAAAGGCCTTTGATAGGGTATGGCACAAAGGTCTACTTCACAAGATCTCTAGCTATGGTATAGCTGGAAATGTCTTCTCAATTATTAAATCATTTCTCTCTGATAGGTTCATAAGAGTAGTAGTTGATGGGCAAAAATCAGAAGCTCACAGTATTAATGCTGGAGTCCCTCAGGGGTCCATCCTGGGCCCAACTCTTTTCCTGATCTACATTAATGATCTTCCAAATTACATCCTTACATCATTCGTAGACATTTTTGCTGACGACACTACCATCTATGGTAACACATCTAAGACAGTAATGCATCTAAAACCAAGCTTCTCTCTTTACATCATCAACGCTCTGACCCCCATCTGGCATCAATTAAAATGAATGGCTCTCATCTTGGGGAGGCCTCATGTTTTGACAGGCTTCAGGGCTTGACCTTTACTCCTAATCTTAAATGGAATACGTACATCAAATCTGTTGCCAAGGTCGCTGGAAAAATGGTGGGATCCTTCTATCGATCCAGTAGATGTCTCACTGCTGATGCAATTCCCTATCTATATAAGAGCCAGATACGTCCAAGGATGGAATACTGTTGCCACATATGGACAAGAGCTGCTAGAAAAGACTTGTCCTGCCTTGATAGAGTTCAAAATAGACTTTGTGGCCTGGTGGGAGATGTCCTTTTCTCTTCGCTGCAACCTCTATCTCACAGAAGAGATGTTGCGAGTTTGTCTCTGCTTTATAGTTATTTTCATAGAAAGTGTTCGACTGAGCTTCAATCTATGGTCCCCCCTCGCCAAACTTTCACAAGAAACACTCGTCTTGCTGAAAACACTATCAATAATTCCCCCCACTCTTTATCTGTGCCTAAACCTAAACATAGATTCCATGATCAAAGCTTCTTTCTTAGAACTGCACACCTGTGGTATTGTCTTCCGTTTTCCTGCTTTCCAGCCGTCTATGATATGGTTGTCTTCAAGTCCAATGTGAACAAGTTTCTGATGAGCCATTCCACTTAAGTTAACAAATTTATCGAACTTCCATTACTATCGATTACTATATTGTCCTTTTGACTACTCTACACTATTTAACCCTTATCCTTGAGTGGCCTATCGGCCTTGATAAGTGGTAACGCCTATGTAAAAAAAAAAAACAAGAAGGCTGAAATGCTTGCCAGTTGGTTTGCCTCCAACTTCACGCTGGACCCTGCTAACCACCCCCTCCCTGACTTTCCTTTGCAGACAGACACCACACTAGACGATCTGAAAATCACTCCTTTTCAGGTGCATGCTATCATAAAAAATCTTGACACTTCAAAAGCATGTGGATCTGATCTCATCCCGGCTGAACTATTAAAAAAGTGCTCCACTGAAGTAGTTCTAGTTCTCTCCAAACTTTACACAAATGCCTTAATGAATCTTGCTTTCCTGCCTGCTGGAAAACTGCTTCTGTGGTAACAGTTTTCAAGTAGTCAAGTGAAAGAACTGACCCAGTAAATTACCACCCCATTAGCCTCCTCCCACTTTTCGCCAAAATATTTGAGTCCATAATTAACCAAGCTCTAGTACATCACCTTACAAATGCTAAACTTCTGACCAACAAACAATATGGATTTAGGCAAGCCCGTTCCATGGCAGACATCTAACTGTAATCTCTGAGCGTATATACCATTCACTTAACAAAGCAGGGGTGGGTAGATCAGTAGCTCTAGATATATCTAAGGCTTTTGACAGGGTATGGTCTTCTCAGGAAAATCAGATCATACGGTAACACTGGAAGAATATTTAACATAATTAAATCCTTCTTAGATAAGAGAAAAATTCAGGTTGTCCTCGATAGTTGTACATCTAAACAATATATATAATATGATATAAATGCAGGAGTGCCTCAGGGGTCTATCCTTGGACCTCTATTATTCCTAATATTCATAAATGACCTCCTTGATAAAATTATCTGTGAGATGGGTATATATGCTGATGACACCATTCTCTTTAACAGACACGACAGGAAAATAAACACATATCTAAAGAAATGGCAGAAACACTAGAGGATGACTTCCAATCTGTAGTAGAATGGGGACAAAAATAGATGGTCACATTCAATGCTGCCAAGATTAAACTAGTTTCCTTCAATAACTACAAGAAACATTCTTTACCACCAATAGCAATGGCCAAAGACTTTTTATCTGAAAGTACATCTTTTAAACTCCTCGGCCTAACGTTCACAGGAACATGAGTTGGAAAAATTACATTGAGAGCATTGACAGAACCGCTGCGAAAAAGGTAGGCTCTCTCTACTGTGCTAGAAATCTACTAATACCTGAAAGTATCCTGTACCTCTATAAGGCCACCATTCGCCCATGTATGGAGTATTGTTGTCATTTTTGGGCTGGTGCATCTGCTATTAGTCTCTCACTCCTAGACAAGGTTTAAAAGAGAGTCGCCAACCTGATAGGTCCTGAACTGTCATCTAAGCTTCAGTCTCTGTCCCATCGAAGAAATGTAGCATCCCTCTACCTGTTCTACAAGTACTTTAACGGTGAATGCTCCGACGAACTCCAGGCACTTGTACGCCCTCGACGTAAATACCCCCGACAAACCCGACAAGCAGCAAATCCCACCCCTTCACAGTTGAGATCCCTAGATGAAAGAGAACCTTCTACTCCAGTTGTTTCATCCCCAGAACTGCTAGAATTTGGAATTCCCTTCTGGGTTCCTGCTTCCTCAACTGTATTGACATGCAGAAGTTCAAGTGTAACGTGAATCAACATCTTGCTGCCCAACTTCCTACACAGTACGCCTGATGCTTATGTCTTTGATAGTAGCCCCCTACAACAAATTAGCAATGTGCTTGGTTTGGGGTGAAAATGTAATAAATATATATATATATATATATATATTGAACGCTCCCATCGATTTCGACATATTAGGTTCCACCACAACAACTAAGCCACTTGGAAATCCACACATTTCTTTATAGTGGTGAAGACTTTGTGTAGAACCATCCACGTTTTTGATATTACTGCTAACCTTCGTCAGTGCAGATGACTGCCACATGATAGAGTATACAGCTGACCGCAGGTTTTTACGTCAGTTTCCTTCTCCGAGATGCATGTCTTAACAACTGGGGGTGCATCTCTCTCAGTTAATTAATGCGCCTCTAGATACAAACCTGGAAATTTCTACAACTCGGCCATGTATATACAGCGCCTTACCTTCCCAAATGGTCACACATCTGGTACTGGCCAGGCTCATATATATATATATATATATATATATATATTTTACATGGTGGTCAACACTTATCAAGGCCCGGAAGCCATTCAGGGATAAGGGTTATTGCAAGTACAGTACGTTAGTGTGGAGATTTGATGAAGCGTTTACTTAAGGGGGCGGTTCATTAGGAATTTGTTAACGTTGGACTTGAAGACATCCAAATTGTAGTCAGGTGGGAAGCAGGCAGACGGAACAGAGTTCCACAGGCGTGCAGTTCTAAGAAAGAAGCTTTGTTCATGGAATCCACGTTTTGATTTAGGCACAGATAAAGAGTGGAGGAAATTTTTCACAGTGGATTCAGCTAGATGGGTGTTTTTCGTGAAAGATTGGCGAGGGGGGGACCAGAAATTGGAGTTCAGACGAGCACCTGCCATGGAAATAACGATAAAACAAGGATAGGCTCGCAACGTCTCTTCTGTGGGAGAGAGGTTGCAGGGTAGAAAAAAGGGCATCCCCCACTAAGCCACGAAGTCTATTTTGTACTCTGTCAAGGCAGGATAGGCTGTTTTTAGCAGCTCCTGCCCAGATATGGCATATATATATATATATATATATATATATATATATATATATATATATATATATATATATGTATAGTCTTGGAAGTTTTTTAACCTTTAAAACTATATTAAAAAAATATTATTTTTATATTTTTTTATCATTTGTTGGAAAACTACTTAATGAGTAAGTCATTTAATACATATATGCATATATATATATATATATATATATATATATATATATATATATATATATATATGCATGTTGATATTAATGTTACCAAGGACACAGTGTATATAAATCCATGTCCATTAGTTTATGAGTCCCTGGGCTCTAGCAATGCTTAATATCACCTGTCTCAACCTCGCCATGTTGTATTGATTCAATTACCAGGTCTTTTATCTTTGGACCATTTTCCAGTGGCCTTCATGAAATTTCCTTTGCTTATTGTTTTATCAGATAGTATGGTTTGTGTTCTTGATAATTATGTCAGCGATCTTGGCATCGATTTCACTGTCCGTATGAATGATGACGGCACAATATTATAAATTGCATAAGCAAAACGTAATGGGGGAGTTTAAAAGACGAAATATGTTCATAAAAGGATGAACATGAAGTATGCATGAGGTATGTAGTTAGTGGATGATAAAGCGGCAAAATATTAAAATAACAAAAGTGAAAAAAAAGAATTAAATAACAGATAGAATAATTGGAATGGAGAGATATCAAGGCAATTAGTATTGGAATTAATATTTCGCCCAGTACCTAGGCTTTATTCAGAATACATGTTAGAAAAACTGACTACATTACGAATCGGAAAAATCAGAATTTTGGTGGGTATCGAAATCAGAAATATTTTTTATCGAGTTTTTAATGCCAAAAACCAAAATCTTTTAATTACTGTTTTTTTTTTTTAATTTAAACATTTTTTTTTTTTAAAACTTACTTTTACTTTGCTGGTACCATTAATTCATTTTAAACTACCAGTGAAACTAAAATCGATAGATCACCTCCATTTCCAAGTCCACTTCCACCTCCCAAAAGTGTATTTCATGCTTGCAAAAATATATGCAAATACTACATGCGTATTTACGATAATCTGAAAATGAAAAAATATAAACATAACTCTATAGAGATTTTTAAAGAATTGGAATCGTATTGGAATCGAGAATCTAGAAGAAAAAAAAAACGATAATTGTATCGAAATTAGGAACAATATTAGAATCGTCTACATACATACTAGTGATGGGACGATTCCAATATTTTTCCCGATTCCAATATAATTACCGATTATGTATAAAATTCCTGATTCTGATACAATTACCAATTCCGATTTCGATTCTTTATAAAACTCTACAATCTTTAACTATAGAGTTATTATTAGTTCCAATTACCGTAAAAACATGCATTGCATGTGCAGATATTTGCTCAAACGTAAAAACGCATTTGTGAGGGGGGGGTGATCTGCTCATATTAGTTTTACTAGTAGTTTATAATCAGTAAATATTTATTATTTCATTATTACTGCCAGCAGTGGAAAATTTTATTTAAAACAAAATCAAATAAAAATATAATTATAAGAATCGCTTTTGGCATCGGAAAAGAGGCACAAATCTTTCCAATTATAATTCCGATTCCAATACCCACAAAAGTATGATTTTTTAGATTCTGATAAATCTTCTCATCTAATACATGATGATTGCAACGTCTTGTCAGACGAGAGCCACTCCCACAGTCACTGAAAGTCCATGCGCCCGAAGATAATTTTTTAACCCTGCCAGCGACTTGCACACACTCAAGCAGACATGACACTGAAAATGTTCACTGGTTTGGATGAAAGTAGCAGCAGCGGAACCTGTATCATCGTGGGCTTTCATGTGATTAACAAAACCTGCCTTAGACAACAGAGCCCGATCACACACCTTACAGATCCAAAGATCTCCATGGTTGGGCGGCAAGGTTTGGCCTTTCTTACATGCTCTCTTAAGCTTCGCTCGGTCTATTTTGGCTGCTTCAAAGTGTTCTGCGCCCTATATATCAGTGTCCTCCACTGTTTGCGATCAAACGCTAGGGACTCCCAACTGTCAACAGGAATATGAAAGCTCACCAGACTCTTCTTGATGCTATCACAAAAACGTTTTTTGGGCTCATGCTGGGGTCTTTTTCCAAGAAAGAGCTCACCATAGAACAACTGTTTTGGGAGTCGGTAGTCTTCAAGCCAGATGAGATGACCTGCCCAACGCATCTGGTTCTTAATAACAATGGTAGCAATACTCGTTGTTTTGGCCTTTTTTAAGACATATGTATCAGGGACAAAGCTATACCACTTTAAACCAAGAATATGTCTAAGGCAGTGCTGATGGAACCTCTCGAGCAATTCTATATGTGACCGGTACAAGGTCCAAGTTTTAGATGCATAGAGTAGGGATGGTACTACACATGCTTGATATACTGAAATTTTAGTTGCCAGAGTTAAATCACCGTCAGACCAGACTCTATCTTGTAACCTTCCAAAAGCATCAGATGCCTTGCTGATTCTCTGTCTTATTTCCACATCAAGAGTGCCATCATTTGATAAGGTGTTCCCAAGATAGACAAAACTTTTTTACGACTTCAAGGCGCTTTCCACAGACGAAGATATCAGGTTCCACATACAGATCATCAGGAGCTGGAATGTACATGACTTTAGTTTTCTTAATGCTAACTGTCAGTCCATAGCAGGTACAAGCATTTGTAAAGAGATCCATCACTAGTTGCATATCTACTGGGGAGTGTGTTACCAGGTCAGCATTATCAGCATACAACAACTCCATCACTAACAAGTGTTTAGGCTTGGAATCTTCTGAGGTTGAACACCTTTCCAGTCGTTCGGAATCTAATATAAACACCCATATCACAATCGTGGAAACCATACCAGAGCACAGCAGTCAGATAGAGCAAAAACAATATTGGTGCAGCTATAACACCCTGCTTCACACCATTATCAATGGGGAATTCTTCCAAAAGCCGACCATTGAAGTTGACACGACCTTTCATACTGCAATGAAGTTGCTTGAACTTGTCTGTAAAAGCAGGTGTCCAGCCAAATTTTTCCAGCACTTTCCAGAGAGCCTCATGGTTGACTGTGTCAAACGCCTTGTTTAAGTCAACACCTGGCGAAGAGGCATACGCTGCTCAATACATTTTTCCAAAAGCTGTCTAGCAGAAAACACCATATCCACAGTTTCTCGTCCACCTCTAAAACCAGACTGGGATTCCGGAAGTATATCAGGGCATACATACTTTTCCAATCGGTTTAGCAAGAGCCGTGCAAATACCTTTCCAACCGCACTCAGCAGAGAGATATCTCGATAATTTCCACAATCAGACCTTGTACCCTTTCCTTTTTACAACATAACCAAGATGACATCTACCCAATCTTGGGCAACCGAGTCACCCTGCCATACTGACAGTATCAAAGAGTGGACCACACAATGAACATTGACACCACCATGTATTAGCAGCTCAACAGGGATGCCATCCAACCCAGGGGCTTTGTTCGAGTTTATTTGTTTAATGCAGTCAACTGTTTCCACAAGAGTCGGTTCAACATCAAGTTCTGGACAAAAGGAACATTGAGGGATACTTTCTATAACAGCAACATCAACATTGGATGAGTTATAAGATCATCAAAGTGTTCATGCCTTCGATGCATAATTTCATCTGAGGTTTTCAGCGAGGTTTTCCCATCCTTCGCTAGGAGTGGTGTAGTTGAAGAGGATTTTGAACCATAATCCTAATGAAGCAAAGTGTAGAATGTTTTGACATCTCTATGATCGTAGGCAGTCTGTATCTCCCTGGAGAGGTCAGACTACCATTTGTTTTTTATTTGGCGCACACAACACTGAACCTCACTCTGCACAGAAGAAAAGTGGGCAGCAAGCGTTGGCTTGTTCAGAGGTGAAGAGTTGAGAAGTTTCAAATAAGCTTTCCATTTTCTATCAATTTGAGGATTAATTTGATTGAAATTATCAGCAAACCTAACCAATACGTACATACATACATACATGCATACATACATACATATACATTCACATATATACACATACATATATACATGCACACTTATACATACACACAAACATATACATATACATACATATACATGAATGCATATACATACATATACACACTAGCATATACATATACACATATACATACATGCACATGCATATATATACATATACATACACATATGCAGATACATATGTATATATACACACATACATCATCATCATCGGCGGTCACTCGTGTCCGAGTATGACTGTCCTGCGTTGTGGCTTCTGTGGGTCCTCAGGTGAGCATAGAGCCCAATCCTAGACCCAATTTGTCTTGTGCAATTTGGGCAGATAAAGGTAGTGGTGGTGGGGTGGGGTTGGGTGTGTCTGGTTGATAATCTGTCCTTTCTGTGCTTGCGTTTATCCTCAGCAGCTTGATTTAGGTCACTACTATAAAGCGCAGCACCTTCGTGGACAGTGCTCCTCCATGCCAACCTGCTCCCAGCCACGTCCTCCCATGTCTCAAGGTCCATGTGAAACCGCTTTAAATTTGCTTTGATGTTGTCCTTATACCTCATCTTTTGGCCACCCTGGTCACGCTTTCCCTCAACAAGCTGAGAGTAGAAAATCTGTTTTGGGAGGCAGAGATCCGGCATTCGGACAACATGACCAGTCCATCTGAGCTGGCGTTGAGCAACAGTAGTGGTGATAGTGGGAATGTCAGCCTCACTCAGGATGCTGGTGTTGGTGCGTCGGTCCTTCCAACTAATTCTGAGGATTTTTCGGAGGCATCTTTGGTGGTACGTCTCCAGGGTTTTTACGTGCCTCCTGTATGTGGTCCAGGTCTCCGATCCATAGAGAAGAGTGGGCAGCAAGACAGCTTTATATACCATGATTTTGGTCTTTGCCAGAAGGTCACGGTTCTCAAATACTCTCTTCCTTAGCCTTGAGAAAGCCCCACTGGCACAACTGAGACGGTGTTGTATTTCATCATCTATGTTGGCTTTTGATGATAGGATGCTGCCTGGGTATGGGAAGTGGTCCACATTTTCCAGTCTAGCGTTGTCGATGGAGATGTTTGGGGGTGAGACTGGAGTACTGTTTGGTGGTGATTGATGGAGAATTTGGGTTTTTTTTTATATTAATTGTTAGTCTTAGCTGTTTGTACGCCCTTGTGAAGGCAACCAGTGTACACTGTAGGTCCTCTTCTGAGAGGGCTACAAGGGCGTTATCGTCTGCATACTGTAGCTCCATAATGGATATGGTGTTCGTTCGACCTTTGGCCCTAAATCTGTTGATGTTAAAAAGTCGCCCGTCAGTTCTGTACATAATCCGAACTCCATGTGAGATGGAGGATAGCAGTAATAAAGATGGAGAACAGGGTTGGGGCAATACATACAGAAACACATACATATACATACATACTATACACATATATAATCATGCACACATCGATATACATACACATACACATACATACATATATACATACATACACACATACATATACATGCATATATATCCATGCATATGCAAACATATATATATATACATACATACACACATATACACACATATACATATACATGCATATACATATATATACATACACATATGCATACCTATATACATATATACATACATATACATATATAAATATACATACGCATACACACTTATAGATATACAAATAGGCATATATACACACATACATAAATATATGCCTATAATATGGTAGATCAGTTATTACATGCTTCCAGCCTGTCAAGCCTGCACGTGTCACAACTTTTCCATCGCCACAGGACTTTTTTGGGGTTTTTTTTGTAGACAAATGTCTCGGGGAGTATTTGTACAAAGATGTTATTGCAGAGTTTTAGCTTTGTACGACAGCTAAGGCTCTCTCCTGATTCCAAATGTTGAGATCCAGCAATAAGCAAGAGTAAGATAGCCAGCAACAAGTCAAACTGCAGACCAGCTTAATGCGAGTACTGGTCTTCCACTTCATGTTTTTTTTAAATCAAAAATTTGCTTCTCCTGGAAGGGTTGCCTTCACCATGGTTTACGGGAGACCTCTCTCCCCCCAATGCTATTCGGTCCATGTCTGGGATTTAGGTTGCTGGGCACCAGAGCATATTCTACACACTGGTGGGTCATGCATGCCGCAGCTGACAGGGCCTAGCTTCTCTGGAGGTTTCTGTCAGAGTTGCCTCACCCTTAGCCTTTCGTTAATGAAACTTGGCCCATAATCAGTGGAGGTCCAGTTATACAGCGTCGGACACACGCTGTTCATCAAAGTCCCAACAATAAATAAATAAAAACAACTCAAAATACACGACAGGTAATAACACGTGGTCATGAGTTGCGGTGTTTGTGCAAATCCCAAACCAAAGGAGCAACCAAAACGGAAGAACTCCTCAGCGATCACGACGACGGTGATGGTGGGTCCAATTAAATTAATTCAAGTAATTTTCTTTTACCTATTCATGTTCAAATCAATTTAAATAAATTAATACATAAATAAAAAAAATACATGTCCGACAAAAAACAAAAATAAAAAACCCAAAAACATTTTAAGGACGCTTAGTCTCCTTGATGATGATAATGATGATGATGTTGATGATGATGAACACAAATAAGCATAAGTAAAAAAGTAATACATGTCCAACAGAAACGATACGTGTAATGGATAGACCTTGGTCGCAATCCTCTGTTAAAAAAGTTCATATAGGGGAAAAAAGCAAAAAAAACAAAAAAACTAACTAATACATACATACATATATACATAATTACATACATACATACATACATACATGCATACATGCATGATGCTTGCTGCATCTTTCCAGATAATCGCTGTCACATTGAGTTCTCCCAATCTTGTCGTCTATGCCATCTCAGATGACTCTGCACTCCCGCCGCAGATTTGCACACCTTGAAGCAGATGTGACATGCAAATTGAGCGATTTCTATCGAGTTGACGAAAAGAACATGAAAAAAAAAAGTGATGTCTTTGCTGTTACATCTATCACCAAACTGGAATAACGAATGTTTAAATTAAGGCTAGTCAATCGAAAAGAGGGGATAACTTTCGAAAATATCGACGAAAGAAACGATCCCTCCTTGTAGAAAAGTGCCCAGTTGAGGGTGAAGAAATTAATGGTTTTAGCCAATCTATTTTATATTTGTCGTCCAAAGGGTCGAGCTTCAAAACGATGCTGATCTCATGAAAATCCGTCGCCTCTGTCGAAAGTTTTAGGCATACATACATACATACATACATACATACATACATACATACATTAAAACAGACAGGTGAGAGTTATATTATGGACTGGCCTGTGTGCCCAGCGTTTCCCGGGTGTTGGAGGTGTCTATGTATATAAAACTTGAGTTCCTTCAGCTATAATCGAAACCGAAACCAAAACTTATGAAGAATTCTTGATAAAATTACTATAAAAAAAGTGTCATCAGCTATGATCAAAACTGAAACCAAAACTTATGAAGAATTCTAGGTAAAATTAGTTATTACAAGAAATGGAAGTCCATAACAATTAAACAACAGTCAATCGGATGTAAGTGTGACACTCAAAATTAATAACACACACGCTATCCTATTAATGTATAGATAATGCAAGGATGAAAAGGCTAGCTAACTGGTTTAAACCTGGCAACAGAGTCAAAGTGATCAAAAATGAATCTTATGAGAATTACACTGAGAGAATTAAAAACAAAATTACATTAAGTTCGAGAATGTTTTCTGTTTGTTTACAAAGAGAAGGATATGATATAAATAATTTCTGGAATATTAAGGTTTTAGAGAGAATGTGAGTTACTAAAAATAGAAAATTCATCTACATTAAAATTTGAAATGCGGGTAGGATTATTCATTAGATGTTCAGTGATGGAACACTCATATGCATTGTTCACAACATCGATGGTAAATAATTTATAGAGATGAGACAATGAAATGGAGGCTCATTCTATATTAATAAACAACTTTATTTGTTATCTTCATGAGTAGAGTGTACAAGAGAGAAACAGGTTAGTTGAAGTGTTCTTGTGTAAAGATAGAATTAATATATTGTCGGCTGGTTGAAGGAGAGAATAGTTCAATTCCGTTTACATGTGTTTATAGCTAGTAGCCATCGGTACAAAGGAAGCTAGTTAAAGGAGACCAGTGTGTTTATGTATGTAGGAGCGTGCGTCCGATAGTAGAGACAGAGCAAAGGGTTAGTATCTCATGGTAAGGAAGAGTAGAGGTGTGTGTGTGTGTGTGTATGTGTGTGTGTGTGTGTGTGTGTGTGTGTGTGTGTGTGTGTGTGTGTGTGTGTGTGTGTGAGTGAGTGAGTGTATATTCTTTAGCATGATGAAGAATGTTTGTTAGGGTACCGCATGTGGAAATAAACGTGAGCTTAAAGAGAGCCATAGCTAGCTTGTTGTACTCACGTTCTAACTGGGGCCAAAGACCCAGGTGAAATCTGCTCCCAGGCAGGGTCAGGATGACAAAGAGATAGTTTGTAATTTCGCCTTTTATGCACTTGGTCACGTGATTGAGAGAGCTGGCTTATGATTAGACAAGCCAGGAGGAACTGGATTTCAAATCTCGAATTGTGAGAATTAGTTCCGGCCTGTGATTGTAGCGAGTGTCAGCTGCTACAAATTTGTGTTGTTTAAGCCGGATGTGAAATTCTTACAATCTAGTGAAAACTTCAACTCTGTGTTCTATAGTCTGTTTTTTTTTCTTTGTACAAAGGACTGAGCGAATCCCCCCCCCTTCTTCCATTTGGCGAGAATTGACTCTATAATAAAAAATGCAAAAACTGCATGAATAAAAATATAATATTTAAGTATATTCATATATATATATATATATATATATATATATATATATATATATATATATATAGATGTTATTTGTTTTTGTTTTTGCGATACGTCTTGAATGAATTCAATTATTTACGAGAGTGCATTTTTACCTACATGCGAGTTGGGAATAATTTTCCCTTTAACCAATTTGGTACCCCAACATGGAGAGCGGTATATATATTATTTTTAAAATATAATTATCCACTGATACGTGTGTGTGTGTGTGGGGGGGAGAATATGTTTATTCAATTATATTTCACTTTTTATTTATACCAGTCCTTTAATTTATGAAACTCGATATAATTACAGAACATATACAAATAAATGACAAAAGATGGCGTAACAAATTGAAAAATGTATGTAACTTCTCTTCCAATTTTCGGATTTTGTAATTATGCCATATTCCTTTATTTTCTTTTAAAGTTGATAAGTTCTTTTTCTTCTGATAAGTTAAGGGCGGAATGAATTAAAAGACTGTCATAATAATTACATGAATGACTCTGCACAACAAAACTGATACTATCAAGAATTGTGCATTTCAATGTGTATAAAGAAATAAACGGTAAGATGGTCAACATCTTGAAATTTTGAATATAGATATTTGTCATTTATATACAGGGTGTTCGGGAGAAATTTGACATATTTATATTTGGTTACGTTTTTCTGCAGCTTACATATATTAACTCACATTTCTCATCATTTTACAGCTTGAACCTTTCTTCATCCACATACAAGATGTCAAAGAGGATAGATAACTGGAATCCACCTGAACCATGGAAGAGAATAACTTGCATCATGATGATTCGTGCCGGTCAGCAAAATAAGGATATCATGATTGATGCTTAATGCTCCCTGAACACTGTAAAAACAATCAGGCATGAACTAGAGACTTGCAATGGAGACTACGAGGCTGTATCAAAAAGAAAGATCCATAACAGGCGATCAGATTGCGTTCGCACAACAGAATTTCTCGAAGATCTGCAGGAAAAAGTGTTGAGAAACCCTGGCATTGGAATTCGGGCTTTGGCCCGTGAAATGAATGTTTCAACCTCTACCATGAAGCTTGCACTCAATGAAGACCTTCGCTACTACTCATACAAGCGACGCAAAGGTCAGCTACTCACAGAAAAAGCCCGTAAAAATCGTTTGACAAAGGCGAAGAAACTTCTGAGTAAAGTGAAACATCCTGCTGAACCACAAACAATCTGGTTCTTTTCCGATGAAAAAAACTTTTGCCAGAATCAAAAACACAACACACAGAATAACAGATGGCTTGCATACAATCCAAAGGAAATTCCTCGTGTAATGCAAACTAAATTTCCCCAAACCGTGATGATTTTCGGATGTGTGTCCTCTGAGGGTGATGTGATGCCTCCTCATTTTTTCAGAGAGGGCCTCCGATTGAATTCAGATGGCTACGTGGAATTGCTAAACAAGCCCTGGATAACAAGAATAGCCAATGGTTGGCCGTATGTATGGCAGCAGGATTCGGCCCCTTGCCACACCTCTGGGAAAAGTAAAAAATGGTTGTCTGAAAATTTTTATGACTTCACCAGTCCAAATGTTTGGCCTCCAAACTCCCCAGATCTTAACCCCATGGATTATTTTGTATGGGGCGCAGTTGAGAAAGACACCGATCACTGTGCCAGTAATACAAAAGCCCAGTTAATGGACAAAATTAAGCTAGTTTTTGAGGCTCTTCAAAGGGAGACTGTAGCATCAGCTTGTTCCAGGTTCCGAAGCAGGATTGAGGCTGTGATCGATGCTAATGGTGGTTATTTTGAATAAAACTTGTTGACAGTAGTTTAATTTCTGTGTCTGTTAATTTTTTTTTTCAATTCATTAAATTTTGTAGTTACATAGTACTTTATCTTTTTCCTTACGAAACCGTCAAATTTATCCCGAACACCCTGTATATATATATATTTATATATATATATATATATATATATATATATACACACATATATATATATATATATATATATATATATATATATATATATATATATATATATATATATATATATATATATATATATAAAGTGGTTAATTATTATTAAATAAATATAATTTGTTCTGTATATGTATAGAACGATCCCTACCAAACTCCTCTCTTAATTTTTAGTCTAAAGATTTGAAACTTGATATATAGAGGATCTGGACGCGCAAAACAAATTTGGTTTGGTTTTTAGCTGATCAAAATAGCTAAGAGGTTAAAACTGAAAAAGAAATTGAACTTGGCAGAAGTAAGTAGACTAAACCTGTTACTTTTATGCATACACAAATATACATTTATACAGTAAAGTCACCTAATTTTTAACGTGTTCTTATCCATCTGTCGTTAGCTCAAATGGTAAAGCTCTCAAGTGCTAAATGTTTTGATTTCGATTTTAGCTGATGTCACCGTAATCATTTTATTTACTTTTGAAATCATTACTATATATTGCATACAATAAAACAATCAATAGTGGATTGGCTCTATAATAATAAATACGAAATTAACATTAATTGAAATTTGAAATATCATATTTAAGTGTATTTTATGACCGATCAGTCTGCTAGTAAGTAAATTTTGGTAAATATATATATATATATATATATATATATATATATATATATATATATATATATATATATATTATTGACTCTATATATATATATATATATATATATATATATATATATATATATATATATATTTATACTCTATATATATATATATATATATATATATTATTGACTCTGAAATTTTGGTTAATATATATGTATATATTATTGACTCTCTCTCTATATATATATTATACTCTCTCTCTCTCTCTCTCTCTCTCTCTCTATATATATATATATATATATATATATATATATATATATTATTGACTCTGAAATTTTGGTTAATATATATATATATATTATTGACTCTCTCTGTCTCTGTCTCTCTCTCTCTCTCTCTCTATATATATATATATGTGTGTGTGTGTGTGTGTGTGATGGTTATGGACATAATCCAATATAATGGAAAATAAAAATAAGGAAACGCCGAAAATTGTGTATGTATTCATCAATGTTTCCTCTTTATTTTAAGACTTTCTCAAGATAAGTGATCTGAAGAAGAAGAGGATTTAAGCCAATATTTAAATTGTTCTTCTATGACATGAAAGGAATTTTTTTGAACGCAACAGAATTAAAAAATATGTAGTGCCTCATGAATCAGTTTTAAAGTTATATTCTAAGGAATGAAACACTAACAACAACTGAAATGAGTCGGCGATATTTGATTCTGAGTGTAGTTGATTAAAAAAGAATAACACATTTAACACAGTTTCAGAAATTTAAAACTATGCTGGTCGACAAAAAAATAATAATTTTCTATTATTTGCTGCATATTTTGCTGGTTTTCGATTCATTTGCTTTTAACTCTACTACATGCATACCGACGTACAAATACACAAATAAACCGATAACTAGACAAATGCTGTGGTGTAAAATGCTGTGGTTAGATTCACAAACACTTGATACAGTGGTATCTATTGTTCAATTCATTTCTCCTGGACTTGACGGGATGAAAACATCATATCCACAGTCCCTCTACCAGACCTAAAGCAACTTTGTGACTCTGGAATAACATTAGGGCAAACATCCTCCAGTAACGTGTGTAATAGAAGTCATGTGAGAACTTTCCCAGTAGCTTCCAAAAACGTGATCCTACGGTAGTGGTCACAAACATTCTTCTGTCCCTTTCCTTTAAACAGGGTTACCAAGACACCACCAATCCAATCTTGTGGAATAGGAGCACCTGCCCAGATTTCATCAACAAAACCAAGGATAGCATTAGCAATATTCACACTTCCAATCTTAAGAAGTTCCGCCGGAACACCATCCAAACCAGGTTCCTTGCCACTGCTGATTTGTGTGATAGCCAACTGCACCTCATCCAGACTAGGCAAACGATCCATTCAAAATTGTGGTAAGTTATCAATTGCATCAACATCTACTTTTAAGGTATTGTGAAACACATCAGTAAAGTGCTCTTGGCATTTTTTCCAGATATTTTCTGGATGGATACATACATACATACATACATACATACATACATACATACATACATACATACAATATTATTTTAGTACATGGAATATTGCAATTACTATTGCTTTAAATATTAGGATCAGTACTAAATATGAAATAATATAAAATGCTCACCTGTAAAAAAAACAAAAAAAACAAAAAAACAAAACAAATGACTGTTAATCGACTAACTCAAATATCAGAAATATTAAGGGAAGAATCGGTGTAATGATCCAAGGGAAATAACTCTTTAAAATTTTGAAAGATTTATCTCCCCTATCTATTATTTGTATTTGCCGCTAAATTAAATTATTAAAAATTAGATTAAGTTTAAATTAATATTGAATTAATTGGTACTAGTGCACTTATTGATCCGTGCTGAAATAATAACGTTATTATTTAAAAAAAAAAAAAAAAATCTTAACATGGGGAGGGGTGGGGAGGGTGTTTTGTACCTATTCTATACTTTAACCCTACAGTTGAATAAAAAAACATAAAACCTTAATTAAACTTGGAAATACGATTTAAAAAATAGCGCGGATCAGTAGTGAACTAGCATCAATTAATTTCTTATTCTTCTAACTTCCACAAATCACACCACTTTTTTTTTCTTTTTTCACGTTAATCTCATACAAACTTAACTTTCAGATTTAAAACAAAAAAAAAATTGAAAAAATATTTTATGAATTTTATCATGGGGGATCAGTTTCAGTTATAACATTCTACTAAATTAAATACCTACTTTGTGATGATTACCAAGAAAAATATTGTGACTCTTTCACATGACCGGTGAATATTCTCGTCTATAAAAGAGGTTAAGAATGGGAACTTTCTTAACATCCTCCACCTTTCGCTCTCTCTCTCATCTCTCTTCTTTTTTGTTTTTTTTTTAATAAATTATTTCTTACCATTAATAGCAATTACTTGGTGTGAATTGAAAAAAAAATACTTGTTTTCCCTGAATATAAGTATCATATTGGTAATGTTCTATTTTAGCGCCGGAAAAAAATTTATGACCATGATTATTCAAAACTAGCGGGGGGTGGGGGCACCCGGCTTTGCCCGGATGTAAAATGCGTTTAAATATATTTTGTTGGATTTTTTTTTGTACCAATAATAGTGCACCCCCCCCGTTTACATTTATTATTTATATTCGGGTTCTTATATTTAATTTTCTGTATTCCGTATCTTATGATTCTTTTGTATATTTTGGGTTTGTACGAAACTCCCTTTAATTTGAAGAAAAGGGAAATGCTAGCTCCTAGATGACGTCACGAGCCTAGTGCGAAATTCGGCCTCTTTTGAAATTCTGGCGACGAGGATATTGGATGTCGTTTTATTGCCCGGCGCTGAAAATGGAATTTTGACGAGCCTCCTTCAAAGAAGAAAACCTGGCAAGAATACCCCGGACACGCGACAAGGCATACTTCTGACAAGACTATTTACGTGGCTACGGTCTGCACATATTTGGAAGGAGTATAATTTTATAAAAGGACTTTAAATCGAGAAAAAAAGAAAAAGGCACGTGCCTGACTTGCTTTCAATTTGTGAGTACGTTCCTAAAATTTATTACATATGAGAGTGTGATTAGGAACTACTATTTTGAATCATAATATTGTATTCGTTCATGGATACGACATCTTCATTTTAAGGACCAGCATTATTTTTTTCATTATGTGTTACCTTGGCGTTCTTTGAATTTAATGCGCGCAAAGGGAAAATTTTGCATCCAATTTTATTGTAAATAAAATCTCTTCTTTGTTTTGGAACAAGATCATTATATTTTATTCTTAACCCCCCCCTTCTTATTTCATGCTTTTTTTTTTTTTTTTTCAGGCTAGTTACTTTCGCGTCGAATTTATTTGAAAGAGGATAAATTCCCGACAATTTTAATTTGTTTCAGATTTCGTATATATTATTACTAGCATGCCGCCCGGCATTGCCCGGTCATAAAATACGCTTAAATATGATATTTTGATTGATGCAGATTTCGTATTTATTATCGTATCATATTGAACTTAAAACATGAACCAATAGCTATTACGTTACACCTGCATATTCGTAATGCTGTTGTTCGAACTTCACCTGGCAAATTTCATTTTTTTAATTTTCACACTTTTGCACGGCTAAAACCCAAATAAATAAAGTTTCGCATGGGCTCGAATACCCTATATATGAAGTTTCATGTCTGTAGACCAAAAAATGACAAAGGAGTTTAGTAGGCCATTTTTTTTAAACAAATGCATAAATACATAGAAAGATGTTTGTGTTTACTATAAGCTTTTTACGCAAATATTACCCAAGTATGAATCATGTAGAATATTTAAATATTTAATGGCACGTAATAGTTAACTAAAGATGATCACCCCATAAGAAAACTAAATAAAAAAACTAATAGGGAATTAATTAAAATGAATGTTTAAAAGAATATGCAGTTTAGCTAGATCTTTTGCAGATAAATGCAATTCAATGACCCATATATAACAAAGTTGTCTATTCTTTTTAAATAAATAGAAAAAGGGTTTTTAATATGAATATCAATACACAAAAAAAAATGCATAATAGTATAGATAAAGTCGTGATTTCAAAAGTAAAACAAACAGTATTTGGGTGCCATCACCTAGAATCGAAACCGGACCTGTGGGTTTCACTGCTGGTGACGTTACCACTCTACGAACATGACACGCACATGAACTGGTTAAAAATAAACTAAGATGAATGTACAAAATGTATAACGATTTTTTCAATTTAGACCCATTTTTGACCCCTAAAAGATTCTTTTAACCGGTTGAAGATCCACGAAAGAACGGTAAAAAAATCCAATCATTTGAAGCCCTTAGCTCTGCCATTTTTAGTTTTGAATGAGATATAGTTTGAAAATATGGAGACAGACAAACTGGCATATAGTTGTTTATATATTAGATAACGTATTTAAATCTAATTCATTTGAACTAAACAGAAATAGTATTCGTATCAAATACTAAAAATTAGATCCGTTGAATTGTCAGATGTTTCTACTCATATCCCCCCCCCAATAAGTGCTATAATTAAACTTTGTATTCAGTTTTTTGTTTGAATTAAATATTTTTGGAAATTTTATTCCGACGCTAAAATTACTGTGATATTCATTTACAGCATACTTGAAAATTTATTTACAGCATACTTGAAAACCTGTGAAAGTCGCCATCGAATGGAAAGAATGTAAAAACTTACCCTAACTCCTTCTATAAACGGGAATATTCACCGGTCACGCGAGAGAGATTGTCATAAAGTGGGTGTTCAATTTATTAGAACGTTATAATTGAAAACTGATCTCCGACGATAAAAGTCATAAAAATATTATTTTTCTCGCGTTTTTTTTTTAAATCCGAAAGTTAAGTTTGTAATCGATAAGATTAACGTGAAAAGGCGAGGGGGTGGTGGTGTAAATTGTGGAATTTAAAAGAGACGGGTCAATTTCCTAAACACCCGCCTCGCCATTTATTGGAATAAATATGGACCATCATATCATCAAACTGTCCCAAATGAAAATATGGTATTCTTTTTCAGCATACCCGAAAACTTATAAAAATTTAACGGCAATGATGGGTTGCAGTTAAAGTTAAATACCGAAATTACTTTAAATGCTTTCAGGTTGTTTTTTTTTTTGTTTTTTGTTTTTGTAAATATTATTGAAATGTTAACATGGCTGACTTGTTTGCGAAGAGACGCAGATGTCTTTAAGTATATTTAATTTCGTAATTTTGAAATAAGATTTTTGAATTTTTTAAAATTTTGTGATAGTTCATTTTTATTTCAATAAATGACGATTAACCCCCCTCCCAAAAAAAAGCATAATAATGTGTAAGTCTCGTAGAGGTGAGAAACGTACATACAGTGTCATTGACACAAGAAGAGATATAATAATTTCATTAGACAACTAACAAGAAGCCCCGACGCTACTCAGGTGTGAACGATGATCACTGCTATGTATTTTTCCTCTATTCTTATTTCACCATATTACTGTGTTTTTACTGACTTCTTTTCTTCCGTTTCGCACTTCTAATATGGTTGGAAAAATCTGAAATCTTGGAAAACACTCTGAATCAGCGTCTTTATGTTTATGAATATTCAGGTGATGACAATAGACGTAATTCCGATTCTACTAACCTAGAAGAGCGATTTGGATTGAACCGCCTTTAAAACGTCTATGTAGGGCGTTTTAAGGGTTAGTATTTGTGAAGTCTCTGTTTTTCTTGGGGAATATTTATCCTGTAAGAAAAGGTAATGGGATAAATAAAGAAAACAAGACTTCGGGGGGACACTAATTATTTTATATGTGTAAATAAAGGAATTTTTAAAACAGAAAATAAATAGTCCGTTTTGCTGAAATATTAAATGCTGCTATTTTGGGGCCTGTGTGATATCATCAGAGATAGTGTCACACTTTGGGGCTAAGTGTGCCCGTTCTTGATTTGGGAAGAGAGAGAGAGAGAGAGAGAGAGAGAGAGAGAGAGAGAGAGAGTGAGTGAGAGAGAGAGTTGCTGGTTTAACATTTTATAGACTCGGTTACGTGACTGAGAGCTGGCTTCTGATTGGACATGTCAGGAAGGAAGCGTATTTCCAAATCTCCGATTACTCTTTTTGAGTTTTGCGCTAGCCAGTCCTCGAATCTGATTGACTGATGAAATCAAGAGAAAAGGTAAAAGTGCTATAATTAAACTTTGTATTCAGTTTTTTTGTTTGAATTAAATATTTTTGGAAATTTTATTCCGACGCTAAAATAAGACATTACTGTGATATTCATTTACAGCATACTTGAAAACCTATAAAAGTCGTTATCGAATGGAAAGAAAGAGTAGAGAAGAGTATTCCCATAGTAGTAACAGTAGCAGTAGTAGTAGTTGTGGTACGCAATACGCCAGATATATCCCAATTTTGATGAGACTTATATCATACTCGCCTTGGTGCCCGGCGTTTCCCGTGTGTTTGGAGGTGTGTGTTGGGGGAAAAAGAAAGTGGTAGCAGGCAGGCAGGCAGACATTCGTATTACAAAGGAAGAAAAGAACGTGAAAAAAAAAAACGTGACGTCTTTGCTTTTGCGTCCATCATAAAACCGGGAGTGGCAAATGTTTAAATTAAGGCTAGTCAATCGAAAAAGGGGGGATGACTTTCGAAAATATCGGTGAAAAAAGCGACCCCTCCTTACAGAAAAGTGTCGAGTTGAGGGTGAAGAAATTAATGTTGTTGGCCAATTTTTCGATATTAAAAAAAAAAAAAAATTATTACATTTTTATTACAAATTATTTTTAATTACATTTTCACCTCAAACAAGGCACATTGCCACTTTGATG
This sequence comes from Euprymna scolopes, assembly GCF_053919585.1. Taxonomy (NCBI): domain Eukaryota; kingdom Metazoa; phylum Mollusca; class Cephalopoda; order Sepiida; family Sepiolidae; genus Euprymna; species Euprymna scolopes. The sequence goes on along the minus strand of NC_136490.1, from coordinate 96,957,069 downwards.
TAGGGGGCTACTATCAGGGACATAAGCATCAGGGGTACTATGTAGGGAGTTTGGAAGCAAGATGTCGGTTCGCATTACACTTGAACTTCTGCATGTCAGTACAGTTGGGGAAGCAGGAACCCGAAAGGGAATTCCAAAGTCTAGCGGTTCTTGGGAAGAAACTACAAGAGCAGAAGGCTCTCTTACATTTAGGGATCTCTACTGTGAGGGGTGGGATTTAGCTGCTTGTCGGGTTTGTCAGAGGTATTTACGTCGAGGGGGTACAGGTGCTTGCAGTTCGTCGGAGCATTCACCGTTAAAGTACTTGTAGAACAGGCAGAGGGATGCTACATTTCGTCAATGGGACAGAGACTGAAGCTTAGATGACAGTTCAGATCCTATCAGATTGGCGACTCTCTTTTGAACCTTGTCTAGGAGCGAGAGACTAGTGGCAGATGCACTATCCCAAATATGACAACAATACTCAATACATGGGCGAATGGTGGTCTTATAGAGATACAGGATACTTTCGGGCGTTAGTAGATTTCTAGCATGGTAGAGAGAACCTACCTTCTTCGCAGCTCTAGTGTTTCTGCCATTTCTTTAGATATGTATTCATTTGCTTTCCTGTCGTGTCTGTTATAGAGCGTGGTGTCATCAGCATATATACCCATCCCACAGACAATTTTGTCAGGGAAGTCATTTATGAATATTAGGAATAATAGAGGTCCAGGGATAGACCCTTGAGGCACTCCCGCATTTATATCTGTTGCAATATTTGGGGTATAATGGGGTATGATCCCACACAGTCGGACGATTCTATTTATAAACGATGCTGCTAAGAACTGACGAATCAAATTAATTCACGTTCTGCTACCAACCAGAATTGCTTCATAAATATTAAACCTTTTCTGGAGCAATTTCACATGTTCTTTTCCGTCTCGACACGGTAAGAATATTTTGTTCTGTAGAACTGTCTACTACAAACAAGTCACCTCCCAGGACTTGTGTGTAACAGCGAACCATCTGAAACTGTTTTGAAACTAAAAATGGCTTACACTTCTAGAGGTTATGCGCCCAGCGTGCGTCTTTATTTCGATGGATCCGAATCAAAATTCGAATTGTGGCAAGTTAAATTTCTAGCATATCTACGAATCCAAAGGCTACACAAAGTACTACAAACACAACCTGAAAACAGAAACGACCCCGAATTCATTGAAAAGAACTCAACTGTCTTTGCGGAATTAATACAGTGTTTAGATGACCGAAGTCTATCACTGGTAATGAGAGAAGCCCTGGACGACGGCTGCAAAGCATTAAACATATTGAGAGAGCATTATTTATCGAAAGGAAAACCCAAAATTATTTCTTTATACACTGAACTGACCTCTCTAAAACGAATGGAAGCCGAAACTACTACTGATTATATTATAAGAGCCGAGACAACTGCAAATTCTTTAAAAATGTCTGGTGAAGTTATAAGTGACAGTCTGTTAATTTCCATGGTCCTTAAGAGATTACCGAGTGATTTCAAGCCATTTACCACCGTGATAACCCAGAAAGAAAAACCTATGACATTTAGCCAATTCAAGGTAGCACTCAGAAGTTACGAGGAAACTGAAAAAATGATCACAGAAAAAAACGAATCCACAAATATCATGAAATTTAAAAATACACACATAAAAACACCAAAATCGAATTATACCCATGCCAGGAATAAAAAACGCAATTTTGCCAAAAGCAAGTTTTTTCCTAAGAAAAGTACAAAAATTATTTGCTATAACTGTGGACGACCTAATCACAAGAGTTTCCAATGTAGATACAGGACTCAAAATGGCGACTACATTAAGAATGTAGAGAGCTCTGTTAGCGAACATACATTTTTATTTTCGTGTACATTTGATGCTTCAACAAACAATAATAATTTTCTTGTCGATTGTGGGGCCACGGCACATGTGATTACAAAGGAATCTGATTTTATCAATTTTGATCCCAACTTTAAGACGGGAATCGAGTCAAAGATATCGTTTGGAAAAGAGGCAATGCGAAAATCTCGCTAAATAACAATAAAGGTGAACTGTGTTTCTGTATTCTAGAAAACGCTCTTCTAATCCCAAAATTTAAACAAAATATATTTTCTGTACAAGCTGCCAAAAAAACAAGGTGCAAATATAAACTTTAGCCCCAATAAATCAAAACTGGTATACCCGAATGGAACTGTATTCGACATTAAAGAAAATGGAAGACTATATTATTTAAATAGCGTAGTCCCATCAAAAACCGCCTGTCATGATCTACAGACATGGCATAAACTTCTTGGACACTGCAATATTCCTGATATCAAAAAGTTGCCGACTGTAGTTGATGGAATGCAAATACAAACATCAAAAACCTTCAACTGCGACGTCTGTACGCAAAGGAAAATGACAAACTATCAAAACAAGATACCAGACAAAAAGGCCAAAAAAATCCTATCAATGGTGCATTGTGACTTGAACGGTCCCGTAGAACCGATGGCCAGAGAACATTATAGATATGTGTTGAATTTCGTAGATGACCATTCAGGTTTAATAATGGTTTACTTTTTAAAGAACAAATCTGATACCCTGCTAGCAACTAAGAAATATCTAGCCGACATGGCCCCCTACGGTGAAATCAAGTGTATTCGCTCTGACAACGGTACGGAATTCACCAATAAAGACTTTGAACTTTTACTAATTAACCATCATATCAGGCATGAAACATCAGCTCCTAGATCACCACACCAAAACGGGACTGCTGAACGTGCGTGGCGGACACTTTTTGAAATGGCAAGATGCCTACTCATTGAATCAAAACTCCCTAAAAACCTCTGGACGTATGCACTTATGGCGGCAGCCTATATACGCAACAGGTGCTTTAACAAAACACTATCTAAAACTCCATATGAATCTTTCTGCGGTAAAAAACCAAATTTAAGCAGAATGCATATATTTGGTTCAACTTGCTTCGCATATATAGAGAAAAAGATTAAATTCAATATTAAAGCCGACAGAGGTATATTTCTTGGATACGATAAAAACAGTCCAGCCAATTTCATATTTTTCCCCGAAAAAAAATAAAATAAAAAGAATCCGGTGTGTAAAATTCACAGACACGTTTAATTTTACAGACGAAAACCCGTCATATGAAGAGGATGAAATTATATTACCTCAAATAATTAGAACAAACGAAAACAATAAAAATGACGGAGACGAGAGTGTCCATGATGATGATGATGATGATGATGATGATGATGATAAAGTCGAAAGATATCCCAAAAGAAATAGAAGACGACCCGATTTTTTGTGGTCGACAATATAAAAGATTATCAAATCGACTATTGCTATTCAATGGAAAATGCGCCAAAAAGCGTCAACGAAGCAATTAATTCAGAACATTGTGATGAATGGAAAATTGCCATGAAAAAAGAAATAGATGCCTTAACCGAAAATGATACCTATACCGTAGTGCCTCTCCCAAGAGATAAACATGTTATTTCTACCAGACTGTGAAATTTATATTACCCCTCCAGAGGGATTTATAATGAAAAATAAAAATAGCGTGTGGTGACTTAGCAAGTCATTATATGGTCTAAAGCAGAGTGCTCAGTGTTGGAACACAGTATTTCATGATTATATTATTAAACAACAATTTAGACAATGCGCTGTAGACCCCTGTTTATATACCCAACACAAAGACGATAAACTACTGATTTAGTGATATTGTTTAGATGTACGACCGTCGAGGACAACCTGGATATTTCTCTTATCTAAGAAGGATTTAATCGTGTTAAGTATTCTTCCAGTGATACCGTATGATCTGATTTTCCTGATAAGACTTTCGTGCCATACCCTGTCAAAAGCCATATTTATATCTAGAGCTAGATTTGTCGTTCGAAGGGCCGAGCTTCAAACTAACCAATCTGGTGAAAATTCGTCACTTCTGTCGAGAGTTTTAGGCAGGCAGAGATACATAGATACATAGATACATACATACATACATGATGATTGCAACGTCATTTTGTCAGACAAGTGCCACTCCCTCAGACATTTAAAATCCATGAGCCCAAATGTCTCAGGGAGTATCTATACAAATATGATGTTACAGAGTCTTAGCTTTGTACGACAGCTAAGTCTCTCTCTCGGTTCAAAATGTTGAGATCCAGCAACAAGCAAGAGCAAGATAGCCAGCAACAAATTAAACTGCAGACCAGCTTAATGCGGGTAATGGTCTTCCGCTTTATGGTTTTTTAAATCAGAGAGTTGCTTCTCCTAGAAAGAGATTTGCTTCTCCTAGAAAGGTTGCCTTCACCACGGCTTACGGGAGCCCTTTCCACCCCAATACACACACACACACACACACACACACACACACACACACACACACAAATATATACGATGCTAGTTGGCCGTTGACCCAGAAAAGAGTTCATTCGCCCTTCATACATACATACATACATACATACATACATACATACATTTAAACAGACAGGTAAGGTTTATGTATATCATATGTACAGAATTCAATAAGGAAGATGATGAGAATGGTACATAATCTCTGCGTTAGCTTCTATGTGCCGAATATATATATATGCTCCCGCTCCTAAGTGACCGGTGAGGATAGCATCTTCTTAAAAGTTTTCAAACTTATATTAGATTTTAATGAAATTCAAACGATATTTATAAGATTCTAAATAAAAGTTTTCCAACATTTCGGTTTCTTCCACTCATATTAGGGGTGGGAACAGGGAGAGAGGCAATCAAAACAAGGAATGTAAAATTCTCTTATGAGTATGATAAAAAAGTATGTAGTACTCATCGTTATTCAGTCCCGAGCAACATCGAGTCTTTATGCTAGTATTGATTATAAATTGGTGCCTATCTGTTATAATTAGTTATCAAAAAGTGCATTTTATAAGCAAAAAACATTATTACGTATTGATATATCATGTCGAAATTAGTTTAAAAAAATTATGAAACATTATCAAGTAGAAAATCTTCTAGAACTATTTTTTGCACGCAAAAAAAAAAAAAAATCTGTATCATAATATATTCTCGATTGGCCAATTTCTATTTTGAAATAGCAGAAATAACTGCAAACAAGGGAGATAAGCCAGTTCGTCATACGAAATTGGCCGCAATGGAAAAAATCTTTTTTGCGCAATAGATGAATGAATTCTTTAGATCGATACCAAAATAAAAACGATAAAAAACATGAAATAAATGAATGACATAATAAAACATATATGTACATGTTATTCAGGTATGAGACTAATTTTCGACGCCTAAAACAAAAAGTTCAAGTAAAAACCAGTGAAATGAAATTAATTCATCGTAATCTTTACTCTACATTGAAGAGTATATAGACAATCTTTATTTGACACTGAATAAAACGGACGAAATTTGATTTGAACGTCACAAAATAACCAAAACATAAAAAAATGAGAAATTAGCATGACGTCGCATATATACGAAAAATAAGTCTTATAAAAGCATTAACAATATAGAGAAAAAACTTAGTACAAATATATCTATATAATTATAAAACTCAAATGACGTTGTAACGATGTATTTCTAATTTTTTTTTTTTTATTACATTTTCACCCCAAACAAGGCAAATTGCCACTTTGGTGTAGGGGGCTACTATCAGGGGCAACAACTATCGGGGTACTATGTAGGGATTTGGGCAGCAAGATTTCGGTTCACGTTACATTTGAACTTCTGCACGTCAGTACTGTTGGGGAAGCAGGGACCTGGAATGGAATTCCAAAGTCTAGCGGTTCTGGGGAAGAAACTATTGGAGTAGAAAGATATTTTACATCTAGGGATCTCTACTGTGTGGGGTGGGATTTAGCAGCCTGTCGGGTTTGTCGAGGGGGCTCACGTCGTGGGGGGTACAACTGCTTGCAGTTCGTCAGAGCATTCACCGCTAAAATACTTGTAGAACAGGCAGAGGGATGCAACATTTCGTCAATGGGACAGAGGTTGAAGCTTAGATGCCAGTTCAGCGCCTATCAGGTTTGCGACTCTCTTTTGAAGCTTGTCAAGGAGCGAGAGACTGGTAGCAGATGCACCAGCCCAAATATGACAACAATACTCCATACATGGCCGAATAGTGGCCTTATAGAGGTACAGGATACTTTCGGGTGTTAGTAGATTTCTAGCACGGTAAAGAGAGCCCACCTTTCTTGCACCGGCCCTGGCAATGCTTTCAATGTAATTGTTCTAACTCATGTTTCCTGTGAACGTTAGGCCAAGGAGTTTGAAAGATGTACTCTCAGATAAAGAGTCGTTGGCCATTGCTATAGGTGGCAGAGAGGGATCCTTGTAATTATTGAATGAAACTAGTTTAGTCTTGGCGGCATTGAACGTGACCATCCATTTTTGTCCCCATTCCACTACAGATTGGAGGTCTTCCTCTACTGTTTCTGCCATTTCTTTAGAAATGTGTTCATTCGTCTTCCTGTTGTGCCTGTTATAGAGTGTGGTGTAATCAGCATATATACCCATATCAGAGGCAATTTTGTCGGGGAGGTCATTTATGAATATCAGGAACAATAGAGGTCCAAGGATAGATCCCTAGGGCACTCTCGCATTTATATCATATTGTTTCGATGTACGACTGTCGAGGACAACCTGGATTTTTCTCTTATCTAAGAAGGATTTACTTATGTTAAGTATTCTACCAGGATAGCGTATGATCTAATTTTCCTGAGGAGACCCTCATTCCATACCCTGTCAAAAGCCTTAGATATATCTAGAGCTACCGCTCTGTCCTCCCCCGCCTCGTCCAGTGAATGGTATATACGTTCAGAGATTACAGTTAGGACGTCTGCTGTGGAACGGGCTTGTCTAAATCCATACTGTTGGTCAGTCAGAAGTTTAGCATCTGTAAGGTGATGAACTAGAGCATGGTTAGTTAAGGTCTCAAATATTTTGGCAAAAAGTGGGAGGAGGCTAATGGGGCGATAATTTAATGGGTCAGTCCTTTCGCCAGAATTCTTGAATACTGGTACAACAGAAGCAGTTTTCCAACAGCCCGGAAAGCAAGCTTCATTAAAGCATTTGTTGTAGAGTTTGGAGAGAACTGGAGTTATTTCGGCTGAGCATTTTTTTAATAGCACAGCTGGGATGAGAGCGGGTCCACATGCTTTTGAAGTGTCAAGGTTTTTTATGATAGCATGCACCTGAGAAGGGGTGATTTACAGGTCGTCTAGCGTGGCGTCTGTCCGCATAGGAAAGTCAGGTAGGGGGTGGTTGGAAGGGTCCAGTGTGGAGTTTGAGGCAAACCGACTGGCAAGCATGTTAGCCTTCTCGGTTGCTGGGGAGACAACCTCGTGATTCTTGTAACCCAATTTCCGGTTTACGACATCCGGTTGCGCATGCGCGCATGCGCGCATGACCTGCGCACTAAAATATTAGCGTTATTATTTCGAAATTATTATTTAACATGGGAAGAGTGGTGTTTAAAATAACTTAAACGTAATACATAAATGAACGATGTAAAAAAAAGCAGATATATCAAAATTTGAATTTAACTATAACAAGTATTATGGTATCTGTTCAGTGCACATTTACCTATAAGTATGGACAGCCACTTATAATTCAGTAACTGTAAAAAAATATTTTTTCCAAAATAATCAATTATAATAAACAGAACGACTCATAGAAATCTATTTAGATTCTTTTTTCATTTTAATATACTTTCATAGAAATGTTTCTGTTATGTAAAAAAAAAACCCTATTTTCTTTACGTTACCAGTGCCACGCTCATACATGAATTCCATAACTAATATAACATACTGACCCAACGGGTCACGGGTAGTCTAGTATATATATTTTTAAAAAGCTTTTTGTTCAATAATTATTCAAGTGAGATATAATATTAAAAGTCTAATTTTTTATTTGAAATATTATAAAAAAAAACACATATAAATAGGGATATCCAGAAAAAATCATATTTTAGCAGACACTAACTAAAACAATTAACTTCCGTTTTGATATTGAACTCGTTAACTGACATATTAACTTTCAATATTGTAATTGTAGCGCGAAAAAAGTAATATTTAAATTATTTTTATTACATTTTTCTTTATTCTATGAAATATCAATTTTTAATTCCTAAAAGTAAGCTTTTGCTTTTTTTAAATCTTAACTAAATTAGCTTTATCAGAAACTTATATTCCATACAAAATTTTTGTACGTACTAAAAGTCACATTTTTTTTTAATATTAACAGATTGTAAAAGATGCTGTGAACAAAGAAAAATAATCAACTCTTAAATCATAATTGTTTCAGTTACTTGGTGTAGAAATTATATGTTTGTTCTGACAAAAGAAACGAGTAACGCTACGATTTTTATCAGCGACGTGCGAAAAGATTACTGCGTCATCGAACTTCCATAGATAACGTTATTCACGTTCGATTTCTAATTTTTTTTTATTATTATTCCATATTCTAAAACAGCATCGATTTAAATTGTTTTTTAAATTATTAACAGTAAGATTGTCTGTTTATTCATAAGTTTTAATACCGAATCTTCTACATTTTTTTTCACGAACCTTGAAAAATTCAATCATTAAAAAGATAAGAAATAATTTCGGAAATCATTTGAAATTACACAGGTAAAAACTGTCAAATGTACATAATTTTTAAAAATTTCGTAAAACTTAAATAATTTTAATATATTTTTATCTTTTATTTTCCGAAAAATCGATAAAAGTCGTATAAATTGGCAAACTTTAAATATATTTTATTTCATCATTCTAGTAGATTTTAATATGTAAAAGCCTAAGATGTAACCCCCTCCCCACAAAAAATTTTGATGATTGCGTTGGGGGGGGGGACAAATATGAGAATTTTTTATACATTATTTTATTTCAATTTATATGTAGTTCGGTCTGTCTGTAAAAAAAATACCGAAATTGATAAATTATTTGATTTTTGAGAGAATTTTAAAAATCGTGTTGTTTTCAATGTTTACGTAAAAATATGTAGAAATAACATGCACTTACAATTTTCCCGTTTTTAAATTTATATGGAATTTTTTGAAAATTCACCGGTTTTACGAAGAGTAAAAAAAAAAAAATAGGATTTTTGAAAAGAATCTTTCTTCTTGAAAATACTGCAAAAATTACAATAAATTTTATTTTATTTTACAAGTTTTTACTTTTATCATTTGTTATGGGGGTCGAAAATCCCGCTTTGTTACGGTCAGACGTGCATATTATTGATACGTAAAATTGCTTTTCATATTAAATTAGGTACAGTTTTTGTAATTATTAAAAATACTTTCATATTCAATATCTTTTTAACTTCTGCATCCACATGAACTCGGCAAATATGGAAAATAAAATAGATCTTCTAAATTTAACACGTTGACATCCATTTTTTAAACTTTTCAAAATTAGAACTTGTCAAACTAATAGATTACAGTTACCTCCCCTAGGTTCGGAGAATTCTTCAATATTAACAAATACGAGGGACGTGCAATAAGTAAAGCGCCTGACCCACTTCCCATAGGAGTAGAGCAACGCAACTTGGCACAGTTATTAGTCTTTCTCTACATAGGAAGCACTCAGAGTTATGCATTTCTCCCATCGTTTGATGCATCCCTGGAGACCGTTTTTGTAGAACACCCCAGGTTGACAAGAGAGTCGGGAAGATGGGGGAGGATTTCATAACCACACGCCCGTGCTTCTGATCTGGCAACATGCGAGTTGTGGACCGGAGCGTTGTCCTGCAGGAGGAGGGTACCTTTGCTGATCTTATCCCGCCTCTTGATTTTGATAGCTTCCCTTAATTTCCTCAAAAGTGAAGCATAATAGGCTTCTGTAATTGTGGTACCCTTTGCCAGGAAATCTGTCATCACTACTCCGTCCTGATCCCATAAGACTGTGAGCATGACCTTGCCAGCGGAGGGCTGCACCCTTGTCTTCTTTGGAAGTGGTGAGTCCAAGTGCTTCCACTGCATTGACTGGGCTTTGGTCCCTGTATCATAGTGATGGACCCAGGTTTCATCCTGTGTAATCAGTCTTTGACTCATCTTCTTGGCACATCTCCAAAGTCATCCTCGAGTACTCGACGCGTTCTCGCTTCTGGAATTGTGTGAGCAACCTGGGAATCCATCTGGCAGACACCTTATGCATATGCAAATGGTAATGAATGATAGTTTCCACAGACCCTGTACTAATCTTGACATCTTGGACTATTTGCCGAATAGTAATGCGCCGATCTTCCAAAATGAACTTGACGGACAGATGCCTCATCAATGGCAGAAGTGGGGCGACCAGGTCTGGAAGCTGATTCCACAGACTTCCGGCCATGTTTGAATTCATGATGCCAACGTTTTACAAGGTCATATGATTGGGCATTATCACCATAAGTTTCTTTCATTTCATCAAAAGTCTCCTGTAGTGTGCGTCCTTTCAAATACAAAAACCGGATCCCTGCTCGACATTCAACAGGCTCTATTTCACACCTGACTCAGTTCAAACACCTGTAAAACAGAAACCATAATTAGTTCAGAGCTGTAATTTACCACATAACCCGTAGAGATATAAATCATTGCACAAAATAATTTCAGCTAGATCAGACAACTGGAAGTGGGTCAGAGGCATTACTTATTGCACGCCCCTCGTACGATAAGACTACGTTATTTGTATTTTACTTGTAATTATTTTTCTGCTCGATCATTTTTCGTAATTTTTGGATTTATTACTAACTAGCCTGGGTGCCCGGTGTTGCGCAGATGTTTGGAAGTGCGTATTGAGCATAAAATTGGGGGAGGGGAGGGGGAGTAGGCAGGCAGGCAGGCTAGAACCCGTACCCCGAAGGAGGAAAAGAACGTGAAAAAAAAAAAAATCGTGACGTCTTTGCTGTTGGTCTATCACCAAACCGGAAGTGACGAATATTTAAATTAAGGCTTGTCAATAGAAAAGAGGGTATGGCTTTCGAAAATATCGGTGAAAAAAGTGACTCCTCCCTGTAGAAAAGTGCCAAGTTGAGGGTGAAGGAATTAACGTTTTTGCCAATTTTGCAATATTTGTCGTCCGAAGGGTTCAGCTCTAAAACGATACCGATCTTGTGAAAAACCTCTGTCGAAAGTTTTAGGCATACATACATACACACATACATACATACATACATACATACATACATACATGCATGCATGCATGCATACATACATACATTTAAACAGACAGGTGAGATTTATATTATAGATGTCAACATGGTACATCTGGACATAATAGTGTTTTTTACTAAAAATGCAATTTTTGATATCTAGTAATAATAATGCGTAAGCACCTATAAAGGTTTTAAGTTAGTCATTTCTAAATTGTTAAAAGCAACATTTTAGTTTTGGTCGCTTTCTTCGCGTTTTAAATTTAGTCTTGTTCAGTATTGTTTCTACAATAGTCTTACATAGACAAGTCGGAGACATTTTTAATTTTTACTCTCACACTTAGATCCTCTACTACTGTGACTCACGTACACCGGGAAAACATTATGTAACACCATTATTATCATATCTACCTTGCGATTATTACTTTAATTCACTATGCTTTCATTCCATACACAGCACTTGTTCTTGAATTACACGTTTTCTTTTCTAATACGCGTTTTTATTGGATATTCCACATAGTTCGTCCTACTATTTGATTAACCATTACATTCGATAATCTCATATAACGGATTACAAGATTATGAAAGAAAATAACCTCCATTCTGTATCGGGAGACAAGCGATAACTTTTGTAAGAGTTCCTGCGCATGTAATTGTGAAGCAGGAGTTGCCTAATCTCAAACCTCACTTTTCTTGAGTCGGCATTGCCCGATTTCAGTGGCTAGGAAAAGTCCAGAAAGACTAGAAATAATGCCGAGATAAGCAGAGAGCACACAGCACCTGGTATTCTCAAATGGTCACTCAGTACTGAACAGGCTCAGCACCAGTTAATTTCAGTGATCTAACAAGAACCGGGGAGGGGCAAGCATGATTATGCTGTATATATAAGGTTATGACAACTGCGATTAACAGACATAATTTGCTTTGAGTCACTTATGCCAAACATCGAGCAAGGACATTTCCCATGCGTAAACATCTTCAATTAAAAATACATTCCTGTGACGAAAGCTTTTGCACTATGCCGTTCATTCGTGTTCAGCCACATTTTTAATGTAACATTAAAATAAACGGTGCTTATATAGTATGGGACACAAGTGAAAATCGCAATCCACGTAAAGCCTCTTCAATATACTTACGTATCATGCAAAAAAAGTATCCTAACCTACGATTAGGGGAAATTATCGAGTAAAAGTTTAATTAAAAGATAAAATCAGTTCGTATTTTAACGATCCGCCATTCCTTATTACTTGGTTAAATGACAGACTGATTTATCTCCCCCTACTTTGCGAGATTTCCATTTTTATCAATTACAGATCAGTAAAATACGCTAAAACTGTTTTTTATTTTTAATTAAAATTCTACTCGGTAATTTTCCTTACTTTTTGGTGTAGATACATAATTTTGTTTAACACGTAAGTATATCGAAGATTTGTTCTGTTATTTTATTAAAAAACTGCGATTTTAATCTGTGTAACTGCAATGTTTACATGTGCCCAATCGTATTTAAACACCAAATAAACTTATTATTTTTCTATAATCAACGATTCTGTTTTTCTATCATTTGTCCGTTTATAAATTATATAATATTAGAATACAAAATTTACAATTTGTTCGTTACGTAACCCCAGCAAATCCATTTTTTAAGCAAAAGATA
>NC_136490.1:96864292-96939292 GCF_053919585.1 Euprymna scolopes | reverse complement strand
AAAGTAATAGGGTTCGTGTGTTTCTGTCTGTGTGTACAGCTCTCCATCATCAAAGAAATATAAAGGAGGTAAGAGGGTAGATCTCTCCTGGTAGAGAAACATTAGAACCCATTTTAGGATGTTTCTGTTATAGGAGACATAAGAATCAATGCCTAATTTCTTTATATACTAGTCTACAAACCACCCCCATATCGAATGACTTATGCTCATTTGCATATCACATTATATTAAATCTCTTTAACTAATTACCTCGACCTTATTACATATTGGAAATATTCTAATCATTTCAACTGTACTATTTACAAAATCTATTTAACATTTAATTATTTAATATATTTTCATTTAATTTTATATTCGATTTATTTCACTTTACGTATATTATCAAAACAATTCATTGGCGAGGAAAGCTTTATGTTTTGGGATTGTATTGAAAATGTAATGGAAATTTCAATTTCGTTCCGTTTTAATCTTTTATATTTTACTTGCCAATATAATTGAAAGAATACAATTCAACTATCGTAATTTTATATAAATAAACAAAAACAAATATTTTAAAATAAAACTTTATTAAAAAAGAAATAATTTTATTTTTAAATGAAAAAAATCAATTTAGTAAAATAATTGTATTAAACACCCCCAGCCTTGTCAGCAAACCTGTAAACCTATAAAAGTTAACATTTCGAATGTAAACAGTGATTTTTCGATTTTGTTAGCGCTTGCCGCAATTAAAGACAATTAAAACGGAACTAACTTTATTTCCATTCTATTTTTTAAACAACCCCCAAAACATAACGCTCTCTTCCAGTTATAGCCAATTTTTTTTTAATTAAATAAAACAGGTCAAAATAAACAGATAAGCGCATTTTCTTTGACATTTTTCTTACAACCATTGTCATTTAACCAACTGCAGGATATCGTTACTTTTGTGGGGTTGTTTTGAAAATGGCACGGAGATTATAATTTTGTTCCAATTTAATCTTTCTGGTCGAGCCTATTTCGAAAGCCTGTCTTATCATAGATTTGAACTACAAATAATTTATTACATTTTGATTATTACTATCTTAAGACTTAAAGCTTATATTTATTTCATTTTTCTATTTATATATTGAATTAGTTATTTCCAGTCTTATTTAAACTTAGTGCTTTCTTTAAACCGGATGAACCTTTTATAAAAATATGAGTTTAACGTAAAGAACACGAACAAGGTTTTATTCAACTGTATTTCTTCCAGTTTACTAACAAAATATATAAATTTAAAAGAGATATAAATAATAAAATAAAAAGGTTATGTAATTTAAAAGAAATACACGTACTCACAAAAGCAGAACTTTTTTTACACATTTTTTTCTTTAAAACCATAACAATGAGACTAACAATTACCTAGATCTTAGTAATTATTTGTTTTAATAGAACTGTTTTAATTGTACTGTTTACTTAGTTAACCTAAGTTGGTATTACATTTATTTTACATTTACTTTTTTTTTTAATTATTACTTTTAGACTGTGACGTTTACACCCGGAAGTAATGAGTCACACGTAGGTCGCTTTTATTCATTCCTTTTGGTCAAGATCAAAGTGTAGTATCTGTTCTTCAGATGCTGCACTTCATTTTCTTGTTCTCTTTCGGTGGAGGAGAAATCCTTCACGACTGAGACAATTTTTATTTTTGTACCTTTTCTCCACGTTAAAAAACGACCCTGGTGTCTAACTCTGTCCCGTGGGGAGGCATAGTAAATAGGTACAATATAATTGTTTATAATTGTACTATTCAGAAATATTATTTATAGTTCGTCCATTTCAGTTAGTATACATTTCCTTTACGCTTAATTAATTTACAATCATTAATATCGTTAAACAATTCCGTTTAAAACCGAAATTATGCCACCCAAACGAAGTAGAAACGAAAGTGAGGAAGAAAGAATGGAAAGATTGGAAGCTAATAGACTAAGAGTTGCTGCAATTCGCTCCAATGAAAACAATTCAGATAGAGAAAGACGTCTAGAACTTAACAGGATACGTCAAAGAGAAAGGAGAGCAAGACTGTCAGATTTGGAAAGAGAAACCCAACGTGAAGCTGACAGAACTAGACATGCTGTAAGGCGGTTAAATTCATCACAAGATGAAATTCAAGAAAGGCAAAGATATGCACTGGAAAGAGAAGCAATATTACGATCGAATGAATTATATGAGGTAAGTAGACGTACACAAGGTCAGTTGAGAGTGGCTCAACGACATCAGAATGAATCGGAAACCCAACGAAGCTTTCGCCTATACGAAGGGCAACAACGAGAGGCTGCATGGAGAGAGAGTATGACTTTGCCCCAGCAATTGACAGAAAACGAGGCAGCTAGACAACGAATGACTGCTTTGAGACACCATGAAATAGAACACTGCAATAGAAAAGGATTGCTCTACAACAAAAATGACTCTCTCACTACAGCTGATATAGGAAAAATGGACAAAGTATGTCAACATTGCTCAGCTGTAAAATTTAAAGGAGAAACCCCTGGTTGTTGTTGTTCTTCTGGCAAAGTTGTGCTTGATAGCTTTCCACCACTGCCTCAGTTGCTTCAAGATTTGCTCTCCGGCAATGGTCCCATCTCTAAAGATTTTCTGCAAAATCTACGCAGTTATAACGATTGTTTTGCAATGACATCATTTGGTCACAAAATTGCGGCAGTACATGGGTGGAATCCTTCTTTTAGAATTCGAGGCCAGGTTTGCCACCAGATTGGGAGTCTTTTACCACCTGAAGATGAAACAGCAAAGTTTATTCAAGTCTACTTCTTGGATAGTCTGGAAGAGGAACTACATAATCGGGGACGTGACAGTAGACTCAATAGAGACATTCTCCAAAGTCTGACTGAATTTTTACATGAGAACAACAGCTTTATTTGTCAGCTGAAAACAACAAAGGAGAGGATTGAAGAAGAACACTTGGTAGAACATAAAGTTGTCATAAGGGAAGACCGAAGGCCGCAAGAAGAGCATCCACGGCGATTCAATGCTCCAACAACAACGTATGAGATTGGAATATTAATGGAGAATGAACCAACAGCTAACCGGGATATTGTCTTGCGTTTTAGAAATGATACATTAAAATGGATCTCCGAACTACATCCCCTCTACGATACTTTAATGTACCCGTTAATGTACCCCTATGGTTCTCCATCTTACAACATCTACATGAAGGCATCCAATGGGCGAAAAGTTACCCAACAGCAATTTTATTCGTACCATTTAATGACTCGGCCTGGAAACTATTTTCTCTGGTACCGAAGGCTATTTCAACAATGGCTGGTGGATGTGTACTGCAAGATTGAAACAGAACGTTTACAGTTCCTGAGGCGTGAGCAACAGACCCTGAGAGCTGACAATTATAGCAACTTGAGAGATTCAATTCTTAGGGAGGATGGGAATCCAGAACAGTTTGGTCAACGAGTTGTACTTCCGGCAACTTATACAGGAGGCCCTCGATACATGTTTGAGCGTCAAAGTGATGCCATGGCATATGTTCGGCGAATGGGCCGAGCTGACCTCTTCATCACGTTCACAACAAATCCAAAGTGGCCAGAAATTACAGAAAATTGTCTTCAAGGGCAAGACCCTCAGGATCGTCCAGATATTGTTGCCAGGGTTTTCAGGCAGAAGCTAAAAAAGTTACTTGAATTTATTAAAAAGGGAGGATTTGGCAGGTTGAGGGCTTTCCTGTACAGTATTGAATATCAAAAAAGAGGACTGCTGCATACACACATCCTCACCTGGCAGGCCCCAGAGGACAAACTTCTACCAGAAAAAATGGATCTCTGCATATCTGCAGAGATCCCTGACAAAGAGGAAGATCCTGATCTTCATGCTAAAGTGATGGCACATATGGTGCATGGACCTTGTGGACCATTTAATCCAAATTGTCCATGTATGATTGACAACAAATGTTCCAAAAATACCCAAAAGAATTTCTTCAGTGTACCGAGCAAGGCCAAGACTCTTACCCCAAGTACAGGCGAAGAAAACCAGAAGATGGAGGCCAGACTGGTACAATAAGGATGAAGAGAAATGGTCGGTATGTTAATCAAGAAATAACAAACCAGTGGATTGTTCCGTACAACAAGGTCCTCCTTCAGCAGTTCAACGCTCACATTAACGTAGAAATTTGCAGCTCGATCCAAAGCATCAAATATGTCCTCAAATACGTGAATAAAGGATGTGATCAAGCAGTGTTTGAACTACAAAGAACTGATGGAGCAGCTAACCAACAAGGCCAAGTACAAAGTCACATTGTGGATGAGATCCAGCAGTTCCAGAATGCAAGGTATGTCGGCAGTTCAGAGGCGGCCTGGAGGATATTGGAACATCCCATCCATGAACATTTCCCCCCAATTGTACAACTTTCTGTTCATCTTGAAAATGGGCAGCGTGTCATGTTCTCAGCTGATACTGCTCTGGAACGAGCCCAAGGTCCACCGCCTGCCACAACTTTGACAGCATTTTTTCAACTCTGCCATGAGGATGACTTTGCAAGGGGTCTCAAATACGTAGAAGTCCCTGAGTTTTACACTTGGAACAAATCGACAAAGAAATGGATGAGAAGAATGCGTGGGGTACAAGTTGAAGGTACTGAAAATGATGATGTATGGAAGGCACCATACATTGGGAGAATCTACACGATTAGTCCAAAAGCAGGGGAGTGTTATTTCTTATGCCTGTTGCTCAATGAGGTTGCTGGTCCAACTTCATTTCAAAATTTGCGAGCATACAATGGTCAGGTGTTTGAAACATACAGAGCAGCGTGCCTTGCTCGAGGCCTTCTAGAAAATGACCATCACTTGCATCAAGCAGTAGGAGAGGCAAGTGCCACTCAATCACCTTCAAATTTGCGAAGCCTATTTGTGATAATTTTAACAGCCTGTGAGCCAAGAAATCCTCTTGAGATCTGGATGGCTTTTCGTGATGTAATATCTGAAGACATTCTTCACAGATACAGGCAAGAAGTTAACAATCCAGAAGCAGATTTTAATGAGGATATCTACAATAAAACTCTTTGTCTAATTGAAGAAAAAGTTCTCCTTATGTGCGGTCAACCATTGGCAAGCTATGGATTACCTGCACCAACGCAAGGGAGAGATGAAAGACTCGCGAGAGAGTATCAACGTGAAGTTACTTATAATCTTGAAGAACTTTCCCTACAAGCAAAAAATATGCAAGAAAAACTGACCGATTCTCAAAGAGAAGTTTACAATTCATTCATGGCAATGTTGGAAGCCCAAGGTGAAATGAACAAAAACATGATGTTTCTTGATGCTCCAGGTGGTACGGGCAAGACTTTTGTAATCAATTTGATCCTTGCAAAGATTAGATCCATGAGAAAGATTGTGCTTGCAACAACATCCAGTGGCATTGCTGCTACTCTACTACAAGGTGGCCGCACTCTTCACAGCACTTTTAAAGTACCCTTGGATACTCATCGAATGGATCAGCCAGTTTGCAAAATTACTGGTAACTCAGCCTTGGCAAATGTAATTAGAGACACCTCTGCAATCATTGTAGACGAAGCCCCAATGACGCACAAGAGTGCTTATGAAGCAATTGACCGAACACTGCAAGACATCACAGGAAACAAGAATCCCATGGGTGGCATTCCAACCTTATTTTGCGGTGATTTCCGTCAAATCCTCCCAGTGGTTAAAAATGGCACAAGGGCTAACATTGTCAATGCAAGTTTGAAACAATCCTATCTCTGGAGGCACGTTATAGTGAAGAGACTGACTACTAATATGAGAGCCTATATCTCTGATAACACAGCTGCAGCAGACTTCTCAAAATTGCTTCTCCAAATCGGTAATGGTCAGTTTCCTATCACTTCTTCACCTGAAACAATTAAGATTCCAACTGCGTTTGGTAAATGTGTCGGTAATCAGAAGCAACTGAAAGACAAAGTGTACCCAGACCTGCAAAACAATGGAAAATCACCGGATTGGCTTGCTGAGAGGGCTATTATTTCGCCATTAAACAGCAATGTGAATCATTTGAACAATTCAATAATGGATGAATTTCCAGGAGACACAAAGCAATACAAGTCAGTTGATTCGGCTACTAATGAATATGAAGCTGTTCACTACCCTGTGGAGTTTTAAAACTCTTTGGAGATATCTGGAATGCCTCCACACATTTTAAATCTCAAAATTGGATCGCCAATCATGATTCTTCGATCCTTGGAACCGCCAAAAACAACAAACGGAACCAGATGTGTTATCACCAGATTGCACACCAATGTACTTGAGGCCACCATTTCCTGTGGTCCCTACAAAGGCGAAACCGTTCTACTGCCAAGGATCCCCTTAGTTCCATCGGACTCAGAACTTCCATTTAAATTCCGGAGACTCCAATTTCCTGTGAAGGTGTGTTTTGCAATGAGCATAAACAAAAGTCAAGGTCAGACATTTAACACCATTGGCGTAGACTTGACATCAGACTGCTTCAGTCACGGTATGTTCTACGTCTCCATCAGCCGGACAGGAAGTTCAGAAAAACTCTACATTATGGCTCCAAATCAAAGCAGCAGAAATGTAGTTTACCCTGAGGCTCTTCAGTGAAAAGTTCGAGAAATGGATATGAGGAAAAACTGACATGATCTGATTGTGGTAAGTTTTTAGTATTGAATGTGCAAGATAAAATTTAAGCAAGAGTTGAAAATTACTTCAATGAAAAATTTACTATGTAACATCAAGTAACCTTCCTTTTTGATGAAAATGTTTTGTGAAGTTCCTGATTGAATTTCAGTCACTACAAGAGGTAGTTAAAATGTTAATCACCTTATGCAATCGTTGCTCTTACAACATCAACTTACTGGAAAGGTGCCCACAGATTTTGGTACCCGAGTGCGCAACAAAGCTCCGTGCGAAGCACGGGTATCTTTGCTAGTATATATTTATATATATATATATATATATATATATATATATAACTATTTCATTTATTCACATAAATTTAAGGCACATAATAACAAAATACTAAATGAAAACAATGTAAACAACAACAAAATAAACAATAAAAAAAGTAGACACTAGGACAGAAATAAAAACAACACTAGCAGAAATAATAATAATAATAATAATAATAATAATAATAATAATAATAATAATAATAATAATAATAACAAACCAACCCCGGACAAGTACAACCATACCATAAATAAAAATACTAATAACGAACAAGATAAATGCAATTGTAGACACCGCACACTTTGCCCAGTCCAAAACAAATGTCTAACAAAAAGCGTAGTCTATCAAGCAACAATATTTGCAAAAGAAAACCCGAATAACAAGAAATATTACATAGGCATGACTTCCTTAGATTTCAAAACCCGATACTATGACCACAAAAGCACATTCAAAAATAAAAAACACCGTATAAAAACAACACTAGCGAATAAATACTGGGAACTCAAAGAAAGCGGACATTCGCCGGTAGTCGAATGGAAAATAATAAGACAAGCTACCACATGCAGACATTTAGACGACCCATGTAAATTATGCCTCCATGAAAAATTTTCTATCCTGTACTTTAAAGAACCTCAAAATCTATTAAACTGTAGGCGGGAAATAGCAAACAACTGTGTTCACAAAATAAAACTTACTCTAGGATAGCGATACAAAATAGCTTTAAAACTAACAATAACAATAGAAAACAAACAAATAAATAAATTAAATAAACATGAATATACATAAACGATCGCACGCATATGTGTATATATATATATATATATATATATATATATGTATATATATGTGCATTATTGTGTACACATAGGTATATTTATATGTATATATAAAAAAAAAAAAAAAGAAGGAGAACGGCCACCTAAAACCACTAACCTAGTTCTAAAACAGATCCTTTGTTTGATAAAATGCTTGCCCATTGGCGGGTAGGAAGGGGCGTGGTGGATACTAGAAAGCTGATTGGCCAACTAGTAATCCTCAACATGTATAAAAGCAAGAAGCAACGACAGAATTCGCGCATAAGCTTGACGAATCCTATAGTTGGATGAAACGCAGAATATTCAGTGTAGCTTAATCGCCATATATATTTTATAAATTACTATATATATATATATATATATATATATATATATATATGACTACTTTATTTAATCACATAAATTAATATACTAAAATATAATTTAATGCGTAAACTAAGTATTCACTTCAACAGTGCTCAATACATAAGTAGAGCTAGGTAGTAGTTAGAAAAATATATATGGCAATTATGCTACGCAGAATATTCCGCGTTTCATCCATACTAGGCATAAGCCTGACGAATTCTAGTGTGGATGAAACGCGGAATATTCTGTGGAGCATAATTGCCATATATATTTTTCTAACTTACTATATATATATATATATATATATATATATATATATATATATATATATATATATATATATATAGTCTTGGGAGCTTTTGCAACCTTTACACATACATGAAAAATATTTTTTCTTCTTTGGAAAAATCCTTTTCTCGCAGGTAAATAAATCTCTTGTAATCATTGTATAAGCTAGTTTGGAATAATTTACGCTAGTTTTCATATTTTTTAATATGTATCATCAGCTGTTTACCATTGAATAACTGCTTAGATGATGAAAAACAAAACAGTATTTCTCTTATGGCTCCCCAGCAGTGTTGATTAGACTCCATATACATTAAAAAAAAAACAAGAAAAAAACGTTCCAGATATTATTAGATTTAGTATTTGTTACAAATGCACTTTTGATGTTAGGCTGTATGAGGGTGTTAACTTTGGTCAAACTCGAACTGTCCCTTCTTTAATCGGATTTTTTGATTTTAAATACTAATCAGGGTCATTCTGGTACAAAATCTATTTAAAAACAATCCGAGACACATGAAGTATATCTGTGTGAAATTTTTTTTAAAAATCAGCCCAGCCATTTCAAACTCGCACGTACACACACACACACACACACACACACACACACGCGCGCGCACACACACACACACGCACACACACACATTAATTTTTCTAATTATTTTGTTATTAAAAATGTTTTCGCCTCCTGTGTTGTTTCTCTTTGCTCAAGAAAAGTCCGTTTGTTATTTACAAAGCTACTGTATTTTATAGAGGTCGGAGGATCCACTATACTACTTACCCACTCCATTTTAGTTATTTTATTTTTGTTTATTTACAAGTAAATCACTGCTTATCAAGGCCTGAAGTGTAAGAAATTTCTTTCTCAAACAACTCAATTTCCTCCCTGCAGAAACAAATGAATTCCACAAACAAACGCCATATCTTTAAACTGAAAATTTATTCAGAAATAACAGTAATGAAGGTTCTTTGGTTCTGGTATAGTCCTTTTGCAAAACGGTGGCCCAATTTGCTTCCATACGCATGGAGCCTTTAGTTCAAATTTCTATTGTCGGAATGTTAGTTCGTTGTTCCTTTGGAAGGATCCATGAATGTTCATGGTAAATTCGGCGGGAATGATGGCGCCTATAATAAGGCATAATGTGAGCCCCACAGGACTCAAGATATAATGAGATAAGATCTAATATTTGGAAAATAAACCTGCATTTCTTATTTATTATTTGGAAAATAAACCTGCAAGTTCTTGAATGTCATCCTTGATTTGGATAGATTCAGCAATATAAGTTGTCTCTTATCGAAGAAATGTGTCCTTCGTTCACCAACAGTTTGGTGTTCATGAAGGAATAGTCTTGGCTCCCTCCAGAGGCAGCCGCTATGGTTTGAGTCTATCCCTTGCCGAATTTCTCTTAGACTGAAAAATAATAGCATGATACAAAAAGCGTGCCAAGTCAAATCACCTGACACATTAAAATTTAACCAATCACAGACCGGCTACCAGAACTATGTTGTCGGTCTAAACAAGAAAGATGGCGGTTGTATATGGAATTTCTCACAGAAGGCGACTTGAAGACAAGTGTTAGTGAGTGTAAGATGGTCAGTGAGACAACAGCATAGTGACCGGCACTGACGGAAATTGCGTAGAATGTGATAAGTAAGAAGGCGGCTCAGCACAAACTTATTCACATTGGAGTTGAAGACTGTCATGGCGTAGGCAGATAGAAAAGCAGATTCACACTATAGAGTTCCACAGGTGGGCAGTTCTAGAAAAGAAACTTTGATCATGGAATTTACGTTTGGATTTAGGCACAGAGATTGCGGAAAATTGTCAGTGATGGTTATAACTAAGCTAGTGTTTGTTGTGAATGCTTTTCAGGATGGTGGAGTACAATAGATTGGAACTCAGTTGCACATTTGTCGTGAAAGTAATGATAAAACAGAGATAGACTAACCACAATGTCTTTCTGTGTGAAAGGTTGCAAAGCGGAGAAAAAGGACATCACCTACTAGGTTCTGTAGTCTACATTGCATTGTGGAGAACTTACTGTTGATTTTATAAAATTATTTTATATAATGACATGAATTGAAGTTTAAAATGCAAAAATTATGGTGTAATTGTACTCTAAACAGAAACATTCATTTTTTAATGCACCGTTGTAATATCAAAAAACATACTGTTGATTTTATACACGAGATCTTTCTATTTATGCGGTGATAAAACTTCAAAAATGCACGTGTGATGTTAGGCTGTATAAGGGTGTTAACTTTAGTCAAAATCGGATTGGACCGTTCTTAATCAGATTTTTTCGATTATCGATTTTCGATACTTATCAGAGACGTTCCAATACAAAACCTATCTAAGAACACTTCCAGAGACATTTGTGTAATTTTTTTTTTTAAATCAGCCAGCTGTTTCAAATTCACATATATACACAGACACATACAAAGTGTTATATACATTAAAGACTTGTACTTTTTTGTGTTTTGTGATAATGGCAGCTGTTATGAACGTAAGTTCACTTCTTAAGTTATTATGAGTTTCTTCCCTTTACATACTTACATGTGCATTCAGTCGTCCTATATATATATTTTTTTTTTTTTTTTTTTTATTCAATTTTCACCCCAAACAAGGCACAGTGCCACTTTGAAGCAGGGGGCTACTATTAGGGAATTAATTAGCGGGGTCATTATGAAGGGAGAAGAGTAGAAAGATGTTTGTTAACATTACACTTGAACTTCTGCATATCATTGCAGTTGGGAAAGCAGAATCCCGGAAGGGAGTTCCAAAGACCCGCAGTTCTGGGGAAGAAACTATTGGAGTAAAAGGCTTTCTTGCACCTAGGGATCTCCACTGTAAAGGGATGAGACTTAGTAGCTTGTCGGGTTTGTCGGGGGTAGTTACGTCGGGGAGGTACAAGTGTTTGCAGTTCGTCAGAGCATTCACCATTAAAGTATTTGTAGAACAGGCAGAGGGATGCAACATCTCGTCGATGGGACAGAGGTTGAAGCCCAGATGACAGTTCAGGACCTATCAGGTTTGCGACTCTTTTTTGAACCCTGTCCAGGAGCGAGAGACAAGCAGCAGATGCACCAGCCCAGATGTGACAACAGTACTCCATACATGGGCGAATGGTTGCCTTATAGAGGTATAGGATACTGGCAGGCGTAAGTAGTTTTCTAGCACGGTAGAGGGAGCCAACCTTCCTTGCAGCAGCCTTGGCAATGCTCTCAATGTATCTATTCCAGTTCATATTCCCTGTAAACGTTAGGCCGAGGAGTTTAAAAGAAGTACTTTCAGGCAATGTGTTCTTGGCCATTGCTATTGGTGGTAGAGAAGGTTTCTTGTAGTTATTGAAGGAAACAAGCTTAGTCTTAGCAGCATTGAATGAGACCAACCATTTTTGTCCCCATTCCACTACGGATTGGAGGTCATCCTCTAGTGTTTCTGCCATTTTCTTGGATATGTGTTCATTTGTTTTCCCCTCATATCTGTTATAGAGAGTGGTGTCATCGGCAAATATACCCATCTCCGAAACAATATTATCAGGGAGGTCGTTTATGAATATCAGGAACAATAGAGGTCCAAGGATAGACCCCTGAGGCACTCCCGCATTTATGTCATATTGTTTGGATGTACGTCCGTCGAGGATAACTTTGATTTTTCTATTACTTAAGAAGGATTTAATTACGTTATGAATTCTTCCAGTGATTCCATATGATCTAATTTTCCTTAGAAGACCATCGTGCCATACCCTGTCAAAAGCCTTAGATATATCAAGGGCCACCGCTCTACCCTCCCCTGTTTTATCCAATGAACGGTATATACGTTCAGAAACTACAGTTAAGATATCTGCTGTTGAACGGGCTTGCCTGAATCCATATTGTTTGTCAGTCAAGAGTTTAGCAGCTGTTAGGTGCTGGACTAGGGCTTTATTAACTAAGGACTCAAATATTTTGGCGAAAAGCGGGAGGAGGCTAATATATATATATATATATATATATATATATATATATTTGTAGTCATCGACATGCAGTCCTGTTTCGTTGTATCACAACTCATCAGTGCACCTAGACTAGCACCTCTCCAAGCCAAATCGAACCCAGAAATTTATGACGTGAAGTGGGTAAATTTCAAATCAAATTTATGACGTGAAGTGGGTAAATTTCAAATCAAAAGATTATTATTCTATGTAAGACAAAGAATACATTTGAAATATTATAACTTATTATAACTCATATATATATATATATATATATATATATATATATATATATATATATATATATACATATATATATATATATATATATATATAAGTTAGAAAAGCATTTCATCCAAGGCATGAAAATTGTTAAACAAAATGTTTTTACTATGGGCTTTAAAAAAAAGGCACAAGATTCAATTTGAAATTTATTTATCTTCAAAGTACACTTTTATAAATTTTACAAAGTAAGGTATAAAAATTTAATTTAAATTTTTTGATTCAATTTAAATTAAATTTTTATACCTTACTTTGTAAAATTTGTAAAAGTGCATTTTGAATATAAATAAATTTCAAATTGAATCTTGTACCTTTATTTTTAAAGCCTATAGTAAAAACATTTTGTTTAACAATTTTCATGCCTTGGATGAAATGCTTTTCTAACTTTTATCTTATCTTTTTAAGATTATATTTTAAAACCCTCCTTCTCTCTATTTCAGTTTGTATTTCTCCTCGCACCACAATTCATTTTGCAAACCCCCGGTTGTATTATTACAGGTCTGAATATTCTCTCTGTTTCAGTTTGTATTTCTCCTCACACCACAACTCATTTGTTTGCAACTCTCTCTGTGTAATACAGGTCTGAATAATGAGAAAATCTTAATTTTTTTAGCAAAAACTTTAAAATAACTTTTTTAGATTAATTTTTTAAAACTTCTTTCAGAATAGAAAATCTTTAAAATTTAATAAGGAACATATTACATATAGGTTTCATTAACAAATAGTCAGTAGATAACGAGACAAATAGAGATGGTTACGGTCAATTGTAGTCCTCGCCAGCGAAAGTCTTTGTTATTGTCATTCTATTATTATTATAATTTAAAACATTTTGTGTCCTGTTCTTTCACACAAGGACTAATATATATATATATATATATATATATATATATATATATATATATATATATATACCCAGTTAAAGGTATTTAAGAGTGATAATAACTCATGAATTTAACGAGGTTATTAAGAGTGCTCAATAAAAGAAGAGCAAGATATATTTCATTAATATAAACGAATTTACATAGTTGCGACACTGGACATGATAATGTTTCAGACAGATGGTTGGTTCCAATCACAAGTTCTCGTCATGCACTTTAAAAAATGGTTGCTTTCTATAGAAGAAACCGGTCCTCAAACCTATATATATATATATATATATATATATATATATATATATATATATATATATATATATACACTCATGAGCAAAAAAAATGGGCCAGCGTGAAAGAAGGAAGAATTCGATTGTTCAATATTTTTCTATGAATTTTTGTTATTTTTAACTGAAAATTTCTATTTTGCAGATCATTATTATTATAGCATATAATAATAAGTGGAAAAATTAATCCTAAAAATGGTAAGAGCGCATCTTGATGAGGAGATAAAAAACCGAATTGCAGGATTAAGGTAGTCCAAAATGACTTACAAGCAGATTTTTAATATTTTAAGAAAAGAAAATGTGAAAACATCTCTTTCTGTAGTGAAGCGAATTGGTCGAAGGTTCAAAGTTTAACGCTTGGTAAAAGGGAAATCTGGATCTACTCGCCCTAGAGCACCCACTTTGAAGGATGACAACAAGCTTATATTAACTGTTTTGAAGGATTGAAAGAAAACTTCTGTTGACCATAGTAAAGAATTCAAAACAGGGGCTGGAAATTCTCTTTCTAGATATACAATATCGAGACGAATGAAAGAAATGGGATTTTCTTCTAAAGGTGTGCAAAAAAGCCATTTTTATCTAAGAAGAATATCAACGATAGAAAGATTTTTCTCGTGTTATGGCAAGAAAGATACAGACTGGTTCAGGAATGTTTTCTGGTTAGATGAATCAAGATTTTGTCTTGTTAGTGATGCTCCCGATGCTCCCTAACTGTGTAATTGAAGAACTGGAGAAAGATATTCGCCAAGTTGCATAAAAACGACAGTTAAATACAGGAATGGGGAGATAATGGTATGAGGAACTTTTACCGCAGCAGGAGTTGGGGAACATATTAGATGTGACAAGTCAATCAATACAAAGGAATACATTCGAATATTAGAAACAGGATTGTTACCAAGTATTCAGAAGCTGGGAATATCCCAGAACATTATTTTTCAACATGATAATGCCTCTGCACACACTGCTAAAGTCACAAGAAAACAGTTTTCTGATAATTCAATTAATGTGATATTTTGGCCAGGTCAAAGCCTCGATTTAAACTCAATCTAGAATATTTGGTCCATAATATCTCGTGCATTGGCTGGAAGAACTTTTTTGAATAATGACAGACTGTGGAAAGCTGTGCAAAGCGAATGGAATAGCATCTCCTCTTCACAGTGGTCCACTTTGATTGAGAACATATCTAAAAGGATTGATCGTTTAAAGAAATAAAAAGGGAATGCAATTCTATACTAAGCATTTATAAAGTAAATGTCTTGTTCTGTGTTATTAGTCTCGTTTAAGTTTCCTTGTTCAATTGTTCATTGTTCAATATAGCTTTTAGTGCAATAAAATGTATAAAATTTGTTTGGCCAATTTTTTTTTTTGCTCACGAGTGTATATATATTTGTTTTTGTTTGCGATACTTTTGAATGAATTCAGTTATATATACAAAAGTGCATTTTTACCTAAATGCGAGTTGAGGATAATTTTCCTTTTTGCCAATTTGGTACCTCCAAATTGGGAGTAGAATATATATTTTTAAAAATATAATTATCCATTGACCCATGTTTCGTCATCTACGATTCATCAAAGTGGTTGAATATATATATATATATATATATATATATATATATATATATATATATATATATATAATATGATGATAATCATTCCGGAGAAAGAGAAATGAAGTGAGAAAAATAGGAAGTGAAAGAGTTGGAATGAAATCATTGCGGAATTTTCAATGTGATATTAGGCTGTGTTAACTTTGATCAAAATACCCTGTTCCTTCTTTCATCAGATTATTTTAATTATCGATTATCGATACTTATCAAAGACATTCCGATACAAAACCTATCTAAGAACACTGCCAGGCACATAAAATATGTTCATGTTAAATTTTATAATAATCACCCCAGCCATTTCCGAGTCCATAGGGAATGAACTTACACACACAGACACATACAGGCACATACACAAAGTTTCTTTTCTATAATAGTAGAAATACAGATATAATATATCCCACTGTTTGTTTCTTATTTTTATTCATTTTATATACTAGTAAATATATAATTTGTCTCAACAGAAAAAAAGCTAGCATTTTCTGTCCATGTTTCTACTCCTTGTAGCATCCTGCCAGAGGCGGTTGTGATGGTGCCTACTGTAAACATTTTTAAATTCGCCTTGAACAAACATTCATGCGGTATATAGATGCAATATCTTCTAACTGTCCTTTTACATGGCTTAATGCACTTTGCTATTTTTTAACCAATACAATTAATTGTTGATCAGCAGCAGCCAGTAGTTCAATCAACCACGCATATTACAGCTGCTGCTTCCGAAAAGCATATACACGTCCAAGACATTTAGCAACCACTATTCATCTTTTTTTATGCCATACTGCTTTTAGTAACTATTATTATTCCTTTATGACGTCACACTGCTTTTAACAACTGCCATTCATACTTTCCCTATTTTCAGGAAAATATAAATGTTCTTCTAATAGTCATATGCAACACCTACCCATGAGAGACTGACCTGCTTGTTTTCTGGTTCAAAACGGAAAATGTTGATGTTCTAACCCTGTCTAGGGTTGAGGTGGGGGTGGGGGGGGCTTACTAATTGCTTTAAAGGCTGACAGAAATAACATAGAGGTTCTGGCTTCAATTGAAATGAATGGCTCTTGTCTTGAAGACGCTCCATGTTTAGACAAACTTCTTCGTCTGACCTTCACTCCTGATCTGAAATGGAACACAGACATCAAATCTATTGCCAAGATCGCTAGAATAGTGGTTGGATCATTCTCCAGATCCAGTTCCTATGCAATTCTCTACCTGCATAAGAGCCAAGTATATTCTAAAATAGAGTACTGTTGCTACATCTGAGCAGAAGCTGCTCGGAGCGCCTATCCTGCCTTGACAGAGTTCAAAACCAACTTTGTAATCTAGTTTTCTCTTCTCTGCAACCTCTTTCCCACAGAAGAGAAGGGAGCCTGTCTCTGTTTTATCATTATTTTCATTGCAAAATCCCTTTCAACATTTTTCCTCACTCTCTATCGATGTCTAAACCTAAACATGGATTCCATAAATGAAGCTTCTTTCCTAGAACTGCTTGTCTGTGGAAATCTGTTCTGCTCGTCTGCTTTCTAGCTGACTACAATATTGTCATCTTGAAGTCCAATGTAAACAAGTTTTTATCGAACCATCCTCATAAATACCAAATTACACCAAATGTCCCCACAAACGATTACTATGCTACCATACACACATTGACCTTTATTCTTAAATGACCTCGCCTCCAGGCCTTGATATCTGGTGACCCCTTTGTAAAAAATAACCCCCCCCAAAAAAACTGCCCGTTTCACTTGTCTGCTTTCCACCTAACTACAACATGGTCGTCTTCAAGTCCAATGTGAACAAATTATTTTTAAATAAAACTTTGTATAAACATCAGTGTCTGGCCTCTGGTGTGCATTAGAATGAGAACATATATGAATGGTAACATTTGATGCTAAGAAAAAACTTGTTTCCTGCAACATTTATAAGAAACCCTTTTAATCACCAGTTGTCATGGCTAATCATGTCACTCTACATAAGAATTTATAATTCAAACTATTAAGCCTAACATTCATAGTTAAGATAAACTGAGACAAATACATAGAAGACATTGCAAAGGCTGCCGCAAATAAGGTGGGTTCCCTCCATCGAGCTAGAAAACTTCTAACATTTTCCAGTATCCTATACAAAGCCACCATTCAACCATGCATGGAGTATTGTTGTCACATCTAGACAGGTGCCCCGACTACTAGCTTCTCCGTCTGATAGATTTTAATAGATTTCTCACTATCTCACAAGCCTGTGCATCTGTCCCATCGCTTCAAT
This sequence comes from Euprymna scolopes, assembly GCF_053919585.1. Classification (NCBI taxonomy): domain Eukaryota; kingdom Metazoa; phylum Mollusca; class Cephalopoda; order Sepiida; family Sepiolidae; genus Euprymna; species Euprymna scolopes. The sequence goes on along the minus strand of NC_136490.1, from coordinate 96,921,628 downwards.
ATTACATCCCTATGCTTGTTTTACAAGTACGTCAATGGAGTGTTCTCTGACGAATATGCTGCACTGGTGCTCTCTCTACATAAATAGTCGCGATAAACCAATCAATCAGTAAATTCCCACCCCTTCACTGTTGATGTCCACAAATGCCAGAGAACTTTCTACTTCAATAGCTTCATTCATCGAATTATTAATCTTTGGAATTCCGTTTTCTGCTTTCTGTTCCTCTATCTGTATTAACATACAGACGTTTAAATGTAATGTTAACAAGCATCTTGTTGTATATCTCTCTAATTTGATGCTCTGTTCAGTCTCAATAGACAATGGATACTCCCTGTAAGAGTAGCTGCATGAGTAATTGTGAGGCAAGGGTTGTGCACTCAGCAACCAGACCTCTCCGGAATTAGCACTGCTTGAGTTCATTGGCAAGGAGAAGTACTAGACAACAGAAAACAATACCGAGATAAGTGCAGAGCATATACAGCACCTGGACTTCCCAAATGGTCACCCATTTTAGTACTGGCCAGGCTCAACGTTTCTTAACTTCGATGAAATAACGGGAACTGGTGTGTCAGTGTAATTATGCCGTATATAATTTACAACAAGGACATACTAATTGTCATAGGAGAACATATTTTCTCCTATGATTGGATTAAGAAATATATAAATATTTCTTATAATATAAATATGTTTATTGATATATTAATTAAAACATAAAGACGTTTCTAGAATGTCGTTATTCGCAAAAATAAATAATAATCGGCGTCTATAAATATAAAAAGGCGTAGAACGCCTTTTTGTTCTTTTTTGGAGTCTCTAGAAGGTTCCAGGAAATTCTTTTAAAACTCATATAAAAGAAACGCTATTGGTGGGTAAAGTCAGTTCGTGACATATTTTGGGATACAAAACATAAGCAACCAACGTCCGAATTCCGGCTTCCTCATAAGGCCGTAAAAACAAAAATCCTACTGAAGGAACTGGCTGTCTGATTCTGGTAAAGTTTTTATTTATTCTTTGAGTTTGTTGACCGAAGCACATATATACACATATACATATAAAGCAAACCATTTCAAAACACAGTACATTAAGAATTACGATCTTTATGTATCTAAGGGAGACAACTTATTAGCGAGTTGTCGCCCTTAAAACATGATAATCTTTTCTTTTTTTCTTGTTAATTTATTTTTTTAATAAATTTCTTTTGCGTTAAATCTTTTTCTTTTGTTTTAATTTGATTACATGTGGGTGCTGATAAACCCCTAGACCATACGAGCTATGATCGGCACACATATGTAATACTAATTTACAGTGGCTTCTCACATTTCAGTGGCGTTGTTTTGTTTTTGGCTTTTCTGGACCATCGTTTTTCTGGACTATCATTTTTCTGGCCATTATTTTTATGGACCATCATTATTCTGTACTATCATTTTTCGCGACAATCAGTTTTCTGGACAAACATTTTCATGAGCCACCATTTTTCTGGGCCATTATTTTTCTGAACCATCATTTTTCTGGGTCATCATTTTTCTGAGCCACAATTTTTCTGGGCCATCATTTTTCTGGACTATCATTTTTCTGGACAATAATTTTCTGGACCCTCATTTTCATGGACCACCATTTTTCTGTACAATTATCTTTCTGGAACATTATTTTTCTAGGCCATCATTTTTCTGAACCATCATTTTTCGTGGATCACTATTTTTCTGGACCATCATTTTCTGGACCACCATTTTTCTGGATCATCATTTTCGTGGACCATCATTTTTCTGGATCATTATTTTTCTGGACCATAATTTTTCCGGCCATTATTTTTCTGGACCACCATTTTTCTAGACCATCATTTTTCTGTACCATCATTTTTCTGTTCCATCGTTTTTCTGTACCATCATTTTTCTGTACCATCGTTTTTCTGGACTATTATTTTCTATACCATCATTTTTCTGTACCATCGTTTTTCTGGACTATTATTTTCTATACCATCATTTTTCTGTATCATCGTTTTTCTGTACCATCATTTTTCTGTACCATTATTTTTCTGTACTATCATTTTTTCTGTACAATCATTTTTCTGTACCATAATTTTTCTGTACTATCATTTTTCTGTACTATCATTTTTTTTTACTGTACCATAATTTTTCTGTACCATCATTTTTCTGTACCATCATTTTTCTGTACCATCATTTTTTTTTACTGTACCATCATTTTTCTGTACCATCATTTTTTCTGTACCATCATTTTTTTCTGTACCATCATTTTTTTCTGTGCCATCATTTTTCTGTACCACCATTTTTTCTGTAGAATCATTTTTCTGTACCATCATTTTTCTGTACCATCGTTTGTCTGTACCATCATTTTCCTTTTCTACCGTTTTTTGTGCCACCATTTTTCTGTACCATCATTTTTCTGTACCATCATTTTTCTCTACTACCGTTTTTCTGTACAACCATTTCTTGTACCATCATTTTTCTGTACTACTAATTTTCTGTACCATAATTTTTCTGTACCATCATTTTTCTGTAATATCATTTTTTCTGTAAAATCATTTTCCTGTACAAGCGTTTTTCTGTACAACCATTTTTCTGTAGCATCGTTTTTCTGTACCACCATTTTTCAGTACCATAATTTTTCTGTACCATCATTTTACTGTACCATCGTTTTTCTGTACCATCGTTTTTCTGTACCATTGTTTTTCTGTGTCACCATTTTTCTGTACCATCATTTTTTTCTGTACAATCGTTTTTCTGTACCATCATTTTTCTCTACTATCGTTTTTCTGTACCATCATTTTTCTATGTAACCTTTTTTCTGTACTATCATTTTTCTGTACCATCGTTTGTCTGTACCATCATTTTTCTGTACCATCGTTTGTCTGTACCATTATTTTTCTGTACCATCGTTTGTCTGTACCATCATTTTCCTCTGCTACCGTTTTTCTGTGCCACCATTTTTCTGTACAATCATTTTTCTGTACCATCGTTTGTCTGTACCATCATTTTTCTGTACCATCGTTTGTCTGTACCATCATTTTTCTGTACAATCATTTTTTTGTACCATCATTTTTCTGTACCATCGTTTTTCTGTACCATCGTTTTTCTGTACCATCATTTTTCTGTATCATCGTGTTTCTTTACCATCGTCTTTCTTTACCATCATTTTTCTGTACCATCGTTTTCCTGTACTACTAATTTTCTGTACCATAATTTTTATGGTCTTTTCTGTACCATAATTTTTAATGGTCTTTCTGTACCATGGTTTTTCTGTACCATCATTTTTCTGTGCCACCATTGTTCTGTACCAACATGTTTCTGTACTATCATTTTTCTGTACCATCATTTCTCTTTACTATCATTTTTCTGTACTATCATTTTTCTGTATCATCATCTTTTTGTACCATTGTTTTTCTGTACAATCGTTTTTCTGTACCCCCATGTTTCTGGACCACCATTTTTCTGTACCATCATTTTTCTCTATTATCGTTTTTCTGTACCACCATTTTTCTGTACCATCATTTTTCTCTACTATCTTTTTTCTGTGTCATCGTTTTCTGTACCATCATTTTTCTGTACCGTCATTTTTCTGTACCATCATTTTTCTCTAACATTATTTTTCTGTAACATCGTTTTTCTGGGCCATCATTTTACCTTAGCAATTTTTGGTCGATGTAACTTTAAACTTTTCGAACTGAACTTCAGTAGAATTCCAGGATACAGTGGCCCTAGGGCACGTTCTTTTTTTATTTTATGATGTGGAATGCGATGTTTTTCCGATCCCTTGTGACGGTATTTGTCCCCCCTTTGTGTGTTATTTATAATGTTATTTGATAAAATACATGTTTATCGTACAGTACTATCAACAATACTGTACTGTATTTTGTACTATCTACAGAAATGTACTTATTTTTTTAATTTTTAATGCCGTATCTTGGGGTTCTACTGTATTTATTAAATTCACAAACCGAGGTTGAAGACATTTGTATTTTTATGGAATAAATCTCTTAACCGTTTTTTCTTGTTTTCTTTCTTTTCTTTTTTTTTTTGTCTACGGTTTCTTTTTGGTCAATGGGGGGAGGTTGGGTTGTTGCCACCCGAACTTAAGATTAGTGGTAGTGTTAATTAGAGTTTTTATGTATTTATTTATGTATTTCAACAAGAACTCAAGTTTGCCCAGCTGGGCAAACTTGAGTCCTTGTACCGGAAAAATATCCAGTAAATAAAACGTTGGTTAGTAAATCGTTATATTTTTGCATTTTTCTTTTCATTTTCATACACCAAACATGGATATAAATATCACTAAAACATCCGCTGGGTCATAAGCTTCATTTTGGTACCTTACTTGCCTGAATGGATTGCCTGTAGGCTGAGATAAACCGCGTTACACACACACATACACACAGACATTAGGAGAATTTATAATAAGAAAATACATGCTATGTAGTTATTGAGAAGTTGCAAGAAGGTTCCTTACAAATAACACTCGATTGGAGATGCGAGTTATTCTATAATAATAATAATAATAATAATAATAATAATAATAATAATAATAATAATAATAATAATAAAGTGTAACATAATAATTAACACTTCCATAAGGAAATAGCTGACAAAACGAGGACAATCTCTATCCTTAAGCCACATAAATTAAGCTAAAAATCTCCTGTAGGTTGCGTAGTTCGGCATAAAGTTTGTAAAGATATACCTGAAGGCGATCGGGGTTATATCGGTCGAAATGTTGTGAAAACAAGAAGGAAAACGAGAAGAGTAGGACGATTAACGCCACAACTGTCCTTCCTTTTTTGTTTCGTTTATTTGATTTGTTTGCATTTTATAACCATTTGTACGGTGGTCTTTTCAGATGTTGTAACTGCAAATATACAAATCATAATTACCTTTAATGAAAGAAAATAGCAAGTGTTGAGAGACGTAATTCACTAAATGACTTAACTAATCTGATTCATTTGTGACATTTCTTTCTTAAATTCTCGCATTGCCTATCATTCGTTTATTGTAACACCGTCGTTCAGCAAAACGTGTTAAAACTGGAATATCAGCCGAGTAGGTTGGCTTAGGGTTGATATATACGTCGCCATATATATATATATATATATATATATATATATATATATATATATATATATATATATATATATATATATAATTACAGTACGTTCTCTCAGACCGAAATTATTCTACCTTTCACGAATCCTACACTCTCCTCCTCCCCCTCTCTCCCTGTATATATATATATATATATGTATATATATATATATATATATATATATACACACAGAGTGTGTGAGAGAGAGAGGGGGGATACATAATACATACATACATACATACATACTAGAAGGGCCCGTGTACTGGTGTTGTCCGGTGGAAGTGTGTGACAGAAATCCAGAATAGATTCGGTAAAGCCCCAACCCCCTCCGAAAACTAATTAAACTACGATTGTTAGTGAGGGATACTTTTAGCCCTGGTAAATAGTGGACATTGACGATCGTAGCTAAAAAAAAGCTTGCCCTATCTCTGAATACACTTTATGTAAAATTACAAATGTTTAGACCAGAAATTGTCTGAGTAATTTAGTAGAGAACGCAGAGGTCAAATTTATTAAAACTTTGACCCCTATTATAACTCCTTTACATTTATTGTTTTGGGTTCAAATCAAGTTATTAAGTTAGATCCATGTCCAAAGAATCTATATCTAAAATTTCAAGTGTTTAGATCCAAAATTGTCGGGGGAGTTTGGTAGAGTTCTCCAACGTCAAATCGTTAAACTTTGACTCATTAACAGCTTAATTTCTGGCCGAAAACGAATTAGGTAGATTTTTCCAAATCTCGGTACCCTGTATATCAAATTTCGAGTCTGTAGAATTAAAATTGATAGAGTTCTTGCGGAGGGAAATGTATACACAAAGACAGACACACACAGACACGGTCACTTATATATATATATATATATATATATATATATATATATATATATATATATATATATATATATATATATATATATATATCCAGTACAAACAAAAAACATCAACAAACGTATCCCAATGGTTTTCAACCACGGCCAACACAAGCATAAAATTATAACGCACTTAAACAAACTTACAACAGCCTAAAAATAACCCCACTATTAAGTCTATATTTCACCTTCCACCAATCAATGCGATCAAACAACCACTCAATCTCTCAGCCATACTCACCTGCAAACGCACACAGGACACACAACAAAATGGCAATTATAGATGCAATAAACCGCGATACCTTATATGCATACATCTAAATACCACACCACTATTCAATATACCTGAATGTAACACTCACATAAAACCGCCGCGTCATACATGTGACAGTTCTAATGTGATATATTACATATACTGCTCCATTTGCAACAATGGAGGATATATTGACGAAACTCTGACACGTTTTCGAATCTGCCTAAACAATCATAATGCGACAATCAGACAAAAATCCCCCACCCCACTAGCATACCACTTCAATTTACCTGGACACACTATAGACAATATTAGATGCCTCCTAATAGACTCAAATTTCCCATCAACAAAAATACGAAAACAAAAAGAAATACAATGGATCATCCGACTAAACACTCATAAGACAGCTCTTAACATAGACCTTGGCCAACTTAAATTCTACAAATACTTAAAAAATAATTAAGTAACACAATCACGTACACATACATATATACTTATACGTATGTATTAACCTGTTCTTGTTCTATATTGATTTCAATATGTATATTACATCTTTTCGTTTTATAGCTAACACATGCATTATTCTCTTGTTATTTTTATTATTACTTTATTTTTCTTCATTATTATTTTTATTATTATTACTGTTATTATGATTATTTTTTATCATCATCATCATCATCATCATCATCATCATCATTATTATTACTACTATTATTTTCGTTATACCTAACCTTCTATTTGCACCATTTTCCTATATATATACACCATTTTCATATATATATATATATATATATATATATATATATATCTCTACAATTATATAAATGTGACTTTGCCTGTGTGTGTATGTGTTCGTTCGTTATGGATTTAAAAACCCTTGCACGTCCGTTTATGAAATTTTACACATAGGTTCTCAGTGTGTCTGGGTGTGTTTACGGGTACCTATTGCATCGGAAAGCTTTCCTAAATCACCATCAACTACTATTAACAATGCTTTTATTTATTTGCTATTTCCGATTTGATCGGCCATTTCTCCAATTCGTTGCCTAGCAACGGCGAGCAACGGCGACCAACGCTACTGCTACTGATGCAACTATTACTGATACTCGCTGCCGACGCCCGCACACACGCTCGCACGGCTACTACTACAACTGCTCCTACTAATACTACTACTCGCTGCCGGCGCACAGGCACGGCTACTTAACCCTTCTACGTTATGGAATTGTTGCTACTAGAACTGAGCCTACTAATACTGCTACTCGCTGCCGACGCACACATTTACATTTAACAAATTCGAGCAGACGGTAACTTTTCGTTGCCTAGCAACGGCGAGCAACGGCGACCAACGCTACTGCTACTGATGCTACTATTACTGATACTCGCTGCCGACGCCCGCACACACGCTCGCACGGCTACTACTACAACTGCTCCTACTAATACTGCTACTCGCTGCCGGCGCACAGGCACGGCTACTTAACCCTTCTACGTTATGGAATAGTTGCTACTAGAACTGAGCCTACTAATACTGCTACTCGCTGCTGACGCACACATTTACATTTAACAAATTCGAGCAGACGGTAACTTACATTTTTTTCTAATTCAAACAAACAAAAAATTCATAACAACAATAATACAACATTGTTTATTTTTACATTTACATTACTTATGCATTTAGAAAGCATTTCTCAATATTATTACTTTTCGCATTTAATCTTCTCATACTTTTATACATATTTATTATATCTTCAATTTTTGACACCTAATGTAGAGGTTTTCAAAACTTTACATTTTAATCCCAATATTTCTACGTTGATGTAACGGGGACTTTACAAATACTGATTGCCTTTTTCCTGGACATCCATTTTTTTCATTTGATTTTACACCATACATTTATACATATTTATACATATTTATTGTACCTTCAAATTCATTTATTTCACGTATATCTTACTTTGTTTTATTTATATAAATATAGAGGTTTTTCCAACTGTACATTTTAATCCCAATATTTCTACATTGATGTATTGGGGAAATTACACATACTGATTGCCTTTATTTTTATTTTATTTTATACAATACACACTACCTAAATATTGACTCTTTCAACAATTGTTTCGGCAGCATTCCATTTCAATTCCACACACACCCGCAGAGTAATTTCGCAACAATGCCACCCAAAAAAAAATCAGCTCGGAAGGCGCACGAAAGCAGCGACTACTGTTAGGAACATCAGAGCAAGCCTAGACTACGATGAAGTAGAATTATTACGTTCTCGCGAAGCACAGCGCATGTCTCAGACCAGATCTTCTGAAACACTTACTCAACGGACTTATCGTTTATCTAGACATGCTGCAGCCATGGCTCAACTACGTTCTTCACAAACTGCAGTTTTTCAGGCCAACCGTAGAGCAGCCAATGCTGCAAGTACCTCTTCTGCAAGGGCCAACGAATCTACAGAAAGGACAGCTCGGCGGAGAGCAGCTAACGCAGCCTCCACAGCTTCAGCACGAGCTGCTGAATCTACTGAAGCGAGGGTCAGACGACTTGCCCGAGATAACACATCCAGAGCCGCCATTCGGTCATCTCAGCCACCAGAAGCTCGAAGGATACGAGTTCAGGCTGTTACTCGGAGATTTCATGCCTCTCGCAGCAACATATGCCCTTCACCGGAGTTTTGGTTACGCAAAGCATTGAACTATGACGCCAACTATGACTTCTCTACCCGGCAGGATCTTAGCATTGGTTCGATGAATTGCATATGTTCATTCTGCAAAGCTAAAAAATGGCCGGCAGAACCTCCAAGCCTATGCTGCTCTTCGGGTAAAGTTAAACTACCATCCCTACAGACTTTACCTCAACCACTGCGAGACCTACTTTTGGGCATGACTGATGAATCTAAATATTTTCGGAAATCCATTCGACTTTTCAACTGCTACTTCCAAATGACATCATTTGGTGCAAACATTGTCCGTGAAAGCGGCTGGAATCCCGCATTTAAGGTGCAAGGCCAAGTCTACCATCTAATAGGGTCCCTTTTACCTGATGAGACCGTACAACCATCATTTTTACAACTCTACTTCGTAAGTGACTACGTCCAACAAGCTGAAAACCGACTAGCTATTACAGCCGAGACAAACGACAGTTCGGATCGACGACAACTCAGTATTGTTTTGCAGCTTCAAGACATGCTCCACCAAACGAACCCATATATTCAAAGTTTCAAGTATGCACTACAGAATATTCCTCTGCCTAATTTTTCCATCGTTATTAACGCAGACAAACGTCCTACAGGAGAACATGAGCGTCGCTTCAATGCTCCCACTTGCAACGAGGTTTCTGCAGTCATCCAGGGTGAGCACAACAACAAACGCGACATAGTTATTCATACTAGGGGTGGACGTCTACAGCGAATACATGAAATGCATCGATCATACGACGCACTACAATATCCCCTACTATTTCCTTACGGTGACGATGGATACCATTTTCACATACCATGTCAACAAAACTTGGGACAAACGACCATCAATCCCAAAACTATTACATGCAGAGCATATTACGCATACAGACTGATGGTTCGCGACGACGATTTCAACACTCTCCTTCGGAGTGGACCTCTTCTGCAACAATACATAGTCGACATGGCAGCAAAAATGGAATCTGAAAGGCTCCTATATATTCGGGTTCACCAAAAACAGCTTCGGTCGTCTTCATACATACATCTGCACGATGGCATGAGAAATGAAACTGACCCTAACACTGTTGGAAAACTGACAATTCTTCCGTCCACATACATCGGTGGCCCGCGTTATATGCATGCCCACACACAAGACGCAATGACGTACGTCCGCTATTATGGCCGACCGGATTTGTTTATTACCTTCACCTGCAATCCATCATGGGAAGAAATACGAGATGAACTGTTTCTGGGTCAAGAACACTACGACCGACCTGATCTCATTGCCCGTGTTTTCCGGCTAAAATTGTGCAAACTCATGGATCTTATAGTCAAGGGTGAAGTCTACGGCCGAGTAAGGTGCCACATATTCACTGTAGAGTGGCAAAAAAGAGGCCTTCCGCATGCCCATATCTTAATCTGGCTGTGTGAACGGATTCAATCCACTGATATTGACAAAATTATCTCAGCCGAGATTCCCGATCCTGGATTAGACCCACAGCTTTACGAAATTGTCAAAGCAACGATGGTTCATGGACCCTGTGGTCCTGGCCAGAAAGCTCAATCATGCTGTAAAAAGAAATCGGTGTGCGCTTGCGGCTACCCACGGAGATTTGTCAATGCTACACAAACAGGAGGTGATGGTTACCCACTTTACAGGCGACGGAGTCCAGGTGATGGCGGCCATACGATGATAGTCGGTCGGAGCACTGTTGATAACCGATGGATAGTACCGTACTGTCCCTTGCTGACGAAAATTTTCCAATCGCACATCAATGTGGAGTTCTGTCACTCAGTGAAATCCATTAAATATATCTGCAAATACATCAACAAGGGAAGCGATGCTGCAGCGTTTGCTGTTCAGCGCGACGGTTCTCGAGACGAGCCATCTGCTCATGTCATTGGACGTTTCCTGTGTTGCGGTGAAGGTGTATGGCATTTTTACTCATTTCCCTTGCACCAAAGATATCCTGCAGTTATACAACTCGCTGTTCACCTTGAAAATGGGCAAAGAGTTTACTTTTCTGCCGGCACTGCTAATCAGGTGGTGGAGCATCCACCAGAAACTACGCTTACTGCCTTCTTCAAACTATGCGGCCATGATGAGTTTGCAAAGACGCTTTTGTATCCACAGATCCCTTCCTACTACACTTGGAATAACAAACAGTGGACTCGCAGGAAGTGTGGAGACCCTGTCGATGGCTTCCCAGGGGTTAAATATGATTCCTGTCTCGGGCGAGTTTACACAGTGCCACCACGTCAACATGAGTGCTTCCATCTTCGTCTTCTCCTTCATGAAGTCCGTGGCCCTATAAGTTTTGATGACATAAAAACTGTCGATGGCGTCCTGTGTGAAACCTTCCGTGATGCATGCTCCCAGTTGGGACTACTTGAAAACGATTCTCAGTGGGATGCCGCCATGACAGAAGGAAGTCTATTCAAATCTCCCCATGCTCTACGGTCGCTCTTTGCAATTATGATAGTATGGTGTGACTTGAGCGATCCAAAACATCTATGGATGAAATTTCGTAACTTCATGACCGAAGACATTTCCAGAAGAGCCCAACTTGAGAATACATCGGTGGAGCAAGACTACTCCCAAGTGATTTACAATGAAGGGCTAATTTGCCTCGAAAACCTCCTTTTGGAAATTGGTGGTTCCACTTTACCATCATATGGCCTACCTGCCCCCATCTGCCATGAAGGGAATAGTTTGAGCCTAAATTTACTGCGTGAAATATGCTACTCACCTACAGAACTTAATGCGTACATTGCTGAGAATGAGCCTAAACTGTTGCCTGAACAACTGAACGTCTACCATATGATCAATGAAAATGTTCAACAGAACCGTGGAGGAATATTTTTCTTGGACGCACCTGGTGGCACAGGAAAAACCTTTGTCACCAAATTAATACTTGCCCATGTGCGACGGAGTGGAGCTGTCGCTATAGCTGTTGCAACCTCTGGAATTGCTGCAACTTTACTCCCTGATGGCAGAACGGCACATTCAGCTTTAAAATTGCCCATCAACTACACACAAACTGAATTCCCAACATGCAACATCGAAAAGAATTCGGATAAAGCTGTTTTGTTACGCAGATGCAAACTCATCGTATGGGATGAATGCACGATGGCACACAAAGTTGCGTTGGAAGCATTGAAAAGGACCCTTCAAGATTTACGCAACTGTGACAACATCATGGGTGGATTAACAGTTCTGCTGTGTGGAGATTTCCGACAAACACTTCCTGTTGTCCCAAAAGGGACACGCGCTGATGCTGTTCAAGCATGCCTGAAATCGTCGATACTGTGGGATCAAGTTCACCATTTAAAACTCACAACAAATATGCGTGTCCACCTTAGCCGCAACCCAGATGCTGCTAATTTCTCTAATGCACTTCTGGAACTTGGTGAAGGACGTACTCCCACAGACACTGAAGATTACACAAATGTTGAACACATATCAACCATCGTTGAAACGCCAACCCACCTATACCAGGCAGTTTTCGAGAACATTCAGAAAAACTACAGGGACTTTGATTGGCTCGCCACGAGAGCGATTCTGGCTCCAAAAAACGCCTCCGTCAATGCGATTAACTACAGACTTTTGGAACTCATCCCGGGAGAGGAACGTGTCTATAAATCCATTGACCGCACACCTGATACTGCTGATCTGGCTGATTACACGGTGGAGTTGCTAAACTCCCTAGAACCACCTGGCCTGCCACCCCACATACTCCGACTTAAGGTTGGAGCTCCTATAATGCTCATTCGTAACCTCATACCACCAAAGCAATGTAATGGAACCCGCCTCGTGGTAACATCCCTGTCACCTAATATTATCGAGGCCAAAATATTGACTGGCTGTGGAAAAGGAGAGACAGTGCTAATTTCGAGGATACCCCTATATCCATCAAATCCAGACCTGGGCATTTACTTCAAGCGATCACAGTTCCCTGTGAAACTGTGCTTCGCGATGTCCATCAACAAATCCCAGGGCCAAACCTTTGACGTTGCAGGCATTCATTTACAGGAGCAATGTTTTTCTCACGGTCAGCTCTATGTAGCTGCCTCACGTGTGGGCTCACAATCCAAACTCTTTGTGTTTTCTCCTAAAACACTTGCTAAAAATGTTGTTTACAAAGAGGTTTTATAATTTTTCAACAATTTTACACCTCAATTTCTCCTCTCTATTAACCGTGTTTATTCCTTCTAAAGCTTTGCCAGCACCCAGTAAAGAATTCACTAACCTGGATTCTTTTTTGTAACAAAATGAAAACAATTTCATGTATTTACACAGTAACCTCTATGGAAAGAGAAATAGAGTGAAAATATGAATTTGGCAAAACCTAGAGTGCCCTTAAATATATTCAGAAGCATTTGCGGTCCTTATAATTCTTTCGTCTTTATTTGGTTGCCAACTCTGCATAATTAGATTCATTCTGATCAACCCTAAACAATTGTATTGGCTATGGAATAACATTTTAGCAGTACAACAGTAAATTATTTTTCTGTTTTTTGAACGTCCATTGAACAAACAACTGATCCTGAAGAAATTGCAAAACAGTCTACACACATATTAGTGAAAATGTGATTCAGAAGTTTCAAAGACATTGGTCTAAAAAACATAGACCTCATCAACCAAGCATAAGTACTATGCCCGGCAACATAAGGTAAGGAATTTTTTGCCATAGTTGACTAATTGTAAAACTATACAGCTACAACGACATAAATTCTTAAAACGAATAGATGGTCAATATTGAACCTGTGGTTTCTTTCGCATAGAGTTAAAGAAATCATGGCTCCCAAAACCTTACCATAGTATTTGGTTTTGAGCTGGAAGAATAGCTGCTAAGGGGACAAATCAGATGTGGAAGCTACATTGATCAGTAAGACGTCAATATAACCAACTTTACTAAAATAATTTAAGGATTACAAAAAAAAAAATACTGAATGTACAGACAATAAGCATTAAGATGGCATTAAATCACCCCCCCCGAACAACGTCGGGTAATACTGCTAGTATATATATATATATATATATATATATATATATATATATATATATATATATATATATATTAATATATATATATATATATTAATATATATATATATATATATATATATATATATATATATATATATATGTATGTTTACATCTATGTTTACATCTATGTTTACATCGTTAACATCATATACCTACTTATTCACTCACTTTATTTTATACATGTCTTTAAATAGTAATTGATATTTGTGTTGGACTATATAAGTATGTGCATATGCGCACATATATATATATATATATATATATATATATATATATATATATATATATATGTGTGTGTGTGTGTGTGTTTATATGGGGATGTGTATACATACATCTGTATATATATGGTTGTATATTGTTTATATATATATATATATATATATATATATATATATGTTTGTGTGTGTGTGTGCGTATGTATGTACATTCCTGTCCATGTAATGCATAATTATTTTGATGTGCACATCTTTCTGCTGCCTTACATGCTCTTGTATTTTGTTTTATGCTTATATGTTTGTATATGTATGTATATGTATATTTATGTGTATGTATATTTGTATATTTTATATGTATGTATATGTATATATATATATTTATGTGTATGTGCTTATGTGTATATATGGTATTATGTACATGTGCGCATATGGGTATGTGTGCATACATGTATGTACGCGAATGGGTGCACATCTGCATGCCTGGACATGTACATGTTATTGTATGCATATACATGTGCATGGATATATATGCGTGTATGTGTGTGCATGCATGTATATCTGTTTATGCATATGATTATTTATATATGCTTCATATGTCTGGGGGGTGCATATATTATATACATATGGTCGTTGAATATGACTGTTATTGGTATGTATGCGTATATATATATCTGTACCCTTATGCAAATTTAAAGACTACTATTGGTCTATGGTTTAAACATTATTATTATTATTATTATTATTATTATTATTATTATTATTATTATTATCATTATTTTATAACTGTTGTCATTATTATCAATACACACAGAATTACTTTCGAGCCAAAATCACATACATTTAAGTATCTGCTCTGATATTATCCTCGGTCTATGTATGAAAATTCCTTTCGGACTGAGACAAGTTTCCTTCAGGACCGTGACTATTTGTATTCTCATTTAATTATTAACTAATATTAATTTCATTGATTTTATTATTATTATTATTATTATTATTATTATTATTATTATTATTATTATTATTATTATTCATAACTTTTTATTACATTATTTTTACCGTTTAACAATTTCATTTCAATTCCATTATACATATTGAAATCAATTGCGTCTCATTTTTGCCGTTTGAATTAAACGCTTGGACGTTGCAACATTAAAAAAACAAACATTAAAAAACATAATCTTCTTCCACAAACGGCTAAAATAATTCATGTGAACTTTTTCGAACATGATTGCTAGGAAGGAACGCTGTCAACACTACAAGTTTCCAGTTATTTCAACGGTTTTCTTTTTCTTTTTCATTTCGATACTTTTTTGTGACCAAGAGCGGAGGTCCGCTTGAAATATAAAAAATAACAATAAAAACATTAAATACAAAAAGTAACATCGTTTTTCATGCTTCAAAAACTCTCATAAGATTTAAATCACTATCCTAGAAGCATACGTGGACTTTTAACTCTCTCTCTCTCTCTCTCTCTCTCTATATATATATATATATATATATATATATATATATATATATATATATATATATATATATATAAATATATATATATATATATATATATATATATATATATATATATATATATATATATATATATCAAGTAAATAATTTCTTTTTTTATTTTAATTTTTTCCAGATACATCTGCCTTACTTAAAAATTGCTAGTTTTATTTATGGTGTATTTTACATATAAAAAACCCCACCCAATACTTTTGCTAATGAGGAGTCTTTGTTTAAAAAACTATATGTCAAAATTATTGTCCGTGGCTTAATGTCTATCACAATAAAAACATCGTTTCCGAAACGATCGTACAAATTATTGACTTTGTTGTTGTTCTTTCTTATGAAACAGATTTTTAATTTTTAATTTTAATTTTAAATTTAAATTATCAATCACATTACTATATATATATATATATATATATATATATATATATATATATTTGTGTGTGTGTGTGTCATACTTAATTTGATACTAAAATATATTAAATTTAAAAATTATAAATTAGAGCATGGGTGTGGTAGGTTTATCAACTACGCCTTGCCTTTGTGTTAAGGTAGAAAGAGAGAAGGTATGGGTGGGGTTTATGCAATGATGTCCAGTAAGAGTCTCGTTTTTTAAACAAAGAAAATAATGAAATTAACACAAACTTTTAGAAAATTCTAAAAATTACTGCTGTACATTATTTCCCAATATTTATTTTTATAAAAAAAAAAAGATAACAAATGGAAAAGAAAGTTAATTAAAATGTACTCCTACATCCTATGTTAATTTATCCAAAAAGGAAAATGAAATTCTACATTTCTGGGAGATTACATGTAAACAGCCTGAACCCCCCCCCCCCAAAAAAAAAAAAAAAACTAAACATTTTTTTTAATATTTTACTTCAGTCGAAGTTCTCAGAAATCAAGGGGCCCACTACCTGTGGCTAACACTTGAACTCTTTATGAGATGCATAGATATTTGAATGTTACATTAAACTTCTTTATCTGTCAAACACTGGGTTAGTAAATTGAGAACATAACCAATTAACCATTTTCATATCTTGCAGCATATCTTTCATTTTGGTGTCTTTGTCGTCTTAGGTTCCAGGACAAGAATTTATCAAGTCTGGTGGAGTATCCAGCTTGTGCTGTTACTGAAGGTAACATTGCTTGGAGAAGGTGCACCATTCTTTGTAAAGGCTAATGTAAGTTAGCCATAGTGAGGAGAACTTTATTTGGGAAGCGAATACTATGTGATTTTGAATATTTGGGCAGGGTTTACTTCTAGGGAAAAGGATCCTCATACCAGGTTATTCTTGTAAACCCATGTACAGAGAGACCTTAGACACTCAAGGATAGTGTCAAGTAGGCATTCAAGTTCTCTCCAGTATCACTGAAAATTTTCAAATAAAAAATTTACATTTTTTTGTGAGGGTTCTTTTCTTAAAATTCAAATTATATAATGCTTTAACAAGAGACATTCCAAATAAAAAAAAATAGTTATTGTAGAATTCAGTTGTGGCATCAGTTTTTGCATAAAGAATAATCTGGGTCATCAGGCACTAATAGTCAACCTCTTCCGGACCAAATAACGATTTTAAAGACTATTTTAAGGAAAAAATGGTCATGTATGTGCATGACTAAGAAATGTCGGATTGAAAAGTGGGATATATTTATTTTTTTACTCATTTTCATCCCAAGCAACGCATATTAACACTTGGAACGTAAGGGGCTACTATTCGGAATTGTGTTTAACACTTGAGGGGGAGTTGAGCAACGAGATAACAGCTCACATTATATTTGAACTTCTGCAGGTCAGTACAGTCAGGGAAGCAGAAAATGGAAATGGAATTCCAAAGTCTAACAACCTGAGGGAAGAAGATGTTAGAGTAGAAGTTTTTCTGGCATCTAGGGATCTCAATAGTAAAGGGGTGGGATTTTGCTACCTGTCAGGTTAGCCAGGAATATGTACACAGATCGTGAAACAAATGCTATGAGTACATCAGAGCACATGCCATTCAACATTGTGGCGAGTGGAGCTTGGTGCAGGATCTATTAGATTTGAGACTGTTTTTTTGGATCATGTCTAATAGTGAGATAATATTGGTAGATGCTTCAACGCAGATGTGGCAACAATCCTCGGCCTCCAAAATCAACAAAGATTAGACCATTCCTGTAATGACCTGGTCTCTGTTGATTGCAGTATACTGCTGTTCCTGTGCAGTTCTAGGAGGTCGACCTTCTCTTTCAGAGGTGGTTAGTTTATTGCTAATCCCCTGAGGCTCCCTTACCAGGGAATGCTGTGTCCAGGTACATTTTGCAAATCAGAGTACTCCTCCTTGGAAGCACTAACGTTTGAATCCCACTTTCCGCCCCTGGTATCATAGTTCTTGTAGTAAGAGAAAAGAGAAAACTAAATACCTCCAGGAATTACCTCATGCAAAAAAAAAAAAAAAAGAAAAAAGAAGTATAGCCCATAGTGGTGGTACAAAAATTAGAGCTGGGATCCCACTAAATGGGAGCCGCTAATGAATAGATGGCTAACGCATGCGATTTTTGGTTGAATGAGCAGTAATTCTGGTGGGGAGTGGGTGCATGGTCAATATACATCAACATAAAAATGTAAGCAATTATAAAATGTTATTTATAACATACTTAATATATATTTTAAGAAAAAAAAAGTCCTTTCAAACAGACCAACTCCTATAATAATTTGTAACAAAAATGGTCGTCAAATATAAAAAGCAAAAAACAAAACCGTTCTCTAAGCAACAACGATATGTGTTTACTAAAGTGAAGCAATGAAGAAACGAATAAAAGAGTAACAAAGCTGGCTGCTGAAAATCTTCACGTACACGCCATCTAGATAACATAGACAAGAAAGATTATGTATTTCTTTGTTGCTAGGTTTATCAACTACGCCTTGCCTTTGTGTTAAAGGTAAAAAGAGAGTAGGTATGGGGAGAGACTTATGCAACGATGTCCAATATGTTTTTTAAACAAAGGAAACAATAAAATTTACATAAATTTTTGGGAAATGCTAAAAATTACATGCTGTACAGATGCTTAAAAATTAAAATAAAAATATAAAATGGCCAATCCGTAATTTGCTGTATCAATTTAGTTTTAACTCTAGCGAAATTTTTGATTTCCCACTTATAAATTAGAGCACGGCACCCCCTCGGGGGTCTGGGCTTATGACTAGCAAAGACCATATGTGGGGGCAACCCCACATATCTGACCTTGGTCACTGAAGGGGCAACCCTTCATACCAACAGTTTCTAATCCAGCTCCCACTTCCCTCCTCTCGGGAGCTGGATCCCCTCTTTCCCTTCCCCTTCCCCCTATCTCCACATTAAAAAATGGCCTCCTGCCTAATTTGCTCAGTGGGGAAGCAAATAAATAATCACTTATAAATTAGAGCGTGGGTGTGGTAGGTTTATCAACTACGCCTTGCCTGAAACCTCTCAATCAGACCTGTATCGCTCCAAGGGTCGAAATTGGGGGCTGATTGGTTATCATGTCACTCAACCACCTCACAGGCACTATTTTTCCACAAGAAGAAAGAAATATCTGCGTTTATAACTACTACACATCCATCTAATACTGATCTCCAATAAATTTTAAAAAATAGTTCAAGCTTTAAAAAATAATCAAAGAAATTAACTGCATGTCCTTAAAAAACGCTATCTGGTTTGAAAGTGAGTGATCATTGTACCTGTATATGCAAAACTTATCAGCCAAATCTAAATTCTAAAATAATTATTTTTATTTATGTTTTATTTTTACTTCTAATTTTTTTCAAGCTGTTTATTGGTGATTGCATAAAAAACCTTGAATCTAATTTTTCTTATTAAGTGAATTAGCATTAAGTGGAAAGCTCCAATAAATAAAATTTGATTAAAATTAATTTTATTCAACTATATTAGACATATTTTTTGTCGATATTTTGATTAATGCCGATTTTGTATTTATTATTGTATCATATTGGACTCAATATATAGTAATGATTTAAAAGTTAAAAAAAAAAAAAATGACTCGTACACCATCATCGAGAATCAAAACCAAAACCTTTAGCTTACGACTTTCTTTTTCCTTTGACATTAATGCCTGAGCTATGAAGACATGTTTGTTGCAAGGCTAAAAATTAAAGCATGAACCAATAACTATTAGGTTACGCATGCCTATATGCAATGCCGTCGTTCAAATTTCAGCTGACAAATTCCATTTTCTTTAATTTTCACACTTTTGCCTCAATTTTCCCCGGCTAAAACCTAAATATAAGGTTCCGCATTGGTTAAAATACACTATATATTAAGTTTCGTGTCTGTAGACCAAAAACTAACAGAAGAGTTTGGTAGGCAATAGTTTTTAAACAAATATATATACGCATACATAAATATATACAGAAAGAGGTTTGTGTTTACTATAACCTTTTTACACAAATATTATGCAAGTATAAATCATGTAGAATATCTGGATGAATATAATTACACGTAATAGTTAATAAAAGATGATCATCTCATAAGAAAACCGAAAAAACTAATAGGGAATTAATTAAAATAAATGTTTAAAAGAATATGCAAATTAGCTAGATCTTTTGCAGATGAATGCAATTCGATTACCCATATATAACAAAGTTGTATTTTCTTTTTAAATAAATACGAAAAAGGTTTTTAATATGAATATCAATACGCACAAAAAAATTATAGGATTACTAGCAGTTCAGTACGGCTTGGGTCATATGTACTGTTCATAACTTGTCCTACACTTTATGTAAGATTTCAAATGTTTAGACCAAAAATTGTCTGAGTAATTTCGTAGAGACCGCAGAGGTAAATTTTTTATAACTTGGACCCCAATTTAAACCCCTTATCATTTATTATTTTGGTCTCAAATCAAAATAAAAAGTTTTACCCAAGCCCAAGTTACCTACATCTAAAATTCCAAGTCTTTAAACCCCAAATTAGCGGAGAAATTTGATAGAATCTGCAAAGGACAACTCTTTCAACTTTGAGTTTTGGCAGCCAAATTTTCGCCCCAAAACTGATTAAAATGCTTGCCACATGTCTGAATACCCGTTATGTATAAATTACAAATGTTTAGACTCAAAATTGGCTGAGTAGTTTGCTAGACACCGGAAAGGTAAAATCTTTGGAACTTTTACCCCTTGGAAGCTCAAATTTTCGACCCAAACTGATAAAAAAGCTTGCCCCATACTTGAATACACATAATGTAAAATTTGAAATGTGTAGACCAGAAATTAACTAATTTGGTAGAGACTGCAGAGATCAAATTTTTTATTAATTCTGACCCCAATTTCAATCACTTAACATTAATTTTTTGAGGATCAATCAAATTAAAAAGTTTGACCAAGTAATCTACATTTAAAATATCAAGTGTTTAGATGCAAAATTAGCAGAGGAGTTTGGTAGAGTTTTCAAAGGTCAAATCGTTGAACTTTGACCCTTTGGAAGTCAAATTTCTGACCGAAAACTGATTAAAAAGATTTTCCCAAATCTCAATACTCCTTATGTCAAATCTTGAGTCTGTAGACTGAAAATTAACAGAGTCATTTGGTAGGGTAATGTGCACACACACACATACACACACACACACACACACACACCTACACAGACATTTTCACTTTTATAGATATACTAGCATGGGTGGCTGGCGTTGCTCGGGTGTTTGGAGGTGGGTGGTGAGCAAAAAAAAAAAAAATAGTAGTAGGAAGGCAGGCTCGAACCCGTACTGCGAAGAAGGAAAAGAACGTGAAAGAAACGTGACGTCTTTGCTGTTACGACCACTGGCAAACCGGAAGTGGTGTAGGTTTAAATTAAGACTAGACAATCGAAAAGAGGGGATGACTTCAAAAATATCGGCGAAAAAAGCGACACCTCCCGGTAGAAAAGTGCCCAGTTGAGGGTGAAGAAATTAATGTTTTTAGCCAATTTTTTGGTATTTGTCGTCTAAAGAGTCGAGCTTCAAAACGATACTGATCTTGTAAAAATCTGCCGTCTCTGTTGAAATTTTTAGGTTGACATGCAAACATACATACATAGATTTATATATTTGTAGCTCAATTTTTCGACCCAAACCGATTAAAAAGCTTACCTATCTCTGAATACCCTTTATGTAAAATTTCAAATGTTTAGATCAGAAATTGTCTGAGTAATTTGGTAGAGACCGCAGAAGTCAATTTTTTTAACTTTGACCCCTATTGTGACCCCTTAACATTTATTGTTGGGCTCAAATCAAGTTATTAAGTAAGATCCATGTCCAAGGAACCTATATCTAAAATTTCAAGTGTCTAGACCCAAAATTGTCGGAGGAGTTTGGTAGAGTTCTCAAAGGTCAAATCGTTGAACTTTGACCCCTTAACAGCCAAATTTCTGGCCGGAACCCAATTAGAACAGTTTTCCTAATTTCCATACCCTGTATATCAAATTTCGAGTCTGTAAACTTAAAATTGACAGAGTTTATTTTGTAAGGAAATGTATACAGACTGGGCCAAACAGACAGACACTTTCACTTTTATAGTTTTGCTAGGGCATTATGTACAATTCATAACTTTATGTGCATATGTATATATTAAAACTTTGAAGATGTATGGTAATGCCTTTCTATATAACAGGCTTCTTTAACTACCATAGAGAAACGTTAGTAGAGACTGCAAACGTCAATTTTTTTTAAACTTTGATCCCGATTTTGACCCCTTAACATTTATGGTTTTGGGCTTAAATTAAATTAAAAAGTTTGACTCATGTCCAAGTAACATACATCTAAAATTTGAAGTGTTTAGATCGAAAATTGGCGGAGGAATTTGTTAGAGCCTGCAAAGGTCAACTCTTTCAACTCTAACCTCTTGGCAGCAAAATTTTCGCCCAAAAACTTATTAAAAAGCTTGCTGCGTGTCTAAATACCCTTTATGTATGATTTAAAATGTTCAAACCTAAAATTGTCTTAATAGTTTGCTATAGATTGCAAAGGTAAAATCTTTTGAACTTTGACTCCTTGGCAGCCAACTTTTCGGCCAGAAACCAATTAAAAAGCTTTGCCTTTGTCTGAATAAACTTGATGTAAAATTTCAAATGTTTAGACCAATAATTGCGTAGAGACCGCAGAGGTAAAATTTTTTTTTTAAAATTTGACTCCAATTATAACCCCTTAGCATTTATTGTTTTGGGCTCAAATCGAATTATAAAGTTAGATCCATGTCCAAGTAACCTATGTAAAAAAAATCAAGTGTGTAGACCCAAAATTAGTTGATGAGTTTGGTAGAGTTTTCAAAGGTTAAATCGTTGAACTTTGACCTCCTTACCAGCCAAATTTTTGGCCAAAACCCAATTAAAAAGATTTTCCCAAATCTCAATACCCTGTATGTCAAATTTCGAATCTGTAGACCGAAAATTGACAGAGTTCTTTGGTAGGGAAGTGAACACACACACACACACACACACACACACACACACACACACACACACACACACATTTTCACTTTTATAGATATACTAGCAGTTCCGCCCGGCTTTGCTAGGGCCTTATGTACTGTTCATAACTTTATGTTGATATATATATATATATATATATATATATATATATATATATATATATATATATATATATATAAAAGTGTAAATATGTACGGTAATGGCTTTCTATATAATAAGCTTCCTTAACTACTATAGAGAAAAGTTGGTAAGGACTGCAGATGTCAAATGTTTTTTAACTTTGACCCCAATTTTGACGCCTTAACATTTATTGTTTTGGGCTTAAATTAAATTATATATTTTACCAATGTCCAAGTAACCTACATCTAAAATTTGAAGTGTTTAGACCCAAAATTAGCAAGGAAGTTTGGTAGAGTCTGCAAAGGTCAACTTGGACGTCTTGCTCGCCAAATTTTTGCCTTTAAATTGATTAAAAAGCTTGCTGCATGTCTGACATTTTACATAAAGAGTATCTTTATGTAAAATTTCAAATATTTAGACTCAAATTTGTCTGAATAGTTTGCTAGAGACCGCAAAGGTAAAATCTTTTTAACTTTGACCCTTTGGAAGCCAAATTTTCAAAAAAAAAACAATGATTAAAAAGCTTGCCCTTTCTGTAAAATGTTTAGACCAAAAATTGGCTGAGTAATTTCGTAGAATCAGCAAAGATTAATTTTTTTAAAACTTTGACTCCAATTTGAACCCTTTACATTTATTGTTTTTGGCTCAAATTGAATTATAAAGTTAGATCAATGTCCAAAAATATCCAAAATTTCAAGTTTAGACCCAAAATTGACGGAGGAGTATGGTAGAGTTCTCAAAAGTCAAATCGTTGAACTTTAATCCCTTACCAGCCAAATTTCTGGCCGAAACCGATTAAAAAGATTTTCCCAAATCTCAATACCCTGTATGTCAAATCTCGAGTTTGTAGACCGAACATTAACAGAGTTATTTGGTAGGGAAGTGTACACACACACACACACACACACACACACACACACACACACACACACACACACATTTTCACTTTTATATATATACTAGCAGTTCCGCCCGGCTTTGCTCGGGCCCTATGTACTGTTCATCACTTTATGTGCTGTTCATAACTTATTATCATATTTAAAAATATGAATATGTATGGTTGGTTGGTTGTTTTTGTTTTACGCCATATCAACCCTTTTCAGGTTATTTCATGCCAAATACAGTGATATTGAAGAATAATTTTTTAATAGAATATATTTGTTTTTTAAGAAAAGATTTCAATAGAATATTTTTTTTCAAGTTATTTTCTATTTAACCCATAGTTGGGACCCTAACAGGTACTACCACCCCGGATCAGAGTGGACCTGGGAGTAATGGCAATTAAAGGGTGGCTCCACACTCCCCAAAGCCCACAAGCTGGGGCATTAACATCGGATATAGTTTAAGGTCATATCCAGGACCGAATACATTCGGTAATGCTTTTCTATATAATAGGCTTCCTTAACTACCATAGAGAAAAGTTGGTAGTGACTGCAGACGTCAAATTTTTTTAAACTTTAACCCCAATTTGACCCCTTAAAATTTATTGTTTTGGGCTCAAATCAAAATACAAAGTTTTACCCATGTCTAAGTAACCTACATCTAAAATTTGAAGTGTTTAGACCAAAAATTGGCGGAGGAGTTTTACTCTTTAGAAGCCAAATTTTAAGAAAAAATACGATTAAAAAGCTTGCCTTATGTCTGAATACACTTTATGTAAAATTTCAAATGTTTAGACCAATAATTGGCTGAGTAATTTCGTAAAGACCGCAGTGGTCAATTTAAAAAAACATTTTGACCCCAATTTGAACCCTTTAACATTTATTGTTTTGGGCTCAAATCAAATTATAAAGTTAGATCAACGTCCAATTAACCTATATCTAAAATTTCAAATGTTTAGACCCAAAATTGGTGGAGGAATTTGGTAGAGTTTTCAAAAGTCAAATCATTGAACTTTAACCCCTTACCAGACAAATGTCTGGCCGAAACCCAATTAAAAAGATTTTCCCAAATCGCAATACCCTGTATGTCAAACCTGGAGTCTATAGACAGACAGATAGATAGATAACTAGATAGATAGATAGATAGATAGATAGATAGATAGGTATGTGTGTGTGGGGGGGGGGGTAAGAATACGGCGCTTAGGTCGTTTGGACATTACTTATAAGATTGCAATTTCGCATACTAGTCCCACAACAGCCAAATAGCGTAACAGTGTGGAGAGCGCAAGTGGTAAGCACTGTCTGTGGTCTGGGCGGTCGAGTTTCAATCCTAGTTTGAGGTAATTGCTTGTTTAACTACATTGATGACCTGTAATATAGCGGATCAGTGCTGTGGGTGACGATAATGTATGTGTCATAAGTTATTTTGGAATAATGTACCGGTTGTTATTTTAGATCACCTTGGTTAAGGTGAATCGAATGAAAATGGTAAAATAAGGTTCTGACTGAAATTAGGGGAACCCCAAGAGTCTTTATTGATTCTCGGACAACGCCGGGTTTACTTGCTAACAAATAAATAAAATCAAACAAAAAGAGAAGATGAAACAAGTCTAAAAAAGAGGAAAGAGAGCAACTTTTTTTTTTGTGCCGACCACTTAGCAACCTTTGAAATAATATAGAAAATATGAAAAGAAAACAAAAAGAGAAAGACGAGAAATAAATAGCGAAAAAAGAAAAGAAAGAAAGAAAGAAAAAAGAAAGAAAGAAAAGGAAAGGTAGACGGAAAAACTTATCTTAAGAAGGTCCTATGTTGACATACACACAAAACAATGGCTTGCAGCGCTAAAACCACTACCAGATTTCAATGTGTCTGTGTCGGTGGGGGGGAAAATGACAAGTCTATGCTCGTTGCTCTTCGGGCGTAAAAAACATGTTTTAATATATCGTAAGTTGACGAGTTAGAAATAATTTGGCAAGAATTTACAACTAAAAAGTAAGTCTATATATTTTTTTAATATATTTGAAAATCTTAAGTTTTCTTAGAAAAAAAAACTTTTTTTTTACATTTTATTTTTAAGATTCCAAGTTTTTATTTATTTTTTCCACGACGAGTGCAAATTTAGATAAAAGTCAGTTTATTATAGAGGGGACTGGAATACAGCTCCCTACTAAGGGCCATTTCTATTTGGGAGAAAGATTAAAATTGCCTCAGTCTAGAAGGATTTCTCTTCCATTGTCTGTGGACAGAAAAGCGTAGGCTCAAAACAGATACTGAAAACAGTCATAAAACTTGTACAGGCGTTTTATTTAAAATCAATTTAAAACATAAATCCAACATTAATTCACAAATAATTACAATCACTATAATTAATCTATATCATAATTTCACATCGTTCATCCATCTGTACGTCTGTCATATATAGGCTCCAAAACTACTCAACAGAATCGTGTGAAGCAGTAAATACTATTGAGGGCCTCCCTCCCACTGCAAGAACTGTAACACCAGCGTTGAAAAGTGGGATTAAGAAGTCAGGTGGGGTACTCTGACCTGCAAAAAGTGACTGGGTAGTCCCGTCGGCATTCTATGGTAAGGAGAGTAAACCTCCTAGAACTGCAAATTATACAGCAATCAACAGGGGCCAGATCATTACAGCAATGGTCTAATCTGTTGATTGTGGAGGCCGAGGATAAAAATCCCTAGATGTCTAGTGTGTCATATTAAGGTGATCGGGAGGAACGTTACTACAATGTTACTACAATTATTATTATTACTATTACTACTAATGATGGTGCTAATACTGATAAGATAGGGTCCAAAACTACTTGAGAAAATTCCACATGTGTCATAGAGCAACCTTTTGATGTTGAGATTATCATAGTAGTGTCAGATCAATAGTATTACTGCTACTACTACTACTACTACTACTGGTACAGTACTACTACAGTTATTCATTCTCTACTTACTACCGGTACTATTACTGCTACGAATAGTCGTACTACTACTACTACTACTACTACTACTACTGTAGTAGTACAATCTGTTACAGTTGATGGTGAGTGAATCATTGGAGGGAAAAAGGGCAGGCAAACTCATGCTATTACTACTAGTAGTATTAGTACTACTTCTGTTACTCTGTTTCTTTTTACTGCTGGTACTATAGCTATTACTACTAACCCTTCTCATACTACTACTTCTGGTACTATCTATAACGTTATTACTAATATTAATAAACAATTAGAGCCTCCCCCAAAATATTAAATTGAAGGTAAATTTAGTATGAAGAGCACTTGGCACACAGGTTGTATCATAAGAGATCAATTTCTGTTTCTAATAATAATTATAAATACGTATAGGCTTCAAAACTATTGGTTAGTATCGCACAAAATTTTGCATGAGGAGCACTTTGGATTCCAAATGTAATAAAATTATGATTACTAATTAAGATTGTGAAATTAAATCTTAACAGCCTCCCCCACTCACACACTCGTGAGAGCTAGACTAATATTCCCATGTTGATAAGATATAATATACATATGTGGCAGCAAGTATTCTATGACCTTTTCACAGTATTATATTTTATTTATTTATTATATCTTTTCTCTTGTTTTAATCTACCTTGGTAATATCATTGGAAACACAAGGTGAGGAGCCGGTGTTGGTATGATTGTAAGAGTTAGAACTTATGCCATTACTAACTTCTACCAAGGTTGCTTCTTCTCCTTCTTGCCCCTTATCACTATGTAAGGTTTCATACCTCCATTTACTAGGTATGTGGCTGTAGAAATTGCATAGTCATAAATGGATTGGTGTATGACTTATTTCCTACTGTTCTTACTGGTTCCTAGGACTAGTTCTTAGGACTTTCTGCTGCATTTTATATTAAACTTCTTACAGATCATCCCGTGGAGATATTTTCACACTCCATTGTGTTGCATTAGCCGTCCCCCATCAGTACCTTACAGCTGGATGTCAGGTGAGACTCACACTCTCTTCTTCTATGTGACAGAACCTGCACTTGTCATTGCTGAGACCACTCAATTTCTTAAAAGCATGAGTCATCAAACGGTGATCTTGGGCAGCCATTATAATCCTCTCTTAATCATAGTGAAGCGATCCTATTTTTATCAAGTCTATAGAGCCTTTCTCATCTATATAGTCCTTGGTGAATTCATCCGAATATACTTGGCACACTGTTGGTTGGCCCATTCTTCCAGTTCTTTGCAATGGAAAGTTTTGGTATGTTTTTGGCGACTCTTTTGGGCTATTTCTGTAGCAGATTTGTTTTCAGTTCTGTTTCATTTGTAAAACAGTCGTGTCTAAAATGATTGGCCAGTTTTGTAATGGAGAGTGTGTCTTATTTTGTGATGTCGATGTACAATTTTGAAGTTTGGATTTTGGAATAGAGTTTGAAAATATGGAGACAGATCGACAAACAGACAGATTTTTACTACAATTATTATTACTACTACTATGTTTCTAGGACTTGCTGCTGCATTTGATATTTTATATCTATTGATGCGTTTATATATTAGATAAAATAATATTTAAGGGGGAAAAAACCTAAACTAACCTAATCTAACATTCTTTCATGATTGTGATTTTTATAAAACTATCCTTTAATCCAGTGGTTCTCAACCTTTTTTTTACTCATGGACCCCTTTTCCCCTTCTTTTTATCTTGGTGGACTCCTTCATAACTATTGGTCATAAGACAATCTTCTATTTTTCACTAATATAAATTTTGAGGTTTTAATAATCAATGAAATATTATATAATTAAGCTTTATTTTTAAATGAAAACTAATTTAATGCAAATAAAGTATTCTACAACAACTATAATAATTATGATAATTTTGTTATGTTTTGCTTGTGGACCCACAGAAATATTCCATGAACCCCTAGGGTCCATGTGGACCCCGGTTGAGAACCTCTGCTTTAATCCATAATGTTTGGTTTTCTTTTTTTATGTTTTAGTTCTTAGTTTAAAGAACTCACTTTGAAAAGACAGTGATTTTGAAAATGGCAGAAATGTTGAAGTGGCTTGAGCATCATATCAGCTTATCATTACAGCCAAAGCTTGAAGAATTGAAGGCGTTCATGTCAAGCAGTGAATACAGGTAAGCCAAACACATTTCTCTCTCTCTCTCTCTCTCTCTCTCTCTCTCTCTCTCTCTCTCTCTCTCTTCTCACTATTTATTATCAGGTAAACTAACAGACACTGACGAGAAGGGAAAGTGGTCTGAGTTTTAACATCCAAAACTATTGAAGTGACAATCTGCATTTAAATCTGTTATGGCCTACGATAACTATAAATGTGTTATCTTAATAAATATACAGGCTGAGCCAAAAGTAGGTGGATAATAAAAACATTTATTTAGAGATTACCTATACGTACAACTATACAGCAGAACCCCTGGATATGGCATTAAAAATTAGTAACAAAATACAGTACAGTATATAATACACATGTATATAATCAAATAACATTATATATAACACCGTAATGCGGGGCAAATACCATAACCAGGGACTGGAAAAAACATTGTATCCCACATCGTAACCTGAAAAAAAAAAAACGTATCCTAGAGCCCCGTATCTTGGGGGTTAACTGTGTATAATAAGACAATTATATTAATGAAAATTAAATGTTATTTATCAATGCAAGTGCTCAAATTGCTTTCATTCTGGATTTAAACAGCTTTGAAGTTGCCCTCTTACTCTTCGATAAACATTTTTTACTTTGCTTGCTGTATATACTGAGTATTTCCAAATGCGATGCCATAACTGAAAGATTATGTTCTATACGTATACATATATCCAGAAATGCTTGGTTTCCAAATTATATGACTTACATTTAGACTTAGGAACTGTGGTATTCTGCGACACATAAAGCAATCAAAGTACAGCATCGTTTTTGATCTGAAGCCAGATCAACAGCGTCCCTCCAACTTCTTTCCATTGTGATCAAATATCTTTTGATTGTCTGCTTCCAGTTTATTTTTTATCTTCTTCTTCTTCTTCTTTTTCTTCTTCTTCTTTTTCTTCTTCTTCATCATTCCCATCAGAAATCCATTGGAGCACTTGGTTGACAATTTTCTCTTGGCCAATCTATATCAGAGCCAGCCTCAATATCGTTTGTAGATTATTGATGATACTACCTGTTAGTTAGTGCGATCTCTGATTTCTTGGTTGGTAGTTTGATCACTCTATTTGAGCCTTAGAATCTTTCTAAGGTGGTTGGAATCAAATGTGTTTAATTTCCAATTCACAGGCTATTAAAGCAAATACTGATCAACATTCTTTATTGTAAATATCACATACGTAAATCTGTTTGATACTGCACTGTTATTTCTGCATAAGGGAGAGAATTTTAATGCCTACTAGACACTCTTGTCTGAAGTCTCTGTACAGATGCTTGTCAGAACAACCTGTAATGAGCATAGTTCCCCCTTACAGGTAAACCCTGACTAAATATCCAAAGCAACATAGTATTCAAAGCCCAAATAAGATTCCCTCAGCATAGCTACACGCTGGATGATATGAGGAATGATGCACCTTCTCCAAATGACGTGGCTTCTAGTAATGGCACTAAGCTGGACACTCCACCAGACTAGATGAATTCTTGTTCTGGAATCTGGAAAGACTAAGAGACTACAAGAAAGATAACATAGTTAACTGGTCAATTGGAGAGAGGAAAATAAACGTTCTTCACTTCTTTACGTTTGAGGAATAAAGAGGAACTTTAATGGAACGCTTGGA
Organism: Euprymna scolopes; assembly: GCF_053919585.1. Taxonomy (NCBI): domain Eukaryota; kingdom Metazoa; phylum Mollusca; class Cephalopoda; order Sepiida; family Sepiolidae; genus Euprymna; species Euprymna scolopes. The sequence continues at coordinate 96,890,771 of NC_136490.1, read as the reverse complement.
TATCTATATATTTCAGTGTTCAAGTGTTAACCCAGGAAGGATTATCTCAATTTCTGAGAATTTACGTTGAAGCAAAATTGAACAAAAAGGGGGCGGGGTAGAAAAACACAATTTCTATGACACAAATAAAGGTAAAGTAAGCCTGGGCCTGGTGTTACCACATACTCCAACAAAATCAAAAAAGCTGTAAGGTTAAAAAAAAAAGGATACAAACCTCATGACCGGCAGGGTTATCTTTAATCACCAATATAGAGAATCAGGTCAACATCTTGTGAATGTTGGGACTTCTTATAGTAGGCAACAGAGAATACAAAAGAACAAAAGTAAATAAATATAACCAGCAAAAACCACAGGTTACACGGACTACAAAGCAAATTAGATGTGTAATGGGGTTCTATTATAAAAGTAACCCTTAAACTTTACATGCAAGTATGCATTGGATGGATTTTTGTAATTGACTCCCAAACTCACCTACCTCTAAGTATTTATTTATCCCTCTTTCTCTTGTTGTGAGGAGCGAGAAGTGTGAATGTGCCAATCGACCGTACAACTACTAAAGTAGATGCAAGACAAGAAAGTGATGGCAATAGTAAAGAAGGATGGTAAACATTAATGTTTGGTTAAAGATGATAGGATATTATTATGTTTTATTGTTTATCAATAAAAAAGTAAAAATAAGCGTCTTGTGGAGTTGAGATTCTTGTATCCCTGAGATAGGATGGCATGCCTTAGGTTGATCCAAGTTGTATAGATAGGGTCTGATGATGGAAACAGCTAGCCAGATGTCAGTGGGCACTGGAATGGGTAGCTGGATGTCAATGGGCACTGCAGTAGGTAGTCAGACATAAGTGGTAACTGAAAATGTGTAGCTGGACGTCAGTAGGCTCTGGAAGCTGGTGGCTGGATGTCAGTGAGCTGTGGAAGCTAGTAGCTGGACGTCAAGTGTCATAGGAGCTGATGGCTGGAACTGCAGAAGTGAAATGGAGTCGCTAGAAGCTGTAGGAGTGAACTGGAAGCTATGGAATTAAACTAGAGGGCCGCTGGAGTCACTGCAAGAGTAAGCTGGAGTCGCTGGAAGCTAAGCTGAAGTTTTAACTTTTTTTTATATAATATTCAATTTTTATTTAATATTTAAAAAATATTTACTTCGCTTATTCTTATGTTTTGATTACCCCCCTCCTCACCGCCCGAGCACACACACCTTTAAACACCCGGGCAACGCCGGGTACCCCCCGCTAGTGGTCTAATAAAGAAATAAACATTATACCGGTTGTGATAGGATGAACTGGCTTAATAAAAAAAAGAATCTTCAGAAATATTTAGAAGCAATCCCTGGAAGACCAAGCTGTAACGAAATATGGATGCCAGCTATAAATGGATCAGTATCTATTCTAAAAAGAACCCTCGGATATAAATTTAAATCATAACAGAATAAAGTGTTAGCTCCAGGAGGGAGCCCCTTGATCTCTTAAAACTTACTGAAGTAAAATAAATAAGTCACTTTAAAATCTCTACAGAAATGAGCTGGTAGTTGAAGTAGGTTCAAGAACACGAGTAGGAGTATGCGAGAGAAGTCCTAGGAGGCAGGCAGCAGTAGAGAGTGGAGTGTGCATCACATTCTGCCGCCTTTGGTCCCCTAGGTGACTGGGAACGACGACTTGAGTCAAGTCAGGATGGAAGTTCTACTAAATTCTTAGCTGAACTGAGAATTTGTTGTGAAAGCCACTTGTTTTATGGCGAGCTATTCATGCTACAGTCGACTGGTGCTGAAAAACAGTGCTGTAATTAATTTTAGACAGGATTTCTTACATGCAAACATGTCATTAGCATGTATATATTTTATTCTCTGCTCCCAAATAAAAAAATCTGTGATTTAGTTTAATTGTGAAAAATTGAGTTTTGTGTTTCTTATTTGTTGTTGAAGAAAAGGTTGTTTTATTTTTAACATGCATAATTGAGGCATATTTCCGGCAATGTCAGGTTCCTGTATATGTTTCCGCCGACCAGCGACCAGCGTGTGTTGTTTATAAAGACAAAGGATTTGTTTGCTGACAAACCACTCTCAAGTCCGCCCTTATCTTTTATTATGTTTTATCTGTCTTTGTGCTGCCAACTAGCCTAGTTACCTCAACTGTATAAAACATCACTTCCAATGTGATGCCGTCGATTTTGCTATCTTTGATTAATTAACTTTTTTTTGCAGAATTATAATGCATGGATTTTTCACGAACGAACAAAACAGGAGACTCTACATCTACATAAAAACATCTAAAGAAATTGTGGCGTCCTATCTGCCACCAGTGAAGCTTGCTTCCAAATCACTTTTCTTTATAAAGTGCCATTCAAATGGAATCATCACAAGAGATAATATCGGTAAGTCTTTGAGTCTTATCTACATTATTTGCATTCGAATCAGTCAATTTCCAGTTCTGTTTGGCTTCAACCAGTTATCATATTAGTCAAAGTTTGTATTGACATCATTCTAATAATCTCAGGTCTTATTTGAACCATCAGACGCCTCTTTGTCGAGATGAAGTATGGTCTTGTTCACTCCAAGATATATTATATCATGGTGTTCTAAAAACGGTCCGTTGTGTAATGTGTATGTGAATATATTCCATAACGACGTACATGTTATATTATGTGTATGCATATGAACATAACAATATACACGTTGAATAGTTGGGTTTTATAATTATCTGTATATTCATGTACGTGTAAATGCGTGTATGTATATACGTTGTATCATTTAGTTGATCGTCTAGTGTGTATATTTTAACATTTATGCAGCAGTTCTAACAGGAAACGATTGACGTGGACGTATCGAAACATTTATGGACAAACAGTTCTTTTTACAGATGTAAATAATTACATTAGAACTTTATTACATCATCATGTCAATAAAGATGAGGGTGATAACAATAAGTGAAACGTAAAGACGGGGAAAACCTCTTTAGGCCATGGCATTTCAAAGCTAAAAGTTATTTTGCAGAATAAGCAATTTTCGTTGTCAAATATTTAAAGTGTAATGAAATTTTCATATCATTGCATTAAATTCACACATTCTGACTACATAAGCACATCGAGTCGTGTCGACATCAGAAAATAATAGTGGTAACCCATGAAAAAAGTGTCTCCAAGACAAACAAGAACTGTGGTATAAAGTATAGCAAAGATTCAAAAACCATTGTCTACAATGGCCCTGTCGGTGGGGCATTAGAATACGCCGACTGCCCCCCTGCAGAGGGTAAAAGTCCCTCAATGGGGGTCCTGGATATGAACTTAAACTATATCCAGTGGTGAGGGCCCCAGCTTGTGGGCTTTGGGGAGTGTGGAGCCACCCTTTATTGACATTGCTCCCAGGTCCACTCTGACCCGGAGTGGTAGTACCTGTTAGGGTCCCAACTATGGGTTTAATAGAAACCGACGTGAAAACAACAAATATATTCTACTTTCTTCAAAATCTTTGGATTCGGCATTAAATAATCCGAAAAGGGTTGATATGCCGTAAAACAAAAACAACCAACCAACTATTGTCTACAATGTGTTTGTACCTCATTAAAAATCATTCTAGACTTTTTTTTTACTTGTCTCCCCACGAGGGAAGAGTTAGACACAAGGTCGGTTTTTAATGTAGTGGGGGGAACCACCTCCCCAAAAAGGGGAAAAAATAAAAAAATGTATCAGTCATGACGGATTTCTCCTCCACTAACCGAGACCAACAAAAGAGAAGTGAAAAAAGTGAAGTACAACATCAGAACAGATGCTACACTTTGATCCTGGCCCGAAGGTCAAGAAACCTTTTTTCTACTACTTTTCTTTCATATGTAAAATTGAATATTCATCTGTCTTTCCGACTTTTTCCTTCAATTCCAGATGATGAAGTTCAGTATTTTGACTGTCTTCCACAACCCTCAAATCAACTGCAACTTGAAACCAGGGAAGTGTATTTGCCGATTCTATGCAACAATTCTCCTCTCTCCAAGTCTTCTGGTTACGGTGAAGATAAACTCCTGAATGTCCTCCATTCTTTAATGTACTTGGCTGACATTGGACAAGGACTCTGCAAGGTTAGTAAAGAATATATCGTGTTCAACTATGTGCAACTACCCCTAGGGATCATCTTCCACCTATGAGTATTATACCAACATGTGTACGACTAATCACCTTGAACGAATGGTTCACAAAAAGGATTTTGGTTCAGCATTAAATAAACCTCTAGAATAGGAGGGAAATTTCATTCGCCACCAGCAGTCGTATATACCAGGTGACTCTCCGGACCGACTTTCTCTAAACCCGACTGATGTGAGTTGCCACCGAATGGAAACTCGAAGATATTTAACAATTTTCTTTCTCTTATTTACTTCAAATAAGGCATATTGACACTTAGATGTAAAGGACTACTATTTGGAACCTTGTCTACAGGAGCATTATGTAGGGAGTTGAGCAGAGAGATATCTGTTCACATTACGTTTAAATTTCTGTATGTAAGTACAATCAGAGAAGCAAGAGACAGGAATGGAATTACAAAGTCTAGCAGTTCATGGGAAGAAACTATTAAAGTAGAGGTCTTTCTGGCATCTAGGGACCTCTACACTGAAGGTGTGAAATTTGAATGATTGCCAGGCTAGTTGGGGTATTTACTAGTGATGGGACGCTTCCAATATTTTTCCCGATTCCGATACAATTACCGATTCTGTACTAAATTCCCAATTCCGATACAATTACTGATTCCGATTTTTCATAAATCTCTAATTATTTAACTATAAAAGTGTTATTTTCCCGATTTTCGTAAAAACACATGTTAAATATGCAGATATTTTCCTAAACATCAAAATATACTTGTGGAGGATGATCTATCGATTTTATTTTTACTGGTATTTTAAAATCAATAAATATTGATTATTTTATCACTATTACCACCGGTGGAAGATTTGACTTTAAACAAAATCAAATAAAAAAAAACAATTGAAAGAATCGTTTTGGCATCGGAATATAGGCATCAATTTTTCTGATTCCAATACTGATTCTGATACCCCTAAATCTTCCACGGTCCTGGATATGACCTTAAACTATATCCGATGGTGAGGCCCCAGCTTGCAGCCCTTAGGGAGTGTGGAGCCACCCTTTAATTGCCATTGCTCCCAGGTCCACTCTGACCCGGAGTGGTAGTACCTGTTAGAGTCCCAACTATGGGTTAAATAGAATACGACTTAAAAAACAAATATACTATATTAAAAAATCGTTCTTCAAAATCACCAGATTCGGCATTAAATAACCTGAAAACAAAACAACCAAACAACCAAAACCCTAAATCTTCCGATTTTTCCAATTCTCGATTCCGATTCTGATTAATCATCCCAACACTAGTATTTATGTCGAGAGATAACAGGTGCTATGGGTGCAAACAAGTACAGTGATGAAACATTGTTGTGATGGAACAGAAATTAGTTAATTGTCAGAGTTTATTTGACCGGAGACTCTTTTTTTGGATCCTGTCTAAGAGGAAGGGACAAGTGTCTGACATTCCGACCCATATGTGGCAATAAAATTTCATGCATATGTGAATGGTTGCTGTGTAGAGATATAGTATATTCTCAGGTGGGAATAGTTTTCTCTTTGCAGCATACTTCACTGCTGTTGCATTGATCAAATACTTAAATTAACCTATGCCAATGACTAAATCTGAATCTGCAACCATTTTCCTCTGTGCTGTTGCAGTGGTATCTTCGGCAGATTGACCATGCTGCTGGTCCTCAAGGACAATTGATCCAAGAAATTATGCTTCCAACTTCTTTTTTTTTTTTTTTTTACAAGGTGGTCACCACTTATCAAGGCCCGGAAGCCACTCGGGGATAAGGATTATTGCATGTACAGTATGTTAGTGTTGAGATTTGATAAAGTGTCTTAAGGGGGCGGTTCATCAGGAATTTGTTTATGTTGGACTTGAAGACATCCAGATTGTAGTCAGGTGGGAAACTGGCAGACGGAACAGAGTTTCACAGGCATGCACTTCTAAGAAAGAAGCTTTGTTCATAGAATCTACATTTTGGTGTTGGCCCAGATAAAGAGTGGGGGAAATTTTTGACAGTAGTTTCAGCTAGGCGGGTGTTTTTCGTGAAAGATCGGTGAGGGGGGACCAGGAATTGGAGCTCAGACAAGCACTTGCCATGGAAGTAACGATAAAACAAAGACAGGCTCGCAACGTCTCTTCTGTGGGAGAGAAGTTGCAGGGAAGAGAAAAGGGCATTCCCCACTAAGTCACAAAGCCTATTTTGTACTCTGTCAGAGTGTTTTTAGCAGCTCCTGCCCAGATGTGGCAACAGTACTCCATCCTTGGACGTACTTTGCTTTTATATAGATAGAGAATTGCATCAGCAGTGAGATATCTTCTGGAGCAATAGAAGAATCCTACCATTTTTCCAGCGAACTTGGCAATAGACTTGATGTATGCATTCCATTTTAGGTCAGGAGTAAAGGTCAATCCCAGAAGCTTATCAAAACATGGAGCTTCCCCTAGTCAAGAGCCATCCATTTCAATTGATGCCAGATGGGGATCAGAGCGTTTATGATGCAAAGATAGGAGCTTGGTTTTAGATGCATTAAAATTAACCAGCCACCTCTTCCCCCACTGTACCACGCACTCGAGATTAGAGGAGAAAGAATCAGAGAGAACTTTGTCATTTACAGCCTTTGATGTGTTACCATAGATGGTCGTGTTATCAGCATAGATGTCAACGAATGATTTAAGTATGTGTTTTGGGAGATCATTGATGTAGATCAGGAAGAGAGTTGGGCCCAGGATGAACCCCTGAGAGACTCCAGCATTAATACTGAGGGCCTCTGATTTCAGCCCATCAACCACTACTCTTATGAGCCTATCAGAGAGAAATGATTTAATGATTGAGAAAACATTTCCAGTTATCCCATAGGTGGAAATCTTGTGCAGTAGGCCCTTATGCCATACTTTATCAAAGGCTTTTGGCATGTCAAGAGCAATTGCCCTAGAGGTGAAACCTTTGTCAAGAGATTCACTGATTCTATGAGATATAACTGCTAGCACATCTGCTGTAGATCTGGCAGAACGGAAACTCTTTAAGGCAATGCTTAAACAGTTTTGTAAGTATGGGGGCAGGTTCTGGTTGAAGCTTTTTCAACACTATAATTTGAATGCCGTCAGGGCCAGTTGCTTTACTGGAATCAAGGTTCTTAATTAGCTTAGAGACCTCATACACAGATATTTATATGTTGCATAGCGTGTTGTCTGCTATAGATGGAAATATGGGGAGTTGATGGCCTTCATCGCATAGGGTAGAATTAGCTGCAGAGTTCTTAGCAAATAGTTTGGCCTTGTCTGATGCTGACGAGATGACCTCAGGTCCATTGATGATGGTTGGCATAGAACGCATGCTTCTGTTCAGGATCCTGTTTGCTATTTGCCAAAACTGGTGGGAATCAAGCCGCTGCTCAGCTACTTTGGATTTAATGGACTGAGCATATAGCTCTCTTGCATTTTTTATTACTCTATTACGTTGGTAGCTATGGAAAAAGTGATTTCTGTGTGCGATGGCAGCAGTACATTCTGGGGAGAACCATGGTTGGCTGTTAGTTTTTTTCTGGAATTTTTTGGATGGTATGAATCGATCTATGCCCACAATTAACCATTCGGTCAGGTCTGATACTATGAAGGACACATTTTTTTTAAACATGGAATGTAGGGGTAGATCAAATTTAAATGTACGGAAGCTATCCCAGTCAGCTATAGAGTATCGATATACAGTACAGTGGAGACTGCACTTTGCTGGACAGCAGAAAACCTGGGCAGCTATCAAAAAGGATAACATCTCACATGTTATTGATCTTTGATATCAGAGATACTGTGTGAGTGAATTAAGAAACTGGCTCAACCCTTCACTTACTTTAACTCAACCGACCCAGGGGGAATGTTATACTAAGAACAAGAACAAAATGTATTAAATAACCTAAAAAGGGTTGATATGTAGTAAAACTACAAATCTAAACCTAAAGCCAAACCATCTTTTACACTAAAATAAGTTAACGCAATCTATATAGTAAAATCTGTGTTATTATCTGCATACATATCTATATCATATTATAAATATGAATTAAATTATTAAAATGTTTAATAATAGTGTTTAGGACTCCTTTTGGGATTTGAACTCAAAACTTAGATACCAGAAACTTAAATATTTCAAAGAAACTTTGAAAGGTCAAAATAAATCTTTTTTAATATTAAACTAACTGTATCTTCTTACTTGACTTTTTAAAATGGTAGCATTTTGTTGAACAAATCATTATTTTTCTTTTACATACGCTTAATTATTATGGTCTCATTTGTTTATTAAATAATTAATAGTTAGAAAGCTTTAACTAATTTTGTCAAGACAATAGTGTTTTAATCTTTATTCATAAAAAAAAATATTTGTCATAAATTGCTTCCAAAAATGTTAATCTTTCAAGAGTTTTCAAAGAATATTCATGCTAGAAATAACTTTCTGTTCAGCAGCTTAAATGCTAATAAATTCCTTTCAATTTCAAAGGTTAACAAAGTAGTTCATTCCTTTCTTTTCCAAATATTAACAAAAAAATTAAGATAGCTTACTTGTTTATAAAGAAACTGAAATACATTCTGGTAGATTTAATTTCGTAATTAAATATCTTTTGGTTAGGATTTAAAAATTAATTTTTATTTATTTGGTCCTTTGTAAAATGTTGAAAAAAAAAGATAAAATAGAAACGTAATGAAAAGATACAGACGACAGTTTTAATGATGTATGCATTTAAATTATAATACAAAAAAAAACGTCTTGCAAATAAAGTGTGTTTGAGGCTTGATTAAAAGCTCCTCTTAATTGATATCGTGAGGTCAAGTATGATAACATTTGCAAGAATGGCTATTTTAATGTCCGAGAAACAACTCTGGAAATACGCCTTATCTAAACGAAGACCAATTAAAAAAAAAAGGCCAAAATTAAGTGCCTATTGATTAGTCAACTGTTGTAGTTAATCAAATGGTGCTTTTTTTTTAAGACAAAGAACGTAATTTATTAACACATAAACAAGAGGAGATAATCTATTTTAGAAGTCAAGTGTGGTGGCATATTAATATACTTTTTTTCTTTAATATTTGTACTCCGTTTTGCCTTGTTTGTATTAATTTATTTCCATATTCAAATATTATTAATGATGTATACGTTGATGTTTCTTACACAAATTTGATCAACTTATAATTTGAACGTTCTTTTTTTTAATTCGGGATTTCTCATTCACAGACTAACACCAGAAAAAAAATTGCAGACAAATATTATTTATGTTTCTATTCATTTCTAGTTTGCTGGTATATTGTCATTAAATTCCATTCATTCGTTTAACATATAAATATTCAATTTCGTTTTGGATACAAGGGTCAAGTGGTTCTGGCTCTTCCTTCTCTTGATGTGCTTCTCAATGCCACAACAGATCCCAAAAGATCCCAAGCTGTCAAGTATCTTCTCGAAACAACTGTGCTCTCTTGGATTTCGGAAATTAAGGTATTTTGATATTTTTTCCTACATTGCCTTTTTTTTTATTTATTTTTTTATTTTTTATATAAAATCTGCGTAATGTACTTTGACGTACTAAAGTAATGTAATGAATTATCTCCCTTGTTAAAGATTATTCGTAGTGACATTCAAAAATTAAAATATTGAATTTCAAGTGAAACCAATGGAATCTACTGAATTGTCATGTCACAGTAATGAAAATATCCAAAAAATTAGGAATAAGGTACCAATTTAATTATAAATGAAAACATTATTTTAAAGAAAATTAGCAAAAATTAAGTCTTGCTGAATTGGCCAAAGATTTTCGGGTCTCAGAAAATATTTGCCTCCCTTTTGTTACAATTAGAACCCTCCGGTTTCTTTTTCTTTTTTTTTTTTTTTTTTTTAAACTCAGTTTTTGCAGATTGTCTTTGATAACTATTTTCACTAATAACTAATTTTCTACCTGATCGTTTTTTGTCATTTTTGACTATTTTAATTACTGTGACATGACAATTCAATAGATGCCATTGGTTTCACTAGAAATTCAGTATTTAAATTGTCGAATTCCGATACAATAATGAAGAAGAACCGATTGTCTTCTTTGAATAAGAACTGACTAGTTTATAATTATTTTCTATGATTATTTATATTTGCAGCGTCGACTGTATATGAAACAAAAGTCAACTGAGAGTGTGTATGTGAGAGAGAAAGAGAGTGTTTGAGAATGAGAGAGAGAGAGAGAGAGAGAGAGAGATAAAGAGAGAGTGTTCTCAGTGTTTGAGTTTGACAGACTTGTTTATATGTTTCCTAAAAGTAGATTAATTGGCTTCCTTTAGTGAACAAACAATCACAACAATGGTTGACAAATCTACACATGTCTTATGAATTCTAATAATTTCTAACTTGTATTTCTTGACATATCACTCACACCTGACCCCAAAATGTTTCTCATCTTGAAGGACACCGTTCATGCCTACGAACCCCATTCCACTATTTTTCTGTTTCATTCGTCAATAGTCCCCATTTACACTTAAAAACTGACTTGCTTGCTTTCGGATCTTAAAACAATTCAAAAACAGTGAGAGGCTCATACCTAGACTAAGAAATACATTTTTCATTTTATTTGATTTTTTCCCTCGTTTTTTTTTTCCCGTCACATTATTTATGAAATCGTATATAATTTTTTATAAAAAAAAAACAAAACGTTGAAACTATCCAGTGATAATTTAAAGTAAGTTAGCCTTCACAGAGTGAAAATGGCATTTTGGTGACTGGAACCAATTTAGAGAAGCGACCACTTTAGACCTCCATCTCACCTTGCGCTTTTTGGCCTTGTTTCACATCTTCTTATGAAAATATAAATTTTTGTAAATCTAAAGATGAATAAAATCACTCAATAACTCCCGTGCCGAACTAATAAAACAATAACTTTTAAGAAAATTCAATAAACATAGTCTTCTTCTTGGGTGACAGATTCATTTTATTAGAACGCAATGCTTTATGGTTCTGGATATGATCTTTAACTATATCCGATGGTGAGGCCCCAGCTTGTGGGCTTTGGGGAGTGTGGAGCCACCCCTTAATTGTCATTGCTCCCAGGTTCACTCTGTGTGTTAAATAGAAATCGACTTGAAAAAAAAAATTTATTCTATTAAAAATGTTTCTTCAAAATCACTGGATTCCGCATTAAATAACCTGAAAAGGGTTGATATGCCGTAAAGCAAAAACAATCAAACCAACCAATCAATGCTTTATGAACAAACAAAATTTAGATTTTTTCTTTGTTTTAAAAATTTACAACAATATATTCACTTAAATCACTATAATTTTTAAACTAATTATCCGATTGGATGCAAATTTTTATGCGGGGGATTTGAAGTTTAGTACTTGTACGCCTGCTATTCATAGGTGTGATCCTACTACAGACCCACACGGTGACTTTTGTCTAGTGCGGTTCCATCCTGTACCGAGTCAACACTTCTTAGTCAACTTGGTCTCTCAGAACTCTCTCCAACAAACCATATTGATATCAGTCTCAGTGCAGACACCTGATCGCCACAGAGGAATGCACACCAGACTTACCATATTTGCATTGTTCACATGAGCAAATCTCCAAACAGCTAAAATACAGGAGTAACAATCCCAGCAAATCTTGTCATTTTCGCACTTATTACAATTTGCCGCCTGTAATACATAAAAATGTGTAATAAATAAATATTGGGGGATATGTTATTACAATGGATTCCACTAACCAGGGTTTGTTAACTCTTTACCAATAGAATATTTTATGCAATAGATAAATCTTTTAATCGTAAAACTAACACGTGACGGAAGTTAACATGCAACTGATGCACGAACATAAACAAACCCCTCATTCACTTGTCGAACCATACTTTGAAGACCAGTTAGCTTGACAAGCCACAGGAGTAACAAATATTGTTTTTTGAAAGGCGACTTGGAAGTGCAATTTGGCAGTAAAGGGTTAATTGCTTCTTTTTTTTCTATTTTTTAAACTGACCTATATAAGTTGCACAATGATCTGCCTAAGATACCAGACATTTCGTTTTAAAAATTATCCAAGCGATTGTAATTAATTCACCAAATGCATGTTGCAATATTTTCTAATATATAATTAAAGGGTATATAGACTCTGGAAATTCCAATCAAATCGAGTTACGTTCTGCTAACAACTAATCAGAAACCGGAATTGCTCTATAAAAATAATCGAACATTTTAGAATTCTAGCACATAATTTCTTGTGTCCACACCGGAAAAATCTTTGCTCTTTGCCTGTAAAAATTTTAAAGTTCGAGACTTATACAGAACAACTACCCACCGAAACTCTTTTTCGTCTCCAGAGTTTATGCAGAATAGCTACCCATGGGAAACTCTTCTGAAATTTAACATGGCTTCCAATTCAAAAAAAGCCTTTTATATATTTTAGCATACGATCGTCGAAAAGGTGAATTAAGAAATTAACAGATTTATTTCCCTTTGAAAACCGACAGTCTTTATTTTATCACTGTTCAATGGTTTATGGGAACACTGGTGATCGTCTCATCAGTAAGAAATGTGACCCTGAATAGACTTCACACTAACCAGACGTGAACGCTCAGATTTGTATCAATGGTACAATCTCAAAAATAATGTATATCTTAACACTCACCAAACTGAAGAATTATATCACAACCAAAATCAATGCACTGCCAACAGAGGGGTGCGTGAGAGTTTTTGACAATCTTTCAAGTCGTATTCAGGTGTACTTATCATTGAACTGCTATAAAACAAAGACTATTGAATATTCATGATTGGAACTTGGTGGACAAGTCAAGCATAGATTGAAGTTTATTTGTGGCAGATATGGTTGTATTGCAGAACGGATTGTGAATTTTATTAATAATTCAATGGGTGATATGTGATTTTTTGGAGGGATCACCTAGTAAAACAAAACATATGATATTCAATATGGACAAAGTAATTTCTCGACATTTGCTAATAATATGATTCTCAAAAAACAAAAGTAGTTAAGATGATACTACCTGTGAGTGTATCCCTTCTTTGACATGGTTTTGAAACCTGCCTGAGTCTCATATTTTTTTTTTTCCTTTGTGGATTTTATATATTCTTGCCTTATAGATAATAATTATCCATACTGTTTTTTTTTTCATATTTGCTTAATTAGCTCTCAGAAATCAAAGGGTTGCCTACCTAGGGCTAACACTTGATCTCTTTATCGGATAAATAGATATATTGGTGTTCTTTTAAGGTTCTTCTCTACTTTCAAATATTCAGTTAGTAAAGTAGCGAATAATATAAATTTTCATCTTGCCAATTGACCACTTCGGTATAGTTTATATTTCTTGTTGTCTTTTTTTGATCATGGGATTTCTACATAAAGATTTATCTGATCTGGTGGAGTATCCAGTTTAGTGCTGTTACAAGAGGTAGCATCACTTGGAGAAGGTTCACCAGTCTTTGTATTGTTCAGTGCATATTTATGCCAAGAAGTTCTTATTTGGTATTGTGTTATTTTAAATATTTGGTCAAGGTTTGCTTGTAAGGCAAAATATCTTTATGTAACATTGCCCTGGCAAATCCCTGTAAAGAGAAACCAATAACACTCAAAAATGGTGTCTCATAGGCATTCAAATCTTGTCCATTTTTGTATTTTTTTACTTCTGTAAGTTCTAAGAAATTAAGAGGCTCCTTTCTGGGGTTAATGACAAACATCTATGACACACACACACACACACACACACACACACACACACACACACACACACACACACACACACACACACACACACACACACACACATCCAGCAAAATTATAGCTAGTCTATAGAAAACTCTTTTGCTAAATGTTTTTCCTTAGAAAAAAAAAAGCCAATTTTTGAAACTATATGGAATAAGGAAATAATTATCTTTATCTTGTACCAACAAGGAGACCCGACGTTGCCCGGGATTGAGTGATGATCAACGAATGTTTCACACTCCCATATTTTTATTGTCATCAAAATCGATGAAAGAGTCGATTGATTTCCTGCTCCAGTTGAGGACTCATCACAGTGCACTGGAAGGAAGCTTCACATGTCTCTCCAAAGTGACTTAGTCCACAATACATTGTAGTCTACATTGCACTGTAGAGAACCTACTCTTTATTTTATTTTTTATATATGTTGGCTTGCATTAAAGTTTAAAATACAGAAGTCAAGTATCATGCTCCAATTTTGCTATAAACAGAAACATTTATCTGTCATATCAAAAAACCTACTGTTGATTTTATATACCTGGCCTTACTGCTTGTGTTGTGATAAGTGCTTGAATTTAAGTTTAAAATGAAAAAGTCAAGTATCATAGTGCAATTGTGCTTTAAACAGAAACCTTTATCTTGAATGTGCGCCTGTCATATTAAAGAACTTAGTGTTGATTTTATGTGCTGGGGCTTTCGGCTTGTGTGGTAATAAAACTTCTCAAATGCATTTGTGATGTAAGGCTATGTAAGATGTTAACTTTTGTCAAAATCGCTCGTTCCTTCTTTCATTGGATTATTTTGATTATCGATTACCGGTACTTATTGACGACATTCCAATAGAAAAGCTATCTAAGAACAGTGGCAGGCACATAAAGTACCTTTGTGTGAAATTTTATAAAAAATGGCCTAGCTGTTTTGAAGTCCATAGGAAACGAAACACACATACACACCCACACGCATGCACACATACACACACACGCACACACACACACACACTTTTTACTTTTATATAATAGTAGAAATAGAACTCCATTGTGTGCAAACAATAACTGTTGTAAATCATAATTTTGCCAAAGTTTTCACTCCTTACATATGCATGTGTTCAATGGAGAGTATTTTCTACCTCTTTGAGTTAGTAAAGCAATTTCACTTTCTCCCTTGGTCACTTAATTATGTTATAGTTTATACTTTTTGTATGATCCAATGTAAAACAATGCCCATGGTTGTTTTATTTAGGTTTCAATTACTATATTATGTAATATAATATTCGGCTTGTCCTTCTCCTTATCCATGCATTACATTTTGAAAAGGGCCAAATATAATTTTTGAAACTCTAAAAAGGCCAAACTGGCAACTCTGGGCAAGAACATGAGAGTCCCTTCCCTTTGTGATGTAACCTTGTTTTCGAATATGATTATAATAATAATATGTGATAATTGTTGTAATGGTGTGAGAAAGAAGTCAGTGAAACATTACATAAAAAGAGAACATTAAAAAAAACAGGGCAAAAAGAAAAGAACATTTTCTGCCAAGATTTGCTGGACTAAAGGAATAAATTAAAGATTTTGTCTTACAATGTGATTTTATCATTTGCATTGAACTATGTAGCACAATATCAATTTCTGAATTAGTACTTATTAATTTATGTCATTTTGGTTAGTTCTATATTTAAAATACAATGGACACTAATTACATAGAAATGTTAATAAACTCAGATTTGCTGTCTGTTATTAGTCTTTCTGTTCAAAAAATATTTTTGTACGCTATTCAAAAAAATATCAGCTTTATCAAAACATATTTGTTGATCTAATATATAAAAGGCACAATGTGTGTGTGTCTGTCTACCAATAACTTCTGACAAATGCGTCGAAACCGGACAAAACCGGTATAGTTTTAAAGCACGGTCTTTCGGACAAAAAATATCGAAAAATTGGTTAAAAACATTAATTCCTTCACCCTCAACTCGCCAGTTTTCTACAAGGAGGGGTCGGTTTTTCCATCGACATTTTTTGCAAGTCATTGTCTCCTTTCGATTGACTACGCTTACTTTCGACGTTTGCGACTTCCGGTTTTGCCATGGATGCAATGACAGAAATTTCATGTTTTATTTCACCTTCTTTTCTTCCTTCGCATCACGGGCGTGAGCCTGCCTGCCTATAACCACTTTTTTGTTTTTATTTAATATCGCTATCTACCTGGGCTTCCTACTTTGGGGTGGGGGGGGGTGCTTCCTTACTCCACACACTTGGGCAAGGCCGAGTACCTCCGCTAGTTAAATATATTTCTCATTCCATGGGATTTCCACAGGTTTTGCTAGTTTATAACATTTGGGCAAGTTTTATTTGTAAGGTTAAGTATTCTCATGTCAGATTGTTCTGACAAAACCTTGTATATAGAGACTGAAAATAATTGAGGATGGTGTAATTCAAACTCTCTATTTTCGTTTTTGTTTTATTTTACTTTGATCAAAATTCTCAGAAATGAATAGACCTCTTCTTGGTGCTTACACTTGGTCACTATATGAGATAGGTTGATATTCAAACATGCTATTAGATGTCTCTTTAATGTTGAGTTACAAGGGGCGTTCCAAAAGTTGACAGTGAGCATTGGAATGGGTAGCTGGACATCAGTAGGCACTGGAGCAGATATCTGGGCGTCAGTTGGCACTGGAACAGGCGGCTGATCGTCAGTAGGACACTGGAACTGATAGCTGAACGTTGACAGGCACTGAAGCTGGAGGCTGAATGTCAAGGGCCATGTTGGTTGAAAGTGCTGGAGACTGCAGGAGTGAGATGGAGGCTGATGGACTCGCTGGAAGCTGCAGGAGTGAGCTGGAGACTTCCAGAGTCACTGCAGGCATGAGATGGAGCTGCTGAAGTTGCTAGGAACTGCAGGAGTGAAATGGGGTCGCTGAGGTCGTTAGAAATTGCAGGAGTGAGCTGGGGCTGCCGGAGAAACTGTAAGCTGCTGGAATCGCTGGCTGTAAAGGGGAGTCTCAGAGAGCAGGCAGTAGCAGAGAGTTAAGTGTGTATCATATTCAGGTAGTTTGTGACATGTCCTTAAAAAGCCCCCTATTTTTATTCCACTCGAATGTATAAGAGGGAATTGCAAATTGCATTGCCATGATGACCGAAATGCATCCGAAGCAGAGATGCACCACTCTTGGCAAAAGTGCTTTGAGAATGGTGGTGGCTATGTAGGAAAATAAATTCTGGAGCAGAAAAGGTCGCAGTTGTAATGATATCACTCCCGTCTTCATAACTCTTCAACTTTTGGAGTTAAAAAAATAGGAGACTTTACTTTTGGAACTGTCCTGGTAGTAAAAAAGTAAAGAAGATTAATTTTCCTCTCACTAATTGACCAGTTAACTGACTTATAGAATATCTTTCTGGTGATTTCTTGGTCCTAGCGGATTCTAAGAGAAAAATTCATCTAGTCCAGTGAAGTATCCAGATTAGAGATAGCATCACTTGAAGAAAGTGCATTATACCTCGTATAAGCCTATGCGAGCTAGCCATACTGAGGGGATCTTTTTGAGGTTTCAAACACTGTGTTATTTTGGATATTTACTCACGGTTTACTTGTCAGGTTGTCGTAATAAATTCTTGTACAGAGAGACCGTTAGGCACTTGAGGACTGTATCTTGTAGACATTCAAGTTCTTTCTCCATTTTTTTTAGTACAGATTGTGTTAAAGTATTCATTAAAATTTACGCCTGAAGTATCCTGTACCTTTACAAGGCAACCATTCGCCCATGTATGGAGTATTGTTGTCACATTTGGGTTGGTGCATCTGCTACTAGTATCTCACTCCTGGACAGGGTTCAAAAGAGAGTCGACAACCTGATAGGTCCTGAACTGTCGTCTAGGCTTCAGCCTCTGTCCCATCGACAAAATGTTGCATCTCTCTGCCTGTTTTACAAGTATTTTAATGGTGGATGCTCTGACAAACTACAAGCACTTGTACCCCCTTGACGTAAATACCCTCCAACACACCCGACAAGCAGCAAATTCCCACCCTTACACAATAGAGATCCCTAGATGTAAGAAAGCCTTCAACTCTAATAATTTCTTCCCCAGAACTGCTAGACTTTGGAATTCCGTTCCGGTTTCCTGCTTCTCCAACAGTACTGACATGCATAAGTTCAATTGTAATGTGAACAGACATCTTGCTGCTCAACTCCCTACATAGTATCCCTGCAACTTATGTCCCTGATAGTAGCCCCCTACATCAAAGTGGCACTGTGCTTTGTTTGAGATGAAAATGTAAAAAAAAAAAAATGTAAAAACAATCCATGAACTACAATGTCACACTTATTTTGACTTCCATTGCAGACTCTTTTGCATCATGATGGTGTTGCAGATTTGTTCACGAATTTCAGTGAAGAACCGACTCCCTCTGAAGAGGTCAAAATGTGGGAGCTGCATTTGGAACACCTGACATCCCTATGCACACAGTTGGATTCACCCATGGCACAATACGTCATCCAAAGATTGAAGCAGTTCGGCAGCCAATACACCCAATCTATGACCTACATAAAAGGAGAAATTCACAAGGTTTGTTCAATAAAAATAAATATTGGTAAATGAGCAGAATAAAAAAAATTGGTCGCAACTTATTAAGGCCAATAGCCACTTCAAGATACGGGTTAATTGGATGGAACGATTGTCTGTCAAAATTGATCAATACAGTAAACTAAGTTTGATTACTTTTTTTTTTTTACATGGAGGTTACCATTTATCAAGGCCAGGAAGCCACTCGGGGATAAGGGTTATTGTGTGTACAGTAATCAATGGGACAGTGTCGTAGTAATCGTTAGTATTGGAGATTTGATAAAGTGTCTTACTTAAGGGGGCAGTTCATCAGGAATTTGTTTATGTTGGACTTGAAGACATCCAAGTTGTAGTCAGGTGGGAAACAGGAAAACGGAAGAGAGTTCCACAGGCGTGCAGTTCTAAGGAAGAAGCTTTGTTCATGGAATCTACATTTTGATTTAGACACAGATAAAGAGTGGGGAAAATTATTGACAGTGGTTTCAGCTAGACGGGTGTTTATCATGGAAGATTGGCGTGGGGGTACCAGAGATTGGAGCTTAGACGAGCACTTGCCATGGAAATAATGATAAAGCTAAGCAATAACTTTTACAGAATCAATAAAGTCAGCAATATTAAAAGTGGTGAAATATTAAAATTCCAGATTTCCAATTTCTTCATTTAGGTGACATTTATGTATTATTGCAACAAATTCATGTTAAAGACGTTTCGTTTGAAGATAACTATGTTGTAGTTTGCATAAAAGCAGTTCCCTAGTAATGTGTTCCACAGATGAGATAACCTTGTAAAGAAACTTTGTTCACGAAGATTTCTCGTGATGCTAAGAAAATAGAGAAAGAACTGGAAGAGTTTCGATTGTTGTAGAAAAACGAATTTTTGTTGTGAATGAGAAAGAATCAGAGATTGGAGCTCAGTCGAGCATCTTCCATGAAAATACCAATAAATTAGATAGAGACTAGCACTATCTCTTCTGTGAGAAAGGGGGTTGTGAAGAAGGGGAAAAAAATAGTTAACGAAAGCTGCTAGATAGATGCAAAATGTCTCTTATGAAGATCTGACAACTGATATTTATCAGAGAAAGACGTTGAGCCAGAATCAATTAATATGAAACCCTTGAAGGTGATAATGGAGTTATTTATCACAAGTGTATACCTTTCATCAAAAACGAGAAAAATTATATGCTTCCCTAGTGTTTGCACATAAGGAATTACATTGCTTAATACCTGGAAATCTACTTATTGATGGAAAGTTTAAAGACAATATTCGTTTTCAGCATAAAAAAAGCTTAAAAAGTCGTTATTTTAAAGGAAAATGTTAAGGTGGAAACCAAGTAAAAATTTACCAAAACTTCTATTTTTGTATTTGCTTAAAAAAAAGCTACATTATATACAGTGTTGGTCATTCAAACCTTAAAATTTGTCTGACGTCACTACTGCTGATTGACTTTGTAAACAAAGAAGTACGACTCTTAACGAAAGCCCTTATCACAAATCAATGGTTATAACATGCTGTTGGATATGTCGTCACTGATATGAGGGAGATAACTCTATTTTACTAAGACATTAGCGTAGTGAGCACTCACCTTTTGGCCACTTTAGCTTCTTATTTCGTATGTTTATTTTTTCTTATTAATTCCTATGAAATAAAACTTATTTTATTTTTCACTTAAAAGTAAAAAAAAAAGCCGATATTTGGGCTTGACAATGAATTCTCTGCAAAAAGTATACGATGCAATTTGCAGAGTGAAATGTAATATTTATTAAAGTTTTTCGTACGATTCTTTAATTAAAAAACTTTTACTTATTTTTTTTTCATTTAATTATTTAGTTCTTTATTTTAATTTTTTTAGAATCGTTTAAAACTTTTTGTCATTTAGTTATATTTAGAATACTTTTAATTTTTATTTAAAAGAAACAAAAAAAAAAACACCTGATATTTGAATGTTTTTTCCATGCAAATATTTTAATTTATGTGTTCAAAATATTTGGATATCCTGGCTGAAGATTCTGGTTGCGTTTATTAGTGTCTCTAGTTCTATTTTTGTTTTTATAAACAGTTCTAGGTCATCCATGTACATTAGATGGTTCATGATTTCATCTCTATTAGTGAACTTGTATGCTACTTGGCATTTTCTTATTATATTGTTCAAGGACATCAATTATTATTATAATTATTGGCTCACAATGAGCTTTCACACAGGTCATAAAGGATCTCTCCTTGAAAACAACCTGTGGTGTTCTATGGAAGCTGAGTTACAACCAGTCTCCCCAGTTTTCCAGTACTTTCCACCTCTTCTGATAACATTTGCAAATGAACTTTCATTATTGCAACAGCCGCTTACCATTGGTTTCCACTTGAATTTGAGGGGCGATTAGTCTCCCCAAGGTCCCAATTCTCTTCACACTTGTCCAGCAAAGGTCTGGTCAGTGCTCTCTCTTCCCAGTCTTTCAATCCTCCTTGACCCTTCTCGGCTATTTGACATCATTCTCTTGGGGGGGGGGGGGTGATGTGGTAAAGGGAGGTGATGGGAGAGGGGATAGAGAACTTAATTATTATTATTATTATTATTATTATTATACTAAAGTTCACTTGACTAACGTTAATATTACTAAGGCTTTTTACCATATATTTTAATCATACAAAATACATGTTAAAATATTCTCAAGTTATGATTGAAAAAGTATTCATTTTAAACTGCAGCAAGATATACACAGTAAAAATTCATCCATCCCCTCAAAAATAATTTATGAGCAAATCTATAAAAATGGACGACTTAGCATATTTGAAATCAATGCATACTTTATTGTTCTCATTCATGATAAATTGAAATGATAAATTGTAATGATAAATTGAAATGATAAATTGTAATGATAAATTTAATATACAAAATTCCTAATTAATCAAATATGCACATTATACAAAACTAAGACACAAACAAAATAAGACATTCATAACAGTGTGCATTTCACAATAGATCATCGGCATTAGTCTTTATAGCTCAACAATGAGGAAAAAAAATTTAAATATGAACTAAGTCTATAATTTACTGAGAATGGTCGGTGTTGACCGAAATATTTGATTCATGTAGTTTTCATTTATCGAACAAAATATCTCTTACAATCGAATTTGGTTTTAAAAATTGTTTCTTATCATATTCTTATTTAATTAAATTTAAAAAAAAAATGAACAGATTTGAAAATATCATTTATTTTTTAATATTTTTCCAGGAAATCAGAGAAAGTTCTAAGCTGCTTTCAAGTTTTCATCCTCTGTGGAAATGGTACAACCGAATTTGCCGATCCAGAAAATTCAGCAAGACTCTGAAACTTTTCAAGCCGCTCGTTACAACATTGTCTCTCTTGTGGACAAATTCACCGTAGGTGTTGAGTTTCTTGATAAAACTAAAATTAGAACGTTATTTTATATTACATTCAGGCAAGCAATGCCAAAAAGTAATTTTGGAGCAGGTAAGGACCGCTTTTCAGATTTGTGATAATATTTCATTTATACCTGTCCTTAATCTTGCCTTTAACCTTCATCTTGAGCGTTAAGGAATAGGTAAGTTGCTGCTGATGTTTTATTTCCTTAAGTTAAGAGTACGGCTACAGTTAGGAGCAATTAAAGTCCTTCTAAAAAATACAATGATTTGATGCATGCTTTAAAATCACGTTTTAAATTTAATGTTAACTTACTGAGTTACTGAGTATTGTATCATTGTTGCTGTATACTATATTATTACCTACATACTAGCTGAAACCACTGTCAATAATTTTCCCCACTCTTTATCTGTGCCTAAATCCAAACGTAGATTCCATGAATAAAGCTTCTTCCTTAGAACTGCACACCTGTGGAACTCTCTTCCGTTTTCCTGTTTCCCACCTGACTACAACTTGGATGTCTTCAAGTCCAACATAAACAAGTTCCTGATGAACCGTCCCCTTTAAAACACTTTATCAGATCTCCATTACTAGCGATTACTACGATATTATCCCACTGATTACTGTACACGCAATAATCCTTATCCCCGAGTGGTCTCTGGGCCTTGATAAGTGGTGACTTCCTTATAAAAAAAAACAAAAAAACACAAGCGTTGTACTAAGTGATATTAACAGAACTATTATTGTCATCTAGGATGAAATGAATCACTCGAACTCAGTATAATAAAAACAAATATATCATGTATATAAAATGTTTTTGACTTCTAATGGGAGTATGAGACGAATGGATTCGCCAATCATTTTTATAACCAACGGCTGTGATAAACAACCAATGAAAACGTGGCAAAATTATTATAAAAAGTGTCGAATTTTGGATTCAATAAGTTCGCCGTTTGCTACATCACGGACCGCATTTAATTCTTCGCCGCCATCTTGGTTACTGATCTGAACTACGCCGCCATCTTGATTACTGATCTGAACTACGCCGCCATCTTTGTTCAACACAATATCTCAGAACTTAAGAGGTTAACTACGCCACGGACCGCATTTGATTCTTGGTCGCTATCTTGGTTACTGATCTGAACTACGCCACCATCTTTGTTCAACATAATATCTCAGAACTTAAGAGGTTAACTATGCCACGGACCGCATTTATTCTTGGTCGCCATCTTGGTTACTGATCTGAACTATGCTGCCATCTTTGCTCAACACAATGTCTTAAAACCTAACAAGTCTGTATTAGATCAAATATAGAATGAGAAGAATATAAATTTTGACGTCTCATCTGTCTAGTGTTGAAAGGAAAATATTTAGATTCTAAAGTTTTTGTTCTTTGTTTTACACTATTGCATATCATTTGATTCGTTTACTTTTAAATTCATTTATATCTTGTTTTAAATGCATTTATATCAGTCTGGCACAAGGTTGCTGATTCGGAGTACTCTTCTTGATGCATGCATTGAATAAATCATTATCATCAACACGATCAATATTTAAAAGAAGGTTAGCACCTATATTGCATATGTTTTCATTTGTCCAGAGATTATACAAGAATTTTTATTTTTCATTTATTTGTAATCTAATATGTCCTTTCTTTTAAATGTAAAGAATTTATCCATAGTTAAAACAAGATCTTTTTAGTCTTTTTAAAATGCATATTTTTTAAGAAAATATTTATATGTAAACAAAGAATAAAATTAGAAAAAAAAAAGTCAGATATTCTTTCCTTTTAAAGGCAATTAATAATTCAACAAACATCAGGTCAAGAAAATGGTAGATTTATTGAGTTGCACATGGCCATCACATTAGAATTTAATGATATATCATCATATGACATGATCACATTGACACAACGGTTCCAGTCAGATCACCAAAGTTCAATGACAATGCACCTGACCACTTTTTTAATTTTTTTTTTTTATTGCATTTTCACCCCAAATAAGGCAAATTGCCACTTTGGTGTAGGGGGCTACTATCAGGGGCAACAACTACTGGGGTACTATGTAAGGATTTGGACAGCAAGATGTCGGTTCACGTTACACTTGAACTTCTGCATGTCAGTACTGTTGGGGAACCAGGAACCTGGAATGGAATTCCAAAGTCTAGCGGTTCTGGGGAAGAAACTATTGGAGTAGAAAAATCTTTTACATCTAGGGATCTCTACAGTGTGGGGGTGGGATTTAGCAGCCTGTCGGGTTTGTCGAGGGTGCTCACGTCGTGGGGGCACAAGTGATTGCAGTTCGTCAGAGCATTCACCACTAAAATACTTGTAGAAAAGGCAGAGGGATGCAACATTTCATAGATAGGACAGAGGCTGGAGCTTAGATGCCAGTTCAGGGCCTATCAGGTTTGCGACTCTCTGCCAGTTGGATGACCATTTGAGAATACTAGTATAAGATGACAGCACAGCACTACTATCAAAGGAAGAGTAAGGTGTTTCCTTATCTCTGCTAGTCTGCGAGAGACTCTTGGGCAAGGTCCAGAAACCGCTTCAGCCCACCCGCTTCTGATCAGGGTAACGTGAGGTCATCAAAATAAAGTGATTGATGTAATATGGAAGCAATCAAGAATAATTCTTTTCATGGTTTTCAATCGTCCAGTATGGGCACTGCTCGGACAGAAAGAAACTGTAACCAATTGCAAAGAAAGCTATAGCAATACTGCAAACACTTTCGAGAAACAGTTTGAATAGGGTTGTAAATAATTGGCAACAATAAATTCATGAATACCTTGAGGGAGATAGATAGATAGATGGAGAGTCATAGCCGTCAGTGCCTGGTACAGAAATTGACGGCTATGACACTAGAATTAATGAATGATAAAATCAGGCCGTTTTCATTCCAAAGCCGCGATCATCTTGTTATATTACCATCCCTTTCAAGAGAGATCTAAAGGCATGCAAGTCACAACCATATGAAATATGTGGACTTTGAAAAACATACTTCATGTCTCCTACGTCCAACTATAGAAATCCTACGTGACTAAGGCAGTCATTCCACGATGTCTCCTCACTGAAATTAAAATTGAACATAAAAACATAAAGAAAGGAGTTTGAAGAAATAATTTTTTATTGTTGTCATCTTCGTCTTCTCTTTTGTGGGAGGCAGGGGATCCAGCCGTGGAGGTCTGCAGCTCTCAGGTCTCCTAATTTATCGTTGCTGTTAAAACATCCTAACGTTTTAAATTTAATGTTACTCTCTCCATCTTTGATCTATGTTATGTTATGTCTGATTCTAGCTATCAGATTGAGGTGATAGTTGAGTACATTCTTGTTGATCTGATTATCCCGATATCCTGTATATGGAAAGCCGCCATGGGAACCTAAAGCATCAGATACAAGGTGCTTTTAATAAGTTCCCATAGTTTGTTTGTACAGGCATTTAAAACTGTCGCAGACTCTTGAAAATTAAGTATGTTATTACTGTACATCTTATGAGATGACTGACCAATTTTTATGAATTTAGGTTCAAATGAGCAGCTACAGCAGGAATTGGAGTACACTCTACTAAATCCTGTTTGTCACAGCTGGTGAATCAAAAAAATGCAATCTGAACTTTAGAAGAACAATATGCAATAACATTCTGTTTTAAACTTGAAAAAAAAATGCCATAGAAATGTATGGAATACTTCAGGCTGCTTTTGGACCATCTTGTATGAATTTAACATCAGATTTTGAGTGACATAAGAGATTCAAAGGAAGGTAGCGAGTCTGTGAGGGATGATAAGAGTTGATTAGCCAAATAAAGAATTTAATGGATAAGGACCGTCGTGTGTTTCACAGTTTGATGTCAGTGTGGGAACTGTACACACAATTATTCGTGAGGAACTGAAGATGCAGAAGATTTGTCCTAAGGGTGCTCCATCTCTGTCACAGACTATTTTACCAAGATAGGCATCAAGACAGTTCCTCGCTCCTCCTATTGTCCATATCTTGCTCCTTGTGACTTTTGATTATTCTTGAAAAGCACGGAATTCTTTTGTTTCACTATCTCCTTTTTTACTTTTTTTTGTGTTTTTTTTTCAAAATTATTTAATTCGGATCCATATGTTTGTTTAGCAAGCGCTTTCGATTGGAATACTTCCATCACCTAAGGCATATTATTTCTTAAAATTGTGTTATAAAAATTACGGTTTAAATTATATATATATATATATATATATATATATATATATATATATATATATATATATATATATATATATATATATATATATATATTCTTGTCATGGTCACGTGGTAGCTAATTAAGAATTAAGTGGGCGGTTTTAACAGCGGGGGAGGTTCACGTCGATTTTTTTATTTTATTACACATATATACATATTTAAAATTTAAATTATACATATATACATATTAAAAATTTAAAATTTACGACCCTAAACATTTTAAAATATTTCGACTACACTCGTAAATTACATTATTTATCTGGGGCTTCTTTGTCTTTATATATAACGCTTCAAGTACTTTCAATCTATATTATTATCGCTTTGTAAGACTTTAGTATTTTCAACAATGATTCTTCGGAATGCAGAATGATGGCAGCCATATATATATATATATATATATATATATATATATATATATATATATATATATATATATATGTGTGTGTGTGTGTGTGTGTGCTTTAGCATATATATTCACTGACTAACTCGTCTACGTAAATATTTAACATTATTTCATTTTGTGT